>NC_081527.1:19425196-19756585 GCF_030273125.1 Centropristis striata | reverse complement strand
TGGCTACTTTGAAGAATCTAAAACATTCTGGTTTATTTAACACTTTTGTTTACTACATAATTCAAAAAATGTTCTTTTAAAGTTCTGATCTCTTCAGTATTAATCTACTATGTTGAAAAGAATAATAATAAAAAAAAAACATTTCTGGTCTATTGGAAAAAAAAGTAAATTGGCAATTACTCTTATAATAAGCAATTGGGTTTTTTTTCTTATTATTAAATTAATTCACAAGCAAATACTGTTTGATATTCTGTAGTCCCAGTTTGTAATTTGTGAGTACTCTCAAAGCCTTTATCATCACATCTAAATCTACAACAACCAATGTTAACTGACAGTTTATTTTACCAGCTGCTCTAATAATCTGTGATCGTAGGTTTTGCTCATGATTATTTAATGCAGAGTTAGAATCAACAGAAGACTTAGCTAACTATTAGAAAGCTGAGCTCGTCTGATGTGAGACAAACAAATATGATGACGGAATTGTTTAATTTGAAATATTTTAAGGTTTTATATTTCTGTGAGTAGATCACCCCTCAGGAGCTAGAGACTCCCCTCACTCTCCACCAAGGTTATAATAGTTTTGGTTTTAAATTCATTGTGAATTTTTGTTTTCAAATTCAGTTAGTTTTAGTTAGTTTTTAGAGTGAGTTTGCTAGTTTTAGTTTAGTTTTTATTTTTTGAAAATGCTTAGTTTTAGTGTTTATTTGTAATGGGTATGTGCCTTCATTTCCTTTGGTTTATCCGTCTCAGCCTCAATAAGGTTAATAACTCTTACAGTTCGGGGTGTTTTGTATTTTGGTTGAAGTGTGGACATCCCAGTCTCAGTAAACATATTTACTGTGTTCCTGCATGTTGAAATAGAAACACTGAAATATGTATGAAAAAAGTTGACAAAGACGAAAACTAAGGACATTTTCACGATAATTTTAGTTAGTTTTGTAACCACGCAATACAGTTTCAGTTAGTTATCGTTTTTGAAAAAACTCTTTTTATTTTTATTTCAGTTAACGAAAATGTTTTTTCAATTTTAGTTTTCGTTATTTTGTTAGTTTTCGTTTACTATAATAACCTTGCTCTCCACCTTCAACAAATCCACCAACACACCTCTTCAACACTGCCTACAAAACCCAACAAACTGTTTTCACCCTGCTTCTCTGCTTTGTTCCCCTTCTCATCAATTATTTCATCTTTGAACCTTTGCCTTCGTTTTGTTGTTCTTTGTTTAGCACCTTTGAATATTCATAATTCCAATTCAAACAAATTCCTAACCTAAAAAACACAGTGGTTAAAATTAAGCATTTCCAGACTTTCATGATTTTGTATGGAGCCTGTAATAATAACAGGGTGATTAATTGATCACAAAATCTAAAAAAATGTTGTTGTTTTTAAAAAGACAACGTTTTAGAAAGTCTTACCGGTGATATTAATACGATCTCCTGGCTGAACTTTATCAACCAGGTCGTTGTGGGCGTAGATAATACTTGTGTGAGGCGTCTGACCGGCCGGCATGTCTTCAGGAGATTCTTGAATTTTGATCTGTCGTGAAACAGGATCAATAAATGAACAGATGTCGTGAACACGGCACTAATCACTTGACATGTTCGGAGATTAGGTGTCGCTGACTGACGGCAATCTGACCCTTTATCACCCGTGCGGAACACTCACCATCTGTTTGTCTGAAAAGGCGGAGCGGTTGTGAATGAGCGCCAGGCTGTGGGTGGTGTTGCAGTTGCGGCACACAGCCGGCTCGGGGATGCGCCCGCGATCCACCTCCACACGGGTGCTGAAGGCGCACACCTGGCACTGGAAGAAAGCCTCCTGCATCTCTGGGATGAGCTGCGAGGTGCGGATCACCATGCCGCTGATAGTAATCAGCTGATCGATGTCTGTGGGGGCAACACATAAGGCACACAGATGCTTTAGCCTTGAGCTGATACCTCACATTTTACCAAAGCAAGGAACAATATTCACAAAAATCCCACATGAAATATGGGATGGGATATCGCGGTGTGCTCGTCTTAATAAGTGTGATGTCACTTCGCAAGAGCTGGATTAATGAATCCACACACCTTCTGGGTTCAGGCTCCTCATGTTTTTGGTTTTCAGGGCGTTGTAAGGGCGGACTTGGATCTGGAATTCCAAGATGGAGTCTGGGAAACGCTCAAAGAAAAGCTCGTTGACTGCCATGTCGAAGGTTGGGATGACTTCCTGCAAAAGGAATTAAACTTAAAGTTCAACAAAACAGATGATTGAAACAGAAAAATAACAGAAAATGAACAGAAAATATATTGTCTTTGTACAGTTTTCAATTGAAAATCAGTCACAAACTATTAGCAAATTATCATTCTGTTTCATTTACGTTTTAGAAAATGTCCCATTTTTAGAAATCTGGTAGTATAATGTCTTATACAATATTAACCAATTAAAGCCGGGAAAGCGGATGCGTCATTTTGTAGTATTTGTAGTTTTTTTCACCTATTTTCGGTCTCTTGGCCAATGAAATGCATCAGAATACATGCGGGAGTATCGCAATGCAACATGGGACTTTTCCAGAACTTTGAAATCATGGCGGAAGACGACTAAGCGGAGGAGCTCAGCAGTAAGTGAAGGAAGCGATCTTGATGAAAATAGAACCAGCGATGTTATTGCTGATCCGGACTTTGAACCCTCGGAACCAATCGACCGGCATTTATGGATGAGGAATATGTTTTTAGACGACATATTTTCACCGAAGAACAGAAAGATTTGTGGCCATCTGGAGATAATAACAATAATAATACTAATTGATTGTGATGATATAAGAAATCATGACTGTTTATTTCTTATATTACTTTATACGTCGTTGAGTACCCTGAAAAGTGCAATATAGATAAAATGTATTTTTATGATTTTTATTTTTTATTACAGTAGGCTAAAGAGAACTATGTCTGTTTCTTCCAGTGGTCATATCATTTTTACATCTTGTTAATGGGAATGTATTAGTATTATGCATAGAATTTTTATTCAGGCATCATCACACAACTGTAAACAGTAGCTTACAGTCCATATACAATCATACTAGTACATGCACTTTATGTTTTACATTTTTATTGAAAATAATGCTGCACTGACACTTAAAAAAAATGCTTGTACTGACACTTTATTTTTAGATTTTTGATTGAAAATAGTGCTGCTAAGTTGGTAGAGCACCTGCCCCATGTGTTGAGGCTGTAGTTCTCACTGCCATTTCCTGTCTCTTTCTTGGATTCTGTTGTTTTTTTTCCTACAAACTTATTTTATACGAAGATGTTCAATAAAAGGCGAAAAGGCCTTTTTTTTTTATTTGCCGAGTTTGTTGGTTTTAAAATGTACTTTTTGAATTTAATTTCTATCTGCTACAGAGGCTGAAAAATCTATTATTTAGTAGGCGCTGACACTTCTGTTGAATTTCCAGAAGAACTTCAGGTTTTAGGGGGTTATTTTAAAAATGCCCAGAGGTTTTAAAAGGCATTTTCCAGGCGTTTTAGGCCTAAATGGGTTAATGTAACTATTATGTGGCTGTTTAGGCACTTGGATACATGTATTATTATTTTAACTTAAAGATCAAAATTGGTGGCTTTAAAAATTTAGCCAGAAAATATTTGCATTAAAATTGTTCAAATTATGTTTGTAATGCGAATGAGGTGAGGGCAACAGGACATTACCTGTGGGTAGCAGATGAGCTGCCTGTAAAGTTCAGCATCAAAGGCCTGAACATGCAGACAATTCACATTCAGCACTGGATCCCCAACAACACTGATCTGAGAGAGAAAAAGAGAAATTCATATTTAAGACTTGCTCAGACAGAAAATCACTTTGTGGGGTTTACTCCTTAAAATAATTAACAGTTTGAAGGATATTCCTTTGAGGATACATTTGAAACGCATGATTTTGTAAAATCTTTAAACATCTTGTCAGAACAAGAAAGCATCAGTTTGACTGATATTCCCTAGCTTGAACCCAAACAAAACAAAATAAAAAGGGCGACATCTGTTTTTGCAAATTAACCCTATAGATCAAATTAAACATTTTAAAACAACATGTAGTGAGAAGCCGGATTAAACTGAAGTATTGATCAGCCTTAACAGTATCACTTAATACAGCTACAGACCACAATTAAATAAACGGGGGGGAAAAACACACTACCTCTTCCAGTTTCTGCATGTATATCGGCTCATTCAGGTCCAGACCAGCGTTCTCATCCTCAGTGGAGGTCTGGTCGATGAACCTCTGCAGGAACCTCTGAAAGCAAAGTGACACCAAGTATGCAAACAATTAACTTTGCTGTACTAAGAATGGAGAATATATTAAGATAGAAATGTAAGATTTCATACCTGAAACTTCTCCTTACAGGTCCCAACATTGACATCAGTCCCCCAGATCACCAGTCTCTGGGCTGCATTTGGCTCGCTGGCGACGGCACCATCACCACTGGGCTGCAAAACAACATGAAAAAACTGTTCACAACTAAGTTTTTTTTTATCCTGATTAACTTAAATCTGAAAAGCTTCATATGCTGGCTCATACAATATAATATAAAAAATATTCTTGGCTCCTGCACTGACCGGCTCAGAGTGAAGATCCACTTGTGGAGCCTTCCTGACTGACCCCAGATCAGGACGCTGTCTGGCTGGAGTGCCGCGCACTCCACTGCGTGGGGTCCCTTCAACCCTGGAGCTGGGGGTCCCGTACATTAGAGGGGAGCTCATGTCCACTTCATTGGGTTGAACTGATTTAAAAAAAAAAAACAAGACACTGGAGTTAACTCAAGTGTGTAATAACAAAGAATATCAACCCTTGAGCCCCAAAGCCTGCATGATTGATAAGCATTTTTTCTAAAAAAGAAACAGCCTAAATGACACCATTTATCATGGATATTATTATTGGATTTTCAGCTTTCGAACATGAACAAATCTTGTTTGGTTATACTTCCATCAGTAAAAGTAATCAAACTAAGCTTAAAATAGTGGGGTTTTTTTGTTTTTATTTAGATTATTTTTTGGCATTTTTGCTTTTTATTGAAAGTGATAGATAGAAAGGGGGGGACAGAGGGGAGGACATGTGGCAAAGGGACCTCAGGCCGGATTCGAACCCAGGTCCGCCGCAGGAAGGACTCAGCCGTACACACTCTACCAGTGTGAGCCACCGGGACGCCCCTAAAATAGTGTTTTTTCATTGCATTTAAACATCTTCCAAAAATTAAGAGTAAGCAATAACCAGATCCTTAAAAAAACATTAAATTCTGCAATTCTTCACGCAAATGTGAAACCCTGAATCACTGGGCTGAGACCAGTCACCTGGCAAAAATTCAGTCAAACTTCGATTCAACGGCAGGCTGATTACACAGCACAGGGAGAAGTTGATCCATTTCTCTTGGTCATATTTTTTTAATTTTCTCATTTATTTAAGGCCGATTGTTTTGCTTTGTTTACTGTTTTTTCTGGTTTAATATTCCTATTTGGCATAATTTACTATTTTTCTTGATGTTGTGCTTCTACTTTTTACTTTCACTTATATATTTTACAATCTGCTGTTTTTTTTAATTGTCCAGTTTTATTTTCTGTTTTATTTGTTATTGTAAAGCACTTTGAACTACATCTGTTGTAGGAAAAGTTATCTAATTAAAGTTTGTTATTATTTATTTCAAACATGGCACAAAACTGTGCGTTTGGTACCTGATGGTCGTGGGCTGGAGAACAGAGAAGTGTCCTGAGGTGCTGCTGGACTGAGCATGTCGGTGGCTGGGGAGATGGGCATCTGCATCAGGTCCCCGGTGGAGGAGTCCAGGCCTCTGCGGCGCTGAGAGGGAGGCGAGATCGGGCCCTCGCTACTGGCTGAGTACACAAAAAGACACAAAGACAAGTGAATAACAGTACACCACGTACAATCATTTGGATATCTCAGTGGCACAACAGCTGAAATAATTAGGAACTGTTGAGCAAAGTGTTTTATTTAGCATGTGAACTTACGTGTGGACGGGTTGGTGCTCCTTTCTCGTTTGCGGCCACTGGGAGTCGATGTTGGGGAAGACATTGTTGCTTGGATATCTGGAGATCAAATGGATCCAACTGATTTAATTTTTTTAGCCAAATGAATGGCTGCCATATTACTGACAGACATCTGCAGGTGAAGTTGAACAAAAACTACACATGCAGATGGAGTTTATTTTGCATAACACCTCGTGGATGGATCTCAACTGACTCATGAAAGTCAGGGTGTTGTGTTTAATTGTGCTTGCTTTCTGCTGGAGGCCAGGGAAGACAATATCCTCACTTTTAAATGAGTTGAGGTTTGTGTTGTGCAGCCACAACATTTTACAAGTACAACTGTGGAAAATATATCTACTGACTCTGTAGAAAGCTGTATTTTAACATCTTATAAATTGTTTTCCTGCCCTTGGTGTTACTTTGTTTAGCAAGTTATTGTTTAGTTTAGTTTTATATAAATCCGTTAAGCCTTGTAGGGACGAGAAATAAAAAGAGATATGGACAGTTTGTTTGTCCCTTTTATTGTTCAACGTTCATACCACAATACCTGCTGAATATTGTGTATAAATTGAAAAAAAAATGTTAAAGTCCTTAAAGCTTTTATATATTAAGATGATTTATTTTAATACATCTTTCACATTTCGTACATAAATTATAATTAACTGATGCTGACTGCAGGTGTATGTGTTTCCCTTCACTTTGTCATACTCAACTATATACAATAAATGTATGTAGCTCCTCTGGTTACTCTGTAGTTTGACGCTTTACATGTAAATTATACAATAAACAGTTTAAACAACATAAAACCACAATTAAAGAGTTGTCCAACATCACGCAGCCAACCGTCAAAGCTAAAATACTGCCTTTCTTCACATGTTAATGCATCAATGAGTTATCTCTTAATTCTTCTCAAAAACATATGTTTATACTTGAGCACATTGTGCTGCTGAATCTTTATTACTTTATTATGCTTTTCCCGATTTCCCTGATGGCTTCTTTGGGTGCGTTGATAATAACTTTTCCACCATTTGACATGTGGCTGCGGAGGAAACAATGAGCGGAGACTAAATACGCTGTTTGAACTCATTAACACTTAAAACTGAGCTTGTTACTTGGTCCACCATCAAGCAAACATGTGTAATAATAGGGACTTTAATTCAATCAACGTGATCGATGGATTAGTAAGAAATAAGTTAATCAATAAATCCTATTCCTTACCTCTTCTTGTGTGTATGTCCGACTGCTGCAGATGTGGCGCGAAACTGCGAGTGACGTAAATTTCGCGGGGAACTTTGGACCAATAGCAGCCAAGAACTTCGTTGTCTTTCCGGCCGAGTCCTTCACCGCAGAGGGGGAGGTTCATTTTGAGATTCATTCGTTGCGCCTTCAGTTAAATGTAATAAAATAACTTAACACAAAACAAAAAGTATAAAATAATAATAAAAAAACACACATTTCTCTATATTACATTTTAAATACGGTCTGCGTTTTCAGCGCTTGGCCTTATGCTGACTGATTACCCTGAGCTGACTTGGTTTGGTCCAACAATAAATAACGTTTTTTCCGTTTATTTTTTTCTTTATTAAAACAGTTCACACACACAAACATAAAAAAATAATATCAATAAAAGGTAGTACAACATGAAAGTACGCATACCTAAAAATATCAATATTAAAATAACAGAATAGCAGCTTAATAATTGTGTTGATATATACAAACAAGGTATAATACACTTAATGAGTTTGTATTTATTCTGTATATTTTTCTTATTCTCTTCTGAGTGCTACACCCCATGTAGATATATATAGCAATTTTATTTTTATTGTGGTTTTTTTGTCTTATATTTTTCATTTATCTCTTTTTCCTTTGCTTTTTTAACTCTTGAGCTCCAACAAGTGAATTTCCATTAGAAAAAGGTAAAGACATAGAAAGACGAATTATAGCCCAAATATCTGATCATGGTGCTGTGTGCATTTGGTTTTATGCAAAATATTTGTACTAGGAAAAACCTTTTTTATGAACAGTCTTATAAATACAGGCAGAGGTTTGGTTTGAAAGTTATTGTTTTCTATCAATGAGTTGAAACTTTTTTAAGAAGGCACAGATATATGCTGTTTAAAATTACTCAAATTTAGCTTTATATCAGTTCAAATAGTTAATAAAATAAAAAGCAGGAACATTTTTAAATAAGTGGATTAAATCCTCTGCTTTGCTGCAAAATGACCTGCCTGAGGACATTTAAATTGTATTATATTTAACTAATGTTGCAAGTTTTTTTTCCTTTATCTTTATTTTTTTAAATCAATCAAGCATTTTTACTTGATTGTCCTGCAGTTACGCTCATTGGCCACCATGTGGCGCACTTTCATTTTCAAAAAGGCCTTTGACAGAGGAAAAGTACAGCACACTTCCTGAGGGGGGAAACATTGGAGCATTTCCGAGAAGTGTCAGAACATGTGTCCCTTAAGGTGGTAAGATCAACCACAGGTCTTCAGTTCATCCTGTCCCCTTATTTTGTTCCGTCAACATGAGTCAGTGCAATAAAATGCTGCAAACAAGTCAACAGGTGACCACATTCATTATACAGAATATATAAATTCCTGCATGTATATGTTCAGTTCAGAGTAACAGTTTGGCCTGTACATATAGACAGTCTGTTGTCTGTATATAACAACATCTTCTGTATGTTTAAGTTTATTTGTTGTTTGTACTTTGTTCAGTTGTGCCTCTGGTTTTGTATCCCTCCCTGTATTTGTTTTTGTTTTCTTTCTGTATGTAAAATCAAGAACTAAGAACAACATTAGTTAATTTCCTTGTATGTGTTAACTAGGGCTGCAAGCAATGTTTTTTATTTTATTTTTATTGATTATCCTGTCTCAATTAATCAATGATCAATCTTGCAGCCAAAAAAAGGTGGGTAAAAATTCAATAGTCCAAGCTGACACCTTGAAATTGCAGATTTGTTTGGTGCAAAAAAAAAAGGATTGATTGGCCTGTAGATAGTTGTTTCTTTCAGTTATAAAACTATTTATTTTCTTTATACTACCTATTTCATTATAGATTTCTGGCTGTTATCTTGATTATTTGTCCGTTTTTGTCTATAAAATGACATAAAATAGATTAAAAAATGCACATCCTAGTTCCTTGAAGTCCTCAGTGAAGTCTTTAAATGTCTCGTTATCAGTAGAAAACTTGAAATCCGCTACACAAAACCTCCTCTCGCCTCCTTTCTCTACGTTGCAGGACGGAGAGATACAAAAGATCCTTCGCTCCTACAGCCATCAGTTTTCCCCTTGGGCATGAATAAAGTAATTTTGATTTGATTTTTGATTGATTTTCAATATGACATAAAACAGAGAAAAGCAGGAAGTCTCAATTTTCTGACATTTTTGCATGAAAAATTACTTAAGTGATTAAATGATTATCAAATGTAAGTGATGTTTTTCATATATATTGACTGATTAGTTGACAAATCCATGCAACTCAACCTTTAACTCACATTTAGAGCATAAAGCAGTAACAGTACAGATATTGTACTTATCTCAGGAGCTTTGGTGCGGAGGATGTTCTCAGCCATCTGTCTGTTTTCAGATATTGTATAAATGCCAGATTAATCTAAAGAGAAATTAATCCTTAACGTCCTTTGTATTTTCACACATCATTTGTCTCTTTTTACCCATATATAGAGTAACCTTTAATACATTGAATGTTAAGAATAAAATAGAGCACACAAGAGTTTCATTATCCATCAAGAAAAACTGGTGTCAACAATATAATGTGCTTAAATGTGTTTATTTTCTCTCTGCTAGACTTTAAAGCTTGATTATACCTGAAGCTGAAAGGTGACACATCCACCTGAATATGTTCCAATGCTGCTGTTCTCCACATGACCTAATGGAAATACAAAGCTCAGAAATCTACTTGTTGGATGTTTAACATTCTTGATCAATAAAATGTAATCCGAAAATCGATTATATATCTTTAAATACTTCTTAGATTACTGCATTTCCTCTGAATGGTCAACCGCCTCATAAACTACATCAGCATGACAGCAGTCATTAATATAATAAGAGCTAAAACAAAAGAAGATATGTTGCCTTTGCTTTTGGTGTTTTGCCTCCGCAGCATCACTTTGATCACATACTATTTGACCACTTAAAATGTGGATATAATTTACTCAGGTACTGTACTTCACTACATTAGTGAAGCACTTGTACTTTACTTGAGTATTTTCATTCTGTGATACTCATACATATATGTGTGTGTGTGTGTGTGTGTGTGTGTATAGCCTGTCTATTTCAGTAAATCATATTTTTCTGGTTATGGCTAATACTGAGTTGAGCAGTTTTCTTTCAGACTTTTTGTATGCAGGTGCAGTTTGCTGGATTCAGTGTGTATTGATTCGTGTCCTTAACACAATCATTATTATTATTATTATTATTATAAAATATGTGATCAGTTTATAAAATATGATGTATTTTTACAGATTAAACTGCCAAACAGTAAATAAAGTAGTTATAATAAGCTGCAAATACATTAAAATACCACTTAAAGGTTAATGCATCAGTAATAATGACACAGTAACACATTCTGCATAATGAGAACACTCAATTCTTTAAGTACATTTTGCTGATAACACTGGTGGTTTTACTAAACATTACAAGTGCAGGATTTTTACTTGTAGTTAAGCACTTTTACAGAATAATATTGGTACTTTTACTTCAGTAAATGGTCTGAACAATTCCGTTTGAGTCTGACATTAATAGTGCTGGTAACAAATTAAAAGTTAATCCCAAACAACCAGAGCCTTTAGTATGTAAACAACTCTGAACCATTCATACTATCGTAGTAAAAAAGTGGGTGGCCTCAGCAACACGCCCCTCGCTCCTCAAATGGGAAGTTAACGGACACCACGTGACCCCCGATTGGACTTGACTGGCTCGTGAGAGGGCGGTACGTGTGACGTCAGTGGGGAAACGATACAAAACACTGCGCGAAACTACAGACACCTCAGAGAAGTGTCAAGTGTTGTGAATGACAGGACCCTGACATCCAACAACAACCACCACCAGGGCTAAAATCCTGAGGTTTTTATAAAAAGGGAGAAAGGCGCGTGCACAGAGAGTGAAGCAGCTGCAGGGTTGTTGAGCTGTCATTCCTGTGAGTTACATTTTAACAACTTTATAATCTTCCTAAACCACGTGGGCAAGCTACCAGGGTTCATGTGTGACATATACAGCCTGGACTCTCACTGCGTGTCTCCACGATGCAACATGAGTTGGGCAATGGAGCCTGCTAACTTCTACGAGAGCACCAAGCTGGGCGCCCCGCAGCAGGGGGTCTGCAAGCCGGGCAGCCGAGGCGACGGCGCGGCCGAGGACGGCACCATGGTGGAGCTGAGCACCGCCCCTGCCATGTACGACGATGAGAGCGCCATCGACTTCAGCCAGTACATCGAGTCCATGACAGCCGTCCCAAACCTGGAGCTGTGCAACGACGAGCTCTTTCTCGACCTGTTCAACACCGTGAAGCAGGAGAAGTTGGATTTCTACAACATGCAGAGCCCCGCGCTGCCCCCCAGCATGCAGCAGCAGCTGTCAGCCACATACACGGCGGAAAGGAAGGCGGACAGCGGGATGGATAAAGCGGTGTTTGCTGCGCCTATCAAGCAGGAATCCGACTGGAGTGACAGCGACATGTCCTCATCCCTGCCTTCACAGATCGAGAGCTGCGCTCAGACGTCCGTCAGCCTCACAACAGGGCAGCCGACTCCCCCCACCACCCCGGAGCCCGTCTCCAGCGCCAGTTCGGCCAAATCCTCCCCACGGAAGCTCGGGAGAGAAAAGTCGAAGAGGGTGGACAAGTACAGCACGGAGTACCGACAGAGGCGAGAGAGGAATAACATTGCAGTGAGGAAAAGCAGGGACAAAGCAAAGAGGCGCAACATGGACATGCAGCACAAACTGCTTGAACTGAGCTCTGAAAACGACAAGCTTCACAAAACTGTCGAGCAGCTAACCAGAGAGCTCACAGGGCTCAGAGATTTCTTCAAGCAGATGCCCAACTCCAACTTTGCGGGCTCCACGAGTGCAGAGAGCCGGTGACAGATTTATTATTCTATGAACTAAGCTTTTAGGAGACATACCTCAACAGACATTTCGTTTTTACCATCTGTACCAGATGTATTTTAAGCTTACCATAATGGCACTGGAAAATATATGATGTTGCTGCCATATTTTTGTGGGATTTTCTCTGTATTAAATTATTTTACCACTGCATTTACATGATGTTATACCTGACATGGTACATGTTTATAATTCCAAACTTTGTATAAGAGCCAGAGCATGATCTTTTATATAGTTTGTATGAAACCTTGAAAACATTTTTGTTTATGGAATCTATAATAAAATTGCTGAAAAGGTAAAGAAATATTCTGGTGTGCGAGTAGTCTTTGCATAAGATATATGTTGAGGGTGAGTGAGTGTGCTCAGAAGTGAGAAAGTGCAACAGGAAATGGAAAGTAGCAAGTCAGCAAAAATACAACTTTATTGACAGTGTGTCAGTAAATACAGAGGTAGATGAGTTGGAAAATTAGTTGTTTTTTTTAGAACACTTAAATAATGTCTTCAAAGCCAATAGTCAAATAAGTCCCAGTTGATGAACCACGTGGGCTGCTTTGACAGACTGCATGCCACTGGTCTACCCTTGGGCTGTCAACTCCTGGTCCACAGGATCACATATCATTAACACAAACAAGACCTTGTCTTCTTGCAGCCAGTTCACTTCAGCACAGCCTGAAGCTGTCAGGGAGGCCTTCAGAGGGGGGCTGAACTGGCTCATACTGAGGCCTAGTGTGCAGATCTTTGGAACCTGCTGAAGCCTGAGGATTGATATCATTAGCTACTTGCCCTGACAGCCTCAGAGGCAGATCTCTTCCAGGCCGATCCAGAGGGCAGGTTTCCTGGTGACCACTCGGACATAAGCAGCGAGGGGGCCCAACTCTTTTCCCAGGACATTCTCCACATCGTAACCTGGGAACTGAAACAAACTTTATTTACTACTTGTTTAGAGCATTTCAGGCTCACATCTTGTATTTTTCTCCACTTAAAAACGTAAAAACACTACCTGCACGTGAAAGAACAAATATAGTTTTTATATCTGCTCATGTTGCAAGATTATTTTAGTGCACTTAAAGCCCTGATCTTTGCATTCTTCACATTAGTCAGCAGTATTTCTTCTGATTTAAGAGTTCATTCTGCAGCCATGAGTTCCCCTGGTAAACAGCATTAATGCCTATATTGCAAACAGCACTTTATTTGCAAGATTATAAACAGCTTCACCACCTGGAGATTATATTATTAAAAAGTGTTAAATCTGCATGCAAACTTTAAAAAAAAATCACTAAATACAGGAGGTGGGTGGAGGATTACGTCAGTATATTGGCAGCAAATTCTTTAACTATCTGTGACCAGCATGACTTAGGGATTGTTCTGGTTCAGTCCAGAAGACTCTTTATCACCCTGACATGGACGGATGATGGGGCTTTCAGGACGTATTGACACAAGATCAATGCAGCGAGCAGTCCAGCCCAGGGTTATGTAACAGTTTGTAAAAGCAAACCTACCTCATTTCCCTCCAGCGCTGCAATGTTCAGGACAGACATGATCGTCTTTTGCTGCAGCTGTCGGGAGAGATGAAAGGGTTTGAAGCCATTAATGCCTTCTTAATTATCGGCTCAATGTTGTAAATAAAAAAAAAACAAATGCTGCACTGACACACTGTGCTTGCTGGTGAGTGACAGACTGATAGAAGAAGCCGAAATATCAGTTGGCTGATAAGAACAGTCATAATTTTATCAGTTTGGCTCACTTAGTTTTCTGATTAGGAAGTCACAACAGGTTTTACATAATGTTTTCTTTAAAAAAAAGAAAAATCCTCCAGAATGACGTCACATCATATGTGACTAACACTTCTGTCAGGAAAATAATCAAAAAGCTTAAATAGTATTATTCATCAAATTCTAAATTTAAATTTAGAACATTCACTCTATTCTACATGTCGCAAATAAAATGTTGCCCAAATTATACAGTTTGCATGAATCAAATGCTGTAAAAAAACCCAAAACATTTAATTTTGCACTCCTCAGCACATCTGGTAAGTCATGAATGACTTGACTGAGACCAACAGTCACGTGAGAAAAAATGTGCAAAACTTTGACTAAACTGCAGGCTGTTTATACAGAGCAGAGAGGAGAGGATGATAGAGCTTGTTAAAATGTAAACAGTTTAATATGTTTAACATGTGAAACTCCCCATTTTCCCCCAAAATATCAGTAACGATGATTAAAACGGTAAATTTCATGATAGCAACCTCTCAAAGCACTATTCCATGACAAGTCAACTTTCACCAGTTCATACACACATTCATAAACTGGTGGGTGGCCGAAGCTACAAAGCGCTGCTCATCAGTAAGTTCAACCACTCGATATGTACATGGACTGCCATGGCCAGGGATCAAACTACCAACCTTCCAACTGGGCGACCGCTCTCCCATCTGAGCCACAGAAGTGCATGCACAGAAGACATTACTGAGTGCTGCCTGCATCTAGCCATGATTGTGCTGTTTCCAAAGAGGTGCAGGACTTAAATACTGAAGTGAGTAAAATGTGTTTAAAAAAAAAAAAACGCCCTGAAACTGCTTCAGGTTCAGGAGGTTAAAGTGTAGGAATGTGTCTTCAGTGGAGGATTCAGTGTCTTGCTCAAGGACACCTCAAAAAGACGGTCACCTGTCAAGAGGTTTAAATGCAGCCAAACCAGAGCACTAGCCTTCTGCTCTTTGACTGTCATACTTTTGAAACTAAATTAATTTTAGATTTTTAACCACTTCCCTTTTTTCCAGCTTAAAGTCATGGTAGGACACGTTTTGGGACAATAACACTTTTCCCTTTCGTGACAAGAATTAGATGAGAATATCAACACCACTCATGTCTGTAGCGTCGGTTAGCTTAGCTTTGCACAAAGACTGGAAACAGGGGGAAATGGCTCTAAAACCTGGGTTTCCAGGAAATCAGTGGATACTCCAGCAAGTTATTAGTCCCAACCAAGAAATATCCTGACACACTACCTCTCATCAAATTGCAACTCGTCCCTTCAAAACATCTGCTTTTGTACGGTAGGTGGGCCTTAGAATTTAATTGTCTTATGCTAAGCTAACAGACTGCTGACTGTAGCTTCATATGAGTGGTATCGAGATGCTCATCTAACTTGGCAAGCCAGCAAACAACTATTTCTTTGAATCCATGGGAGCCAAAAATGCTCTATCAGCCCTAAAGCATTTTTATTTTTGAAGCCTGATTCTCCATACAGTGGACAGAAATGCAAACTTATTACTCAATAACACTGTTCTTACCTTAACCTTCAAAGTGCAATTAGTTAACGAAGTACTGAGGAACACTTCTAGTTGAACCCTCATAACAGGCTGCTCCACCAGCGACTTACAAGAAACACAGTGCAAGTTTTGACTGTGGACAGAAAACATAAAGACAGATAGTCAGTAAATGGAGATGTGTCACACATCACACATCACACATCAAGTAACACAGACAAGCAGCTGTGTGAAAAATATAAAACCAAAAAAGCTGTAGGAAACAAATGTATATACAAGAAACATGTAAAAGTGAGTTAAATTGATTTCTTTGGTTTTCTTTTATAGTTTGTCTGTTACTGGAAGTAAATGTAAGCTTATTTTGGTGAGAGAAACTCATTTTGGACACTTTGACTTAGTAACATGTATAATATTTGACCAGAATCTCTAGGAAACAAATGTATATGCAGGAAGTAGCAGTATTGCATAACTGAGTTCTTCCTTTAGGTAAATTCAGATGATGTTTTTCAGATAACAAGGTTAAGCAAAATACATCCATGAGATGTATTATTAACAGCTTAGTTGTTTAAGAGGGAATAAAAGAGAGGAGAAAAGACAGTATTGGATTGGTATCAGGCATTAAAAAGTATTTTTTGCAGCATCCCTAGCATCAACATTGGGCATTTACATTTTTGATTCAACCTGAGAGCTTACGGTATTTCAGCTGACATCTCTAAGTTGTCACTTCCACAGTGGTTGCAGGTGAGCCAGGAATAGGCAGTGCTCTCATCCACACCAACTATCACCCCTGCAGGCAGAAACAAAACTGTTGCAATCAAATATTAACAGACAAAATAATCTCTGGGAAACATCCATGCACACTTTTGCAAATTTTTTATTATCGATTTTGTTTACATTTCAAATGATTTTCAACGGGTGAATGCCAAAAGGAAGAACGCTGACGCATTAGTAAGTAACACTGATAAATGATCTACGCATAGGTTTCAAAGTGTGTGTATGTTTGTGACAGGGTGTAAAAGATAAACACATCCCTTTCAATTTTATCTAAGATTGCAGTGATAAATGCAGCAGAATGCACTCACTTAACAACCAGCAGCTGTTCCACAAACATAAAAACACAAACACAGGGCTTTAAATAAGATACTGAATTCAGCACTGATAAATCGCTTTAGTACATTCCGGTCTGAGCCTTTTTTCCACTGGTAATTTCCAGAAGATAGTATTTGCGCTTGAGTGCAAAAGATAATAAGTTTGTTTGATTTTTTTCAGACACCTGACCAAACATGTACAGCCAGAGGGGCCTGAACCAAGAGGGTTCACAGTTTGATCTTTGCCCTCAACTGTTACACAAAGTCGACAGATGCAGATTATTATCTGATTGAGGTTGCTTTTTTTCTGCAGCACATTTACATAATTGGAAAGAATCAACGACAGCAAAGCAATACTTCACAGCAATGACTTTTAAGTGATACTTCATGCAAGTGAAGTTGAAAAAAAAAGAAAACAGTTTTCTATATTTTATCAAGATGCCAAACGTCGAGTTTGTGCAACATATTACATACTTTTTTTTTTTACATTATGTAAGAAAATAGTATAAAGCTTGAAAATTTGAAGAAACATGCACACTGACTGCATGCAAAAGAGATGTTGGGGAAACAGTACTAAGTTCCCTCAATCTGTAACTTATTTTCACAACATTACTGCATCCTCATCTGAATTTTTAAGCCGTATGGGGAGCATGAATGTTAATTATCTGACATGAGAATTGACACAAATCCAACAGAATTTCATGTGTTTTCATTTCACAAAGTCCCAAACAATGACAGCCTGAGGACACTGAATAACAAACAGCAGAAAGCGATGCCTTGAAGCCACATCAAGGCCTCTTGCTAAGCTGTAAACTTGCATGTGAAAGAAACAAGTGGTTTTCTTCCCCTGAGAAAACAACACATTGGGCATGTTCTGCAGGAATCACTTCAGATGAGGCGGGTTACATGAAAACCACAGGACTCAGTGAAAGGGGGGAAACCGACCTGAGAGAGAGCAGAGGGAGTTGGGTGTGATCTCAGGACTCAGAGGATCCAGTCTCACAGGATGGGGCAGGGTCTTTGCCTGAGGCTGCGACTGTGAAAGTGACTCTGGCCTGGCTGAAGACTGGAGGCTGCCCTCAGGGTCCACAGAGCTCATCTCAACAACTGACTGCTCCGCACACAGGAGAACACCTAGATGTAGAAAAAGAAATATTATTATAAAGGAAATTATATTATCTACAATAGTTTGTGATGTGCATGGTCCCAGTTTGGTATCCCAGAATACCAACAAAGAAGCTAAGTGACATAATACGGTGGACAGGGGCATCAGCAAAACATACTTTAGCCACCTTAAAAAAATCTAAATCAGTATAGGTGTATGCTATATTTAGAATTTTTTCACCACTGTACCCAGCCAGACATCCCATCAGACAGCTCTATTTTACGGGGAACTGAAGTTGTCATTTATGCTTTTCTTCAAAGCCACCAGACTCCATTGACAAAAACAGTAAATTTACATTGTACAACTGGAGTTGCTGGCCTACAGCAGCCTTGATTGTTTAGTTTATTTGTGTTATTGTGTGACTTTGTTGAATCTGAACAAACCCTTTTAAAACAACACAGTCTCACAATTAGCAAGCAAACCGATCGAGGTAGTGGTAGACCAACAGCTCACATGCTCTGCACAATACTACACAAGTTCTGTTTTTGTCTTTGAAGACAGCACAGATACATGCTTTAGCTCCCTGTCAGAAAGGTTGTCTAACAGCAAGATGAAGAGGTGAAAATTATTATATTATTATAGGACATGCACTTAAAAGGACATGCACTTAAAATTATATTTTTTATACTTTGTGGCGTTTTTACTGTAGGTAATACACTGACTGTGGATTTAGTACCTCATACAACCTCACTTAAAAAATCCAGACTATCCCTAAAGTAGCAAAAGTACTCATTACACAGAAAACCTGTGAATGATGTCATATCATCTATGAGATTGGATGATTGTAGATGGTACTGATGCATCAGTATGAAAGTAGCATTTTACTGTAGTAATAACTTTATCACATTGTTTTTACATTATCATTTGATATATTGTTACAAAAAAAACAACAGATTTACTATCTTTGTCACACAACATGTGCCCTATTGTTTTCAAAATTGGTAACAGTTGTTGGCACTTCACAACTTTGTTCATGATTTGTAGTATTATAACAGTGTTATAATGCACAGCAAAACATTTGTATTATTTTAAGTTTAGCTATGATTGTGCAGTTTCCACAAAGGTGCAGGACTTATCTATTGCAGTGAAAATCTAGGTCACAATGAGTAAAATATGACAGGAGCAACAAATAACAAAATGTTAACTGTTTGGGAGATTGACTTAGTTTGGAGTGGAGGTATGAAATTGCAGAAAACTGGACTTGAGTAAATGTACATATTGGCTCTACAGCACTGTTTGGGCAACATGTGCACACAGTCCTTTAAGATAAAACACCTCATGACACAGTGATTGAACGGCATGTCAGGTCAGGTCACAATAATGCTCTACCATGATCTCTGATGGCATCTGTGAATGACATGCGGCAAGCAACGGGGGAATTTAGTGCTTCGAGGACAGGGGAAGTGAGCACACAGGAAGTGCTCATACATAGGGCCACAGTTCGCCTGCACGGCCTCTCAGGCTGCTCCTCCTGAAGACTGGGGTCTGTCAGCCCCAACCAAACCTCACCCTGGCCTACATCACTGCCCTGAAAGAGAAACAGAGAAGAACAGGCTGAGAATTACTTAGAAACAGAATGGCCTAGAAAGAAAGGGGAAATATTACATAACAAAAGCTGACAAAGCACTAATTTCATGCAAATTGTCTATTCTGTCCACCTGAAAGTAGCTTTGACAGGATTATTGCGCACACACACACACACAAAAAAATGCTGGTTACCAGTGCAACAACATTCAGAGGTGTTTCAGTGGAGTGAGCATGAGGCAAAGTCCACCACTTTGTTCTGAGCTGCTATCTCATCGTGGTCAAAGTTCAGATGTCTCTCCAATCAATGGTAAAGAACGCCCGGGCCTCTCACAGACTATCACACACACAGCGATATGAACGCTGCACTCTACGTCAGAGCTCAATCTTATCAGTTTGTTGGTTCAAATGATCTCAAAAGGATGACTGAGGTGCTCAAAAAGACACAGTGTTTATCAAGTCAAATTAAATCAGTATTTCTGTATGGAGTAATAAAAAAAAGTACCTGCATTATTCTCTTGTACAGAACAGTGGCAACAAAACTGCAGCGACATGTTTTCAGCTCACCCTGCAAAAGATTTTTTTTTTTTAAGTTTGAGATCGACTTAAAGATAAGTAATCAAGATCTGCAGCAACTTTTTTTTAAAATGTTCTATGTGAGAAAGTGTTCACCTGCAGTATGTCTCGTAGGTTTTGTTTAGTGGGTGGAAGGTAAAGCGGGGACACAGTTTTCTGCTCAGTGGGTTCAACTGAGCTCTCCTGACCAGACAGCAGGTAGCAGAAACTCGGAGCTGGACCTGCTGGTCGACTTTCCTATAAAGACAACACATGTGAAAAACACCCTCATGTTTAAGAAAATATATTAGTTCCTAAATTTGAATCAAATTGTCTTCTTTGCCTCCATATCTTTACAGAGAGCTCTTCTAGGTTGGCCCTGAGAGCTTAAACCACTGCAAAAAAGAAAACACATTCAAATGTTTGTTTTGTGTTCCAGATCTGTTTGTATTTGTTCTTATTTGCAGCATGCTCTCTTTTGCTGACTACGTGTTGTCAGCTTGTTGAATTTGTCAGTTTGCCCATTTCTCTTTGCAGCATTGTTCAAGTTTTGTTGAATAGGTGAAAAAAAAATGTCTTTATTTGATTGTTGGCTAACATATTGACTTATCTCAGCACCAATGGTATATTTCTGGGGGGGTTTTGGCAGAAAAGGCTGTAAATAAAGGTGCCCTATAACCATCATTAATCATTGAATTAGTTCAGTAAATGTTACAAGCAAAAGTGCCAAAAAATCCTCTAGTTCCTGCTTCTAAATAATTTATTTTTTGTCTTATGTGGTAGCAGCTTAACATCTTCAGGGTCTCAGGTTTTGTTTGGAAAAACATGCACAATCATTTCAGTCATCTCAGATATAGACAATACTGTGCCATTCAAAATAAATTTATGTGACGCACTCAGTGTTGCCAACTTATCGACTTTCACGTAAATTAGCAAGTTTGTTTCCAAAAAAGAAACTAGCAAAACATTTTGAAATTTATTCAGACCAACGGGGAAAAGGGAGAGAGGGACTAGATATTATATTATAGACAAACCTTTACATTCTTGTAAATAGATAAGGATTCATTTATAATTATGTATAAATAAAAAAAAAATAGATAAATACCTAGTTTCAGATAGATAATAAACAGTATATATAATAAACAGCACTTTTATTTATTTATTTATTTGAGGATTTGTTTGAGTGAGAGAAGATCCTGTAACTTTATCCAATTTGGTAAAAACGTAATCTCATAGTCAGTGTTTCATTATGAGCATATAATACAATTTCTCCATCAAAGAAAAGTAAAAAAATGTTTGTGTATGGTGTTATAGCTCTTAGAAAGAAAGGAAATGTTTAGAGACCAAAACAGTTACTCAATTAAGTCTGCAGATTAATTTATTATGAAAACAATCATCCCTTATTTCTATGATAAAAATAAGAATATATTCACAGAGGAGGATGAATGATTTATATTATAGTAAGAACTTACACTGGGCGTACTGGGTGTGTTTCCATGATCTTTAAGAGGCATCACTGGAGGCCACAGACTGTCTATCAGGCTGAAAAGCCTGGTGCTCCTGAGAGTGAGACACAAAAAAAAGAAGAAGAAAAACAGTGAGAAGGAGGGGGGGGACTGAAGGGGGGGGGGGGGGGGGTACTATTGAACAAGGGACTTTAATGGGAAGATAGAGACTTTCACAATTCACAACCAGTTTCACTTCCACTGAAACATAAATCTGCTCAGACAGAGCTTGTTTTAACGAATCAGCAGAGAGCATGCTTGGGCTGGCAGAGCACACACTCACAAAAACAGTTTTTAAAAGCAGGTTTTGAGATGCTGAAGGGTGGGAAACAGTTCACACCCTTTTGTAAATCACAATATCATTGTGGTGCAAAAAAAACAAGGTTTACAAAAGCAATCGCAAGTGATTTTAACGGCTTCATTGAAAATCCTTGATTGGTGATGTCTGTCTGCTTTCACCAAGTTCCTAATCTCAGTAATGACGGATTCAAATTAAATCCTTCTCAGTGTACTTTTGTGATGTCTCACCTACGTCAAACTAATACCTGAAGGATTAACTAATTTAACTGGGGGAAATTCATCAAGTTGCAACTCCAACAGGATATGTCAGTCACTTGATTCATTGTCTCTTTTCTGAGAAGTACCTGTTGAGTTCAGGTGAGCCAGTCAACGTTACTTATTCATCGTGTGTGTGTGCCTGTGTGTGTGCTGTCATATCAGCCAGCGGTTAACAACCTGTTAGTCAGCCAGTAATCACAGGGTTTCTTTGTGTGGAACTGGTTCTGCAGCCCATTCAAGTCCAGTGAGGCCTGCTCGAGGATGAGTAACAACAGACTTTCAGGACTCATTCAACACCCGTTGATTCTGACAGTGAGCGTAGAAACTTCTTTAGCACACGTTAATAATGCACCTTTTTTAATGCTTTCTTCTTCAGTTGTTGTTAAGAGATGAGGAATTGATCATTACTTTCCACTACAACATTTCTATTTAGTTGGCATGCATCAAAGAATTGGCATTTTTCCTGTGAAAACACTTCCTTGCCATAAGGAAACAAGTCTCACACAGGCCAGAGTCGCCTCTGATTGTTTGCTGAGAAACACACACCCCTGAAAGGCTAACATTGTCTAACAAAGTAGCTCAACATCTCAGGAATTATTCACTCTTTTTTTTTCTTTTGCCAAGAGACTGATACAGCTCTTGTGTCTGTTTGGTAAATATGAAAATTGACTAAGGAGCTGGTGAGCTTAACTTGTGTCTGCAACTGAAATGTTGAATTTTCTTTGATTGATGTTTCCTCGGGTTTCCCTTTAAACACAAATGAAGACATTTTCTAAATCGATCAAACCATTTTGCTAAAAAGTGAGTTTCCTAATTCAACTATATTTAGTCTTTGGACACATGGGACTGCTGTTAATATACTCCGTTATATTTTAGGAAAAAAGTAGTCCCATGCGCCCAAAGACTAAAAATAGTATGATTTCTTTTCAATGACAGTATCTCAGAAACTACAAGGAGCACAAACAGTATTTGGTATATGAACTCATAATGAGATAAATATCATCACTATCATGCTTTGGTGTTTTTTTTCTCTTTCCTTTTTAATAAATCAATGCTATTGGTTACCTTTAACAGCTATATGATGGTTTTAATAAATATTAACTAATATAAAGTATTAAAAAGAGATTGTGACTAAATCTTGCAACTCATTGGACCCTCAAACTATCAGTGACATCTCCACCCCACCTTCATCTTGAATAAAGTGCTGCACACAGCCGAGCTGAAGGATTTTGTCCAAGGTAAATAGCTCAATTGAAGGTTTTATAAATTAGCCTTTTTCATTTCCTGATCCTAATGTTTTATATATTATAAAAAGCTTTCACCTCAATAGCAGCAATATAAAAGACATGCACACATATGCAGTGTAAAAAAAATCATAAAGAAGACATTCAATAAACACATGTTTTTCCCTCATTCTTCCAAAATCTGGACTTAAAAAGAATAAATGGGATTTTTTCATTTGATCGAAACGTCAGAGTTGTATTTTCAGATACTTGCCTAAAGTATGTCTGTACCAGATTTCAAGACTTTAAACCAATCAGAACAATGTTTATCATACTAAAAATAGTCTTCGGGCTACAAGTGGGTTAAAATAGAGACTGGAACCAGGAGGAAAACAACAATCTCTTCATAAAATTTGCGCCAAAGCTCAGTAATTAACACATTATATCTTCTTTGTTTAAGTCAAACAAAAACCAGAGTAAGAAGGCAGAGTTGTGGTGTAATTGAGAGGTTATATCTGGGACTATTTCTTGGCTCATTTACCTTTGGACTGAGCCAGACTAGCGGTTTCCTCTGTCTAACAGTCTCCTGGCTGTAGCTTCATGTTTACTATACAGACATGAGTGGTATCAATCTTCTCATCTAAAAGCAAACAAGTGTTATTCCCCAAAATGTCAATAAATTATTAATATTATACTGAGAAGGTCTATATTTACTTCTTCTAAGAAACGAATGAAAAGAAATGAATGCCTGATTTATCCCTGCCAGGCCCACGTGCTTTTCCACTTGAGCTTGTAAGAAGTCCCGTGTACGAGCAGTGGAGATGGCCCATCCATCACAATCTGACCACAGAAAACCTCCGCAGACATTATGGGCTGCGGTGGCATTGAAAATACCAAAGATGTAAACATACCCCCAGCCAGTCTCTAAATGTTCTAAGTCAGATGTTCTAACTGCTTCTAATCTGGGACCCTGACTATGGAAACTCACAAGGGACACAGAGCGTGCACCTCGGTATCACTTTACATGTAAACACGGTTGCACTGCCGGCAGGACGGCATAATCAGGTTCGTATGAGCTGCAAACATTAAAATCTCATTGTATTGCAAATGTGGGTGTTAGTGTTTCAGAAGGGCATTCAAGTGTAAAAATGGGAAATTTGGAGATTCAAACGTTAGACACTAAAGCCAACGTGTGAAGGTTTAGCTTGAGGCTCAGTGACGCTATAACACAGGGCGTCAAGACATTCAGGGTTGCTGTTCCAGATGGCTAAGGAGCGAGATAAGATAACATCACATTTAGTGGAAATCCATATCACAGATTGGTCACAGGTTGAAGTTTACTCATGAGTGTGGGTGAAAGGCTACCCGGGTTTTAAGGGACGGGTACAGTGTGTGGGTCTCACCTTTCTCGAGTGACCCGCTGCATCACTTTAATGGCTCTCAGCATGCAGGTCCTCCCCTGCCACATGCGGCGGTACTGGTGGAGGTCGTCCTTGCAAGGTAGAAGGTGGAGCTGGATCACGCTGAACATCCCGTAACTATCCTGGACAAGCACACAGAGCCTGGGAAAACACAAAAGGACAAAATTAGTTTGTTTTGATACACTGATTTTAATCTTAATATTTTCATGTTTAAAATGTTGTGATGTGTAACCAAGCTAAAGTTTCTGTTTACATTCAGGGTATTTCACCATAAAGCACTGAATGCATTGTTTACTTGCCAGCAGTGTTCCTCTTTTTGCCTTTCCTTGTGTTTTGCAACACTTCTTTGCATGTTAACGCAACTGCAGAATAGTGCAAAACACACAGCAGATTTGTATGCCGTGATTACTTGTAATGGCGCAACACAACCTACCAAATTGGACACCCCCCTTGTATTAACACTGTTCCTTATGCTACCAGTGGAAAAAATAATAATTATAGAGTTGAGGCTTGTAATTTTACTGAATAATACCATAACTTTCTAAAAAGGAGCAGATAAGATTGAACTGATTTTCACCTAAATCTTATGTTTTAAAAATTCCAAAAGCTGTGATTACCTTCATTATGCAAAGAGGCGATCTGCACACTGACGGGCGGAATCACACAGAATGGATTGCGGCCACTGATAGCACCTTGAAATGTGCAGCACTGGCAAATACTAAATACCCCGTGTCAAGGTCCAATTCACAAAAAAATATTGCATTAATGACATTACAGCGCAAACACGCCCATAACGTTTTGCAGCTGTGTGCTTTTTTCCAAAAAGTTGTCCTTTTTTTTTTTTTACATTTAAGGAACGTGAAAGAGAAGAAGAATATCTGAAATGTTCTCTGAATAATGTAAAGTTTAAACAGCTAGCATACCACTGCAGCTGAAAAAACTGTGGTTCAAACTAGTGAGTGGACCTCGACTTTAGATTTTGAGTTTTGTCACTTTTTGGGGCTGGACTGGAATCAATCAATCAGTAAATAAATAATTAATAAATGGTTCAACTACAAGTATTTGCATTGAAAATACTACATAAATAATCAGGTTTAAGATTTTTTTTAAATCAGATAACCGAATCCTTTTTTTATTTTAAGAAAATAATTACTATGAAGCATTTCTAGGAATGAAACAGCAGTGCTCCCTGTGACACACTGACAAAAACACACTTCAGGCTCAGGACTGACATTATGAAGTGTTACTGCTGGTGGCCGGTTTGACAGGCTGCTGCTGACAGAAAAGACCTTTGGCCCACAAAGTTGTGAGACAGCGAGCTGCGTATTCCTGCACTCTGCTGCTCCCAGTGAGCGAGGGACTGGAACTGCTTTAGGCTCCAGTATCTGAGCCAGTCAAGCCCAGACACAGCCCTGTACCAGCCCTGAGAGTAAACAGTAGAGTTCATATCCCCTGGTTAGACAAGCAACGGCCAGGGAAGAAGTGGAGGAGGAGGAGGAAGGGAAAAAAAACAAGAAGGGAGGAGGACTGTCAACATGCCCATCATGCATGTGCATGCAAGTGCACATCCCAGACATTGGGAAAGTTTTTGAGACTGTTTTCAACCACCTGATTAGGCCTATAAATGTCTTCTGTTGGTAAACATGGGGTCTGTCTGCGTTTGTTTAGGGAGACCTGAAAATAGATATCTGAAAAACATTCTTGACATGACTTCTGGTGGTGCAGGCCGATGTTTTCACCAAGATTATTCTCAGTTGTTTGCTTTATTCACAATCCAAAATCAGACCTGTCCTGTTAAATGAATACTGAATAAACAAATAATGTTTTGTTATGGAGCTCAGAGTCCAGCCCATTTTACATGGGTGGTGTTCATAACTTCAGTCACTTTTTGACATATTTGACACTTTGTCATGTGAGACAGGAGAGAGCCTCAGGGAGAAAAGTAATTCCTAACCAGTTTCACATTCTTTCAAAAGACAAAAATAATATTTACTACTGTTGGAAAAATATGGGCTACTGTCCTACCATGAACCCTGTCATAAAAACTGTAACCAATCGGCTACAACTAACAATCATTTTCATTATTGATTGTTCTATCTTGATCTATTTTTAGTCTACAAATGTCAAAGAAGGTGAAAAATGCTTTTCTGCATAAAAGACTTTGCTTCTCCACCAAACAGACAACAAGAAAAAAATGTAGAGTGATAAAACAAAAAGAATCAGCAAGACTTCATTTTCGAGTAGCTAAACGGTTTATGTACTAATTGTTTCAGCACTAACACATTAGAAGTTGTTGTTCTTACCAACCAACTTTTTTGGAATATACAGTATGTCAAGATTATACATGCAAATGTTCACACTTCATTTAGGCGGGGATAATAAAGACAAAGCCCATTTAAGCCCCGCCTCCACAAAAGGGAAAAACTCTGCACTGACTTTATATTGAATGAAGGTGACTTCTTGTAAGTTCTGTCTGCTAGCAAACAACATAAAATCTGATGTGTGGTGAAATGCACTACCATCCGGTTAAAATAATCCAGAACGAACCAAAAAAAACTGAGTCTTAAAGTGGAAAAAGTGGAGACAGACATACAGACTTCAGGCATTATCATGAAGAATAGGAAAAACAGTGGGACCCTGACACTCAGTTTGCCTAACGTTATGTGTGCAGCTGGCATTTATTCACTAGGTCATATATCTAGATTTAAGTTTTAGCTAGGCTTTATGCAGGATTATGTTTGCAAGTTCCATAGCTTTTAATATATATCCAACATTAGCCTGCTTACAGCTAACTTTTCCTCTCCGGGAGACATACAGTGCTAAAGTAATCATATGTCATGTTTAAATGTGATTTTTTTAGCTACATACAGGCATTTTGTTAGTGTTTCTTTTGTTGCACTCAGACTACGGCCAAACCTTTAAAACATCTGGACATTATGGATTTCATCAAACTCAAACAGGAGGAAATTCAGCAATTTTCAGCTGCAGTTGAAGAAAATTGGTGAGTAGTTACAGAAGCAGGATGGTGTCTGTGTGATCAGGTCATAATGACCTGCGGTGACATGAAACATGTGACCCAGTTCAACAGTATGGCTCATTGATGTCATTTTTGGTCAACAAAGGAGGAATGTTCAGGATGATTACTGCACAGAGGAATAAGATGCATCAGACTTTGGCCATAGTGGAAATACGGGTTAACAGGATCAGTTCATTGTGGGTTTGTTTTTGTTGATTTTGTAAAATATTTTGTTGATTTGGTTCATTATTATGAATACATTTAATGCAGTTACACACTGTATTCTGTAATTAATCTCTGTGTAAAACTAGGAGTTTACTTTTTTAATAATAATGAACTAGGCTAATTAAATCTATAACTTAATGTGACCTTGCTACAATATGGATACAGCAGTTACACTAACATTTGGTGGGAATATTTGTATATTTTCACTTTTAGTGGAGCTTGTCTGAACTTGCAAAAACTTTGTATGAAATCTGATGTGACACTTGACAGGCAGAGAAGAAACGGGTGATGAGACTCTTGGTGGTGCCAGCTTAACATAAACAACCACCTCCCCATTCAGTCCCTCCTTTTCACAGCTCGACTCCCTCAAACAGCAACCCCTCACTCCTAAAAAAATCCTCTGCCATTGGCCGGATTCAGTCGCAGGCCGTTTTCAGGAATTTGTTATTGTGAGCGATCACAGAATTCTCAGCAACTCAGTTTTTCTTCCAGGAACTACGATCCACTGAGCCTGTGCAAACACACACACAGGCTCCTTCACACACATACACACACACAGTCACACTGTGTGCGCATGCACATTACTTGGCAACGCACAAGTAAGTGACCCACGCATTAAGAATACAGCAGAGAGGCCTCATTGGTGGGGGGCAGACAGGCGGGATTCCTTCCTATGTGCTGTCCACCAATCAGTGCAGGCAGAGTGATAAACACGGTTGTAACAGGATCCTCGCAGCACATTGTGTTCCTTCTCCACAGAGGGAAAAAAAAAACCCAACTAGCCTCTCCTTCTACTTCCTGCAAACAGTTAATCTTGTTGTTTATTCTATTCTGAATTTACGGGAACTTAACATCTTCTTCAGGCATAAATATCATACTGGCCTCCCTCCCCTGTGAGTGTTAACATAGAGGCTAAACAACAGAAGGATCAAATAAGCATGCTGACCAGGGAGTGAGTCATAGAGGCTGGGGACACAACATGAGAGGTACAAACTGTCCTTGTCTTCCTACATAATGGGGCAAGTGGGCTGCGGAGTAAACTACCCTGCCCACTGCAGAACAGGCATGCATCCTGGAAAAGTACTATAAACAACACAGTGTCCCGAGAAGTCCTTATTTAAACCAAAATACTCCAAAGAGGATTAAAAGTGGTAGGAACTTTGTAACGATAGGACCTTATTGTATTTTACTTTTACCTTAATAAAATATAGGACTTTAAATTTGTCACAATAAGCAGGCAGGGTCACCTACTTACTCTGAACTCAGGCCCTCATGACCACCTCCTAAACTCCATCCCTTCACCACCAACCGAGCCTGTTGAATCTGGATGAGTTGGAGAGAAACGGGAGGGCAGGGTGTTTCCGGTCAGAGGGCGGCGTTTGTTTACCAGCACCAGAAGCAGCATGGCAGGAGCAAGTGTCATATTACAACCCGACCCTCATTTAGGCAGTTAGCCTGTCAGCTGACCGGGACTCTCCCTTCACCACAGAGTGCCCCTTGGGTCCGCTCCACTCAGAGGAACCAAAGCTTTTCTTTTATTACTCAGCAAAGAACTAAAACAACAAGCCCGGGGAGGGTTCAGGCAACTAAAGGTCATGCTCGCTGGATTTGCTTCAAATAGAACCTTCACTGATTCATTAACTGTAACAAGACCACTTGAGTAAACCTCAAAGTAATTTCAGAAAACACAGGAATTTTTGAAGAGCTTGCACTGCCCGTCTTTTGACAGTTAGTTATTCTTTTATAGAAAATAGGGCTGTGCGATTGATAACATTTTATTTTCAGCCACAATTTGGCTTCCAGCAATTATGTAAACAAGATAAATAATTTACAGAGTTACTGACCAGTTTATGTTGATTATAGTTTTAAAAAACAGGTTTTCTGTAAGTTATGGCAGTGCATTTGAATATATTAAATCTAATTAATTTGTTTAATTTATTTGTATATGTTCAATATATTTTTAATAGTTTAACATTGCAATTTATTGTTATTTTTCTTTGCCCCTGTGGACAAAAGTGGTAGTGTTTCCATGAACACCGCCACCTCTCCTTAAGATCTTACTCTGACTAGCACATGCTTTTGTTTTGAAGGCGAGAGAAAGAAAGACGCAATTTACTTTTACTTCTTTTTTTTTTTTAGAAACACACACAATCATTTTCTTCTTCTTTGCTTATGTAGATCATTAGAGGCTTCAGTATTAAACTCTGTTTCATAATCAGACTGTTTCATAACCAGTTAAAAACCACTTGTAGTTGACTTAAATTGTTATTTGATTATCAAAATAAGTTGCAATCAATTTAGAATAATAATTTTAAGCTGTATTTCTTGTGAATATGAATACAATGTGTGGGCTCCACCCTCAGATAAAGTTACCAAAGCTCAAACAAATCCCATTCCACACAACTGCACAGTTTCTGTAACACTGAGATAGAGAGGCATGACATTTTTACACCCATATTAAATGTACTTGTGGTTTTCTTTCGAGCATTAAGGTAATAAAAGCTGTTGAAAACCTGTTCCACCCAGCGGAGAATGAGTGGGCACCAATTCAGCTCTGGCTTGCTGGTGCATGAGATTCTGAAAACATCATGCTGTCTTTCCCGAGAACTGGCCAGAATCACTCACAGAGGGGCTGGATTCAATTAGAAATGTTTGTGTCCTTTGTCAAGCAATGCCATATGGCTGGAGACAGTGTGAGCACTTTGTGGGGCCCGCTACGCTGTGAACAATAGCTCGACCACTTAGACACATTGTGCCACCAAGGAGAAGCATGCAAGGCCTGAGACCAAGGAAACCAGCATGCAATTTTCTCCAGAAAGAGTAATTTATATTGTGGAAGAGAAACATACACAGAAGATAAAATGTGATTCATTTCCCCATTCTCTCTTCTGGCATCAAGTGACAAACCAAAGGCCTCACTAGGCCGCCAATTATCAGCTGCTCCAACAGTACCTGGTTTTGCCTTTCTCTGCAGGAGGAGGAGCTGAGGACGACCTGGTGGGAAGTCTGGGCTTGAGGATGGACACGGGAGAGCAGCCAGGCAGAGGGATGGAGTAAACTCTCTGGACCACCACCATCACGTCCTGCCCCATAGAGCCAGCCTGGCCCAGCCCCTCAATCGCTTCCAGGAGAGAAAGGCAGTGCCTTGTGAAAACGCCCGGACCACCAAAACTGCACAGAGCATCAGAGGCAGCAACCTGAAGGGAAGACAGAGAGATACATGAGACAGTACTTTACTGAAATTATGGATTACATGTAAAATTGCAGCAGTTTACCAAATAATCAATTAGTTGATTGACAAAAAATAAACCTGCATGAGTCATTTGTAAGTAAAAGTACCAGTTTCAGCTTCTCAAATATGAACATTAGGTGGACTTCTTAGTCACTTAAATCTCACATAAATACATATGTCTGTGTATGTGTGCGCAGAGGGAGGGGCAAAGTCAGGGTTGGGGGAATTTCTAACATGTTGGGGTTAGAAATGTTATTCTTGTTTGTTTTCCCTTTATTTATTTTATTATATTATTTCATTATTTAATATTTTTTGTATTCTCTATTTGTGCTGTAAAGTGTACTTATATAACATATTATTTTTGTACTTATATAACATATTATTTTTGTTATTAATGTTACTGTCATGCACTGTTATTACCATTTTTGTTCAATCAATTATTGTTCAAATCAGTAAGTTTTGAAAAGCTGCAAAGCACGGTGTCACTATTGAGCTACCCCCCTTCCCCTTTAAAATAAAAGATTCAGATTTAACAAATCAATCATACACATAAACCAATATTTAATTGTACCATATCCCTGCAGTAGAGACTGAATGCACCTGTTGCTGATTGATGCTGCACAGATACTATTTATTGTTCTTTGTGTAAAAAAACATTGTGAATTGAAAGCATGAACCCTGCGGCAAAACATGTTGTTCCCACAGTTGCACCTGTGAGTTAATATGGATTTATGAAGAATAAATTCAGTATGAAAAAGATTATTCATACAAACTCCCTGATGTGTGCCAATTCAATTTAGTTATTTACGTTTTACATATAAAACGACTAAACATAAGTAAAAACATACATCTAGGAGCTCAAACGACTGATTACATTTTCTGTCATAGTAAAGGGTTGTTTGATGCCTTATGTGATACTAAACACAGTACATTTTGAACTGGGAACTAAATGTAACGCATGTGATCTTAATGATATGGAAGCACACACACCTGTTTGGCACTGATCCCTGCTGTGCTCCTGCATTGCTCCAGTAGTCCAAACGTCTTGCACAGCGAATACAGATTGCAACGAGGAGCGGACGTGTTGGCTGTTTTGGTACCAGAGAAGACTTTCTGGCTGAAGTGTGTGTTCAGAATAATGTCACAGCTGAAGCCCTCGATAGAAAGACTTTGCCTGCAAAGAGAAAAAGTTAATTAGTTTTAAACCCTGAATTCACCATGAAATTAAACAAATTTAAGTAGGGCTGTCATGGTTTGTTTATTCATACCAAACCGCCACGGTACAGGGTCATGGTTCGATGCACAGAGCTTTACAAAGAAAACACGGGGTGAGGATTGATGCAGATTGAAGATTAAAAGTTTACAAGTGCAAGTCTGCACAGGAACATGTGGAGTGTATTAGTAACAGGTGCTGAGGTTGGCAAAACATGCAGATTGATCAGGCGGCAATCTCCGTGTCTGAGCATGGAGTCCAACCAGGAAGTGCATTAAGCCTGCAATCCACCGAAAATTCCAGTAGGGGGTGCTAAGTTTGGCTGCCCATTCATTTCAGTGCTCATTTCAAACTTCTGACTTGATTTATTACCTCAGAAATTTTTTCCAGGACAACGATATGGTCTCAATCGCTAGTAAAAAATCATCTTCAAGACAATTTGATGTCAATAGTTCTAATAATGGCCCCATTTAGAAGAAAATAGAAGATTAATAATCATATGTTTTGGGCGTGGCTAGCTTTGATTGACAGGTCACTGACGAGGCGAGCCGTCATCAGGAGAGAAGCAGAGCAATGCGTATCCACGGCAACGTGTCAATAAAGTTATATATAACGTTATATAGATAGAAAAGAGGACGTTTACCGATTTGGTCTCATAACTTTGACCCTTTCACACTGTATTTTCACTTAATGACAGTTTATTTGAATGTTTTGTTCAGTAAAAATGTCTTGTAAGTGTTTGGTTGGACTAACAGACACTCCAAGGAGTCGCTGCTCATTTTTCTGAGGGAAGTAATGTACATTTTGTTTTTGTTTTTTTGCTAGCCAAAATTAACATCAAAGTTAATGCTCCAGTTAATGCTAACATGAATTATCAGCGGCTTCTCTCAGTCGGGTTGCCGGTGTAGGTGTAGAGAGGCGTGTAGTCAGTGTCGTCAGATCCCTCTCGCTCCTCCACAGTCCAAATATGGTCTGCTCAGCGTATCGGAAAACCAATGGGTGACGTCACGGTGACTACGTCCATTATTTAAATACAGTCTATGAGATTGATGCACAAGTTGATCACACTATGGCAAGCTTGACTGCAACACTGCAGCTGGAAGACCTGTCTGCAGGTTCCCGGTCAGCTACAACACAGAAAGGTGTGTATATGACATGGGGACATAGGATGCCTTTTACCATGTTCATAGTACGGTATATCTGTTCTTATTATAGTCCATTTTATATTGTGTACTGTTGTGTAGGGTGTTATTCATTATGTGAGCATTTGTGTCTACCTATAGAGTATTTGTACTTTATTGTGTACTGTATTTTGTTGTATGTACTTAGAGATGGAAATTAGATTATTGCTAAATCTGGTGCATTATTCCATGAATAATCAATGTAATGTTGCAAGTTGTCCCCCTGACAAAATAAACTGAATCAAACATGGACAGTGTGTCAGCAAAGCTCCACCGTTGTAGGATATGTGAACAGAAATACATCCAACCAGCATCATCCAGACGTGTAAATCACCGGGACAAAGAAGTGTTTGGGTGCTTTGAATGTTTAAATAAAGCCAAGGTGGAACTATTTGAAAAAGTCCTCCCAATGCACATGTTTTATTTGTATTATTATGTATTTTTAAGCAGTATTTTCTGTTTCGAAGCATACAAGATGTTTTTTTAGTTTTACTGTTGTTACTTGTTGCCTTTTGGGAAAGTGTCTGCACAAAAGTGTTCCTTATTTTAATAATGAAAATAGTTTACTAAAGTAGCTAGTGGTCAAAATTCTACCTCAGCCTTGAGCAAGAGGACTGAGTCTGAATGAAAAGGAACATATCTTCATGCATTCATTTTTTTCTGCTGTACCAAAATCCCTCCATACTATGACTCCTACACCTCTATCTTTAAGGTGTTGGGCATTGCTAAACATTTCGTGCTGTGATTCCATTGATAACAGATGCAAAGACTCAGATTTTACATTACAGAGTGGATTATTGCACAAACGTAGGGGGGCTGAGAGCCGTTTGAATGTCAAACTCAGATAAGGTAGGAACCACCTCCACAGGTCTCTTGACTCGGTACCACCCAGCACACGGCACAAGTTCAAAAACCTACACCGAGGCAAGAGAAAATACACAACGGATGCATTTCTCCTCTTTTACTGAGGCGAAAGATACATTTTCCATGAAAGTGAAATTGTTAAAAGGCTACACCTCGCAGTGCTGCACAGCTTGATTAAAACACTTTCCAAATGTGACCTCATGTGTGGAAAAATATTTCAACACCCGTCACGATCAAACAGGCTGAGAGTTTTTTGGATGAAAAATTAAATGCAAAGGCTGCGTATGTGTAACCTGAAGTGCTCTCGCGTTTAATTTCACCCGCTTTTAACCGTTACCAGCTTAGATTTCACTCATCTGTGTGTGCCAAGATGCTGAACTTCTCCAGAAAATCTAAGAAAAATGTTTCCGGTCAAGTGTTTGAACTCATCAAGGTAAATGACACACACCTGAGCAGCAGCAAGCCTGAGAATAAAACAACTTGAATAACAGCCAGATAATTATATGGCGTGTTGTTTGTGGTAAGTTTGAATTACGACTTAATTTCTTCCACATGTGACACGGATAATAAGCATGAAGAAGGCTTATCACTGACTCAGAGCCAAGATCACTGTGTGACTGGAACTGCCAAACAGGTCACAGCTCGTCTAGTTGAACCAGAGAAATTGAACACACAGATAAAACAGAAAAAACTATTTGTTTGCATGAACACAGAGAAGGAGAGAATATTCAGAAAATGGAGAATCGCAAACATTCAGTTGACAGTTTTTCAGCAGACTAAAGCTTCCTCTGTGAAGGTCATACAGTTCTGTATTTATTATTTAAGTGTTTATGGTTATTTTAAAGGCTGGAGTTCGGTCCTTCTGTTGAATTAAACTGCATTAGACTGACAGGTTTTTCCAATACTTTGTCTGTCCTCACTGATATGCACCTACAAATCAAAACAGCATTATTCATAACAATTAGTGAAGACATATTATTGTGTGATATTCGACTGTCACAGAAATATCAGGATCTATTAGTACTGGCGTAGTATATGTTGTCAAAAATGAAAACTTGTTTTTCCAGACCATATGCAGAAAATTATGTTTTCTTGGTGATTATTTTTATTGATCCTCTATTTGACTGGTCAGTAACTGACTGAATGTTAATTGAGCTATATTTTTAATTTTGTTTGTTTTGTTGTTGTAATTTCTAGAATTGGCTGACACTGGAAATGCACTGTATGAATAATGTGTAATATTGTATAATAAAGTTTAATATTCTGTAATGGATCTGTAATGTGTTTAGGAAAGCAGCCTTCTGAGTACCTTTGCATAGTCATATCGGTGCACAATAAACAAGGTCTATTTTCATTTTAATTTCATTTTTTGGCCTCAAATATCTGTATTGGTCTCAAAAATCACTGGGGCTGTAATAAATAGCTACAGAAATTATTATATATTAACAAGATAGATATTTAGACAAATATTCAGATATTTACAACGGAGAACGTAGAAAAAGGGTGGAGAGAATTACACAAGAGTTATATCAAAAACTTAATAGAAATTTAGTTAGAATGTAATTGTTACAAAGGTAGTATTTTTTTGGCAGGTTTTTGTCCTTGAGTGCATTCAACCTTATACACATGCTCATGGCACTTCTTTCATGCAGCCAAGCAAGACTAATGCATAGAATGTTAAGCATTCACAGCATCCACTACAGCGCCTAGCAAAAGTATTCAACCCTGTCTGCAATTTTGCCTGTTTTGTTGCATAACAATCTGAAATTTGGACTTACACATTACAGTCAAAACTGAAAAATGTACTTAATGTAAATACATTTTTAATAAATACATTATTATGATTATCATTTACTCAGTTATCATTTAAAGAATTTGCTGACGTGTAAAAAAACTTTTTATTAAATTTTATACATTATAGAAAGTTTTATATTTCAGAAAATATGAGTGGTGAAAAATCAGTGCATAATCCACATATAAAAAGGTCTATTTTCATTGCAGCTGAAAAAAATGACTATATCAGCCACCACATCAGTTATGGATGAATTTTCGCCTCTAAAATCAGTATCAGCAAAATCCTGCATCAGTCAGGCTCTACTCCACAGCGGAGATTCGACTATCTGTCCATAGAATCACTTTGAGAAGTACACTCCACAGATCTGGGCTTTATGAATAGTGAACAGAAAAAAAAGAAGACTTCACCAAAATATACCCAAAACATATGGAAGAAGGCAATCGGTCCACATGAGGCTAAAACAGAACCTTTTTGCAATAAAGGAAAAGGCTTGTATGGCCCAAACCCAACACCTCTCATCACCACGAAAACACCATCCCACAGGGAGGCTCGGTGGTCGTATCACGCTGCGGAGAAGGTTTTCATCAACTGAAACTGGAAAACAAGTCAGAATTGAAGGAATGATGGATGGCGCTAAGTACGGGATTTTTTTAGGAAAACCTGTTTCAGTCTTCTAGAAATTTGAGACTGGGACAGAGGTTCACCTTTTCCCCAGGAAAAATCTATGTAATTGTATGTTGTAAGGCAACAAACTAGGAAAAATGCCAGCGGAGGAGGAAGAATGCTTTTACAAGGAACTGTACATAATGTATACTTTACCATGCTGGTATGACATTAATTGATGACTCATCCATCAGTGAGTCAACTGAAAATTAATCTGTAGGTATTTTGACAATAAATCACTCATCAAGTGAACATATCGAACATTTCGATCTTCTTTATTGCCTATAAATCATATATAAATCAATAAAGTCATAGTTAGAATAAGTATGCATTATTATTTTAAAACTGTGTCAGTAAGCAATAATTTAAACTGGTAATAAATTATATATAGACATCCATAAAAAACATCCACCATACAGAGTGAATACATGATGCACTGTACTACATTAATTATCTAGCAGGATGTAAATCAGTTATAATAAGTGCCACTTAAACCTACGATAACAGTAAAGTACTGTTTACATGTTAATGCATCAATACTAATAAAAATGTTGTTATTATTATTAAATAATATGACATTATCTCTTATTTAATCCTTGTGCCTTATTAAAATTAGTAACTTATTTGTCATTCATTGTGGCTACACAGTATTATAGACTTATGAACTTCTAAAATTCTGAAAAAATAAAATAGAAAATTCATACCTTTGTTTAACTACAGCCAAAATGATTTAAATTTTAAATTGGCCAAATCTTGTGCTAAATCTTACTCTCCTATTCTAATTCTTCTATTTTATAACCATCTTCTTCCTTAAATTTACCGTTCTGACACCTGCCAAAACAAATTCCTTGTCCACGTGCACTTGGTAACACTGCTTGAGTGGTTATACTTTTGAGACCACGTTTATCAGTCCAACATCTGAGCAGAGATCAGTGAATCATCTCGAGCCATACAGTATTCTTAGTAGAGCAGAACATACTGTTCATGAGAACAGGTACGCCACCCGCACAGGAAGTGTGACCCCATTGTGAACAGGTGAGTGGGCAGCTGTCATCATCAGACAGGTAGCCAGGTTAAGGAGTGGCCCCGGCTGCTGGCGTCACAAGTCGTAAGTGAATAATCCCTGCAGGTATTTCCGCTCAGTCCTCGGCCCACTCACAACAAGGCGTGGGAGGTGGGAGGGGCGAACCTACTCACTGCAGGAACTGCGGAGGAGGTAAACCATTTGCGAGTGTCACACAGGAAGCTGTTTAGAGGAATTTTACCAGACGCTCTAAATTCCGTGTTTTTCCACTCGAGCCTGTCCTGCTGCTGTCGAAGATATATGAATGAAAATCTCTTCAGAGAATATTTAGACTGTCATCAGCTCTTCTTGCTCGTGACTGTTTTGTTATGATTTAGGGACTTTGAATATTTAATATATAGAGATATAATTATCTCTCTCTTTGAGAGTGTAAATGTTTGCTGGGGGCTCTACTCATGTGATTTCAGGAATAGAATACAACAGGGAGGCAGAGATACTCTGAAACCACCATGTGTTTTCAATCTCACTCCTTTGGCTCCCTCCACTCTCTGCTCCCAAATGCTCCAGAAAATAATCCTACTGTGTTTTTTCCCCGGCTTGCTGGAAATGACCTAACTACTGCCAGGAAGAGGAATGTGAAGCATTCCCTGGAGCTGTTCGTGACGTCAGAGCTCTGAGGAGGCCCCTGCGCTTCCGCCAGCCTGGATATTCCAGAGTACACTCAACCTAAACTCCCAACAGCTGGAGTCAACTGCTGCCTCGCTCCAACTCCAAAACAATCCTAAAAACACCCCCCCACATCTCCTCCTTCAAGCCTCTCCACCCTGCCCTCACATCTGGGCCTTTACCGCTCACTATTGTGAGCTGAAAGCAGGACGTTTTTATACTTTAAACCTAGAAACATTGTGATTTCTAAATAATTATTATAAACAGGGTTCCTATACTTTTTCCAAAGTCACATTCAAGCACTGTTCATGCATTTTAAAATGCCTTTTCAAGAACCTTACAGCTGTAGTAAATTACATATTTATAAAAAGTACAAACAGCATACACGGTGTACTGATGACTTCACCTCTTTATCACATTAAATTAGTTGTTATAGTCAAAATGTTTGCTTTGCACACTACATAACTTACATTTCAAGCAGTTTAAAGCACCTTTATGAAAATCTAACCTTTTTTTTAACCTAGAAAACTCCACATTAAATTCAAGGGGTTTCAAAGGTTAAAACTGTCTTAAAGAGTTTAAGTTTATTGAACATGCTCATGTTTTTGGTGGACTGAACGTATATGTTTGCAACTACTGAACTGGGTTTGTGTGCGTTTGTGTCAGCAAACAAGGATTTATGGCAGGCGGCAACCTGAACACTTTCAAAGTCTTTTCCCTGGTCAAATTGTTCCAGTACTGTTAAAATGATACGTCGCCCTCCATGATAAAGGTTCGAGGTAACGTTTAGTTCAGACTTATAGGGGGAAACGCATATCAACAGGGAAAGTCTTCAGTGGCACAGCTAGTGCAACTGGCAGTTCAGACAATGCAGCTCCGGAACAGCCGAAGCCAGTGTTACGAACAAATCAGATTCCAACAAAAAAATCTCATTTTTTTTTGGTAAATCATGCCAATAGGGCTCCGGAACAAGCCCAAATGCCAAAGCCGTATCTGCAACAAATTTAGAAAATGCATATTGAGTGAAAATATCCGACCATCCGTCATCTGAAAGTTAACGATGATCACAAGTAGTCACAGCTCGAGAGTATCTCTTCTGAAAAAATTGAGTGTGAACTTTGTTCAAATTTTAAAATTGTTAACGATGATTGTGATCTAGTTAACTTTAATCTGTGTTAACTGAACTCTGAGCTGCCTCATGTGGACTATGAACTTGCATAGCACTGATTAAAAGTATTAAATGTATGCAATCATGTATTGTATTCTGTCAATCAGAAGGCCTCCTCAGCAGTTCTTTATGAGATCCTGTTACACTTTGTCCTGAAAACAATGAGTCAGTCTTGAATTGTGTAACTGTTCATTTTGTGTGGCTTTTTTCCAACACCTGCCAAGAGATGTCAAAAATGCAGAAATGCAAGAAATCATTAGCGCTAATTTAGACAATAGAGTTGTAAAGTAAAATCTTTCCATTTTACTATAGTTAAGACAATGAATAGACTAGTTAACAAACAGAAAATGAATCGGCATCTATTTTTAATAACTCGTTAATAATAATAAATAATTTTTTTAATCATTTTCTGCAGATGCTGCTTGTCACGTTCAGACCCTGCTAACAGCTCTGCAGCATCAAATATTCAAATCAAACTGCAGGCTAACTGCAGAACAATATGATTTTAATTTAAATACCCCCTCCAGACCAATTTTAGGACATGTGGAATTATTCTGGTTTGGACAAAAATTTGTGTCTGATGTGTTCTTTCCACAGAAAGGGCGAAATTAACATCTAGTCCTCTTCCCTCGCTGCAAAATCCAGAATCTTAGCATTGATGCAAATAATGGTCATTTTTAAAGTTTGAAAACTAAACTGGAACAAATCTCCTAATTCACTGAAATGCCCAGTTCCAGTATATGTCCATTGAATTTAAACTGAATGGTTTCATGTTTCCTCATCATACAACTAGTTGTAATGTAACGTTGTCAAAAGCAGCAATACTTTTGTATTGTTTTTCCATACCAAATGTTTAGGACGAAACAATCTCCGTCAGTATAGAAAGTACCACAGCTACAAAAAAATCCCCCAAAAAACAAAACAACAGATCTGCAGTTAGATTTTCAGTCAGGTAAAACACAATTGTGTGTTATGTGTTCTTTTTGCCATAGTATCAAACAGGATATTGAATATCCTGTTTTTATAATAGTTTTCTAGTGACATTTAAAATTCTGGTAGTGTTAACCATATTGTCGTCATAAAACCCTGCTCGTATATTCATGTGTTAAACTCATATTTAAGGTGAGCACAGAGAATAGTGAATGTTTAGGTGTGAAACTCTGCACAAACATCATTCTGCACAGCGAGGTGCAGCAACGAGCAAAACACACTTTTCAGTGGAGTGGCTACGGTAACGTGTACTGTATCCTCTCACCATGGCGGGTATATGTGGATGATATCTCTGGGTGCAGGAATCAGCTGGGCTGCAGTCTCTTTGTTGAACAACACCAGCAAACGAGCTCTTTGCTCAGAGGGAGGCTCGCTGTGTTGGTGGCCCTCTCCAGGAGGCTGGTGGTGCTCGCAGTGCGCCAGTTGCATGCTGCACTCCTCCTGAACCTCCAGCACCTCCAGCACCAGCACGCCAGGCCTGTCCACTGGAGAGCAGAGCAACAACAACACAGATGTTGAGTGAGTGAGTGAGTGAGTGTGTGTGTGTGTGTGTGTGTGTGTGTGTGTGTGTGTGTGTGTTTCAGTGTGCGTGTGTGAAGGAGTGTACTTGTGCTCTCACGGACTCTTGCTCTCTCTGGGACTCATTATTAGTTATGAGAGTAATTCAGTTTTAGCATCAGAACAATTCGCACTGCATAACTGTAAAGCTCTTAGTGACTCAGGCTGAGTTAAATATGAAACGCATTGAATCCCACAGCGTAAGTGTGCAAATGTTTGGAATTTTACTTTACGCTGACTGTGCTTTTGCCCGAGCCAAGAAACTCAACAGAGATAATTAAGAAGAGCAAATCGAGACAATGCCCTGGAGCTGTAAATCACACAGAGATAAGAGACTCAACTTGGCTGCATGGAAATTCTGTGTGCAAACTTGATTGCACTGAATTGTGAAAATTGCAGCACGAGAGCTCATAGTCAAAGCAGCTCAGTGTCTGTGTGCATTAACAATCCCTGAAAATGGCTAGAGGGAAAATTTTAATACGATAAGAGTGAATCGCATCAAAAGGGAGCTGGAGAGCTATTAACTTTAATATGCATTTGTCCAAACATGAAATCCAAGCGCTTCATTTGTGCTTTTGGGTCCCAGATCACAAAATCATCAGAATAACCACAGGCAGTAGGCCAGAGATAGTCCTCGAGTCCTTTTAACGATCTGATAAAGTGTAGGCAGGGCAGCATGTCAGAAAACAATTGAAGGCCTGTGTGTGAGTGCACTTGCATCATACACCAAAATAAGAGCAACAGAGATAAACAGGTGTCCTGTAACAGCATGATCGAGCCATGACAGGTTACAGTGTTGTTATTGTTACCAGGGAGCGTTAGGGAAAATGCAAATGAACAAACTCTCCTGAATAGGTTTAATTATGCCCTCTGCACATAATGGGATTTACAGGATCAGACTGAACTCAATGTACAGGTTTCTCCCTCCCACTATAATTCTCACGTGCAGCACTATAGTGCAGTACCAAAGCCGCTTTTGGCACCAGCTAAGGCAAATCACTGTAAAAATAAATGTGCAGATCATCAAATTTAACTAACTTTTCCCAGATCTAATGCTTGCAGTTGGTCCCTAGTGGACTTGTCTTGCCATTTTAGTCTATAAGCTTTTTGACTGTTGTTTATTCATTATCTGCTCTCGCTTTTCCAACTTTTTGTGCACAGTCTTCCACAAACCTAAAAAAAACACTGATTACTATACAAATACCTCCATGCACTCAGGCTTTGTACAGCAACACAACATTTTTTGGAAGAATTAACCGATACATTATCTCAATTCCTTGGCTGTAGCATCCCAATATCCACTTCCATATGCACACTCTGTGAAATACTCAACACATGTTGAACACAAATCATCCTGATTTAAAAAAGAGTTGCGCTGTGGGAGAAAATGTAATAAAAACAGAATGTAATGATTCCCAAATCCTTTGTGACCTACATTCAGTTGAATACAGAACAAAGACAAGATATCATATGCTCAAACTGGAAACTTTTTTTGCATTGAATGAATTTGTACATTAATTCTGAATTTGATGCATTCTGTTTTTATTGACGTCTAACACAGCATCCAAACTTTTTGGGAATTGTAATTGTAATAGCCCTACTTGTGGCACTAACTATCGACAAGAAAACAATGCTGAAAAAAATCAACATCTATAATAGTTGAAAAACCACAGAAACCGACGGAACAATCAGCCCTTCAAAAACAAACTAACTAGAAAGTTCAATAAACTTTATTAAAACAATTCTCTCTCTTCTCTGCTGCCAGTGAACTAATGCCATATCTCAAAAATAAAAGTAAATGTAAGCATGTAACTGTGGTAACATGCATTAGAATGTAGGAGTGCGTTTGTATGAACTCGGGCCTGACAAACAAATCAGTTGGCCTTTTTTAATCAGCCATTATTGGCCTATCGCAGATACATCGGTACTGAAGATACATCGGTATCCGTAATATTCTGTATCAGCATTAAAAAAAATCCAGTATGGTTGAGCTCCAGTATAAACAGAAAGAATTCCTAACCAAACCCATACTGCAAAGTTCACATGTAATGCATTCAAGGCCAAACAGATCACACCCTCTGTTTATAAATCTTTTATTTCTTCTTTTCACCTTTTCCTTGTGTGCTTCTTTATTTTCAGCTATGCTGCGTCCGTTTTCAATATGTTTTGTAAATCAAAAGCATCTGTTGTTGCCTTTATGTTCGTTTGTCCATATTGTCTACATGTCTTTACATTTATAATAATAATAAATAATAAATAATTAATGCACTTTGCACGCCATTTGACTTAAATAGCTGAAAACGCTCAATAAACAGAAGCAGTTCTCAATGAAAAAAAAAAACATTATCGAGTGGACCTTTAAAAAAGAGGTAAAGCCAATATAAACCTCCACGCTTTAATCTCTTTACGCATTACACTAATCAAACCATCAGCTGACCGCAAAGTTGGGTGAGTCAAGTGGGTGTTTTTCTTCTTTCCACATTCAACTGTCACCTTTTTAACTGCTTCTGTCCTTTTATAAGGAGATACATAACACAATGAGAAGTGGTTTGGTGCGCCACGAAAAGGAAAAAAGAACTAGGCAAGCAGTTTCCTGTCACCTACATACTGAGTTCACAGTTCAGAGCCACAGTGATCAACCTACAGCCAGCACTTCCTTAGCGTGGCCCCTCCGTACGATCGTAAACACAAAGGCTTCATCCCACTCACAAATCAAAGTTCATTGTTATATGTGAACAGTGATCGAGAGGTGACTGTGTGCAGTTTCCTGGGTGTAATCATGCAGGTTTGCGTGCAATACCTGTTGTTGTTGTTGAGGTGTCAGAGATGGACTGGTGCCTCCAGAAGCTCACAGCTGACCTCTGTCTGCTCTGGAGACGATTCAGCCTCTCAGCAAGACCTCCGCTGTGCAACAAACAAATACAGAGGTATAGAAGATGACCTTACTTGATAAACTCCCGCTTGAACAAAAGCACGTGTGAAATTGTTCATTTCAAAGAAAAAGATTTTCTGATGCAAAACACAAGGTGTCGAAGACTACAGATAGCCATCTGTCAGATTTGGTGGGCTTGGAGATGGCAATGACATTTAGCACCCACATCATGACACCAGGTGTCTCTTTCATCATCAGTTGTGCCGTGGAAACATTGCCACCAAAGTTTGACTGTCGCCTGGCAGCAAGCTACATGTCTGGTTACTTTGTTTGCTCTTATTCTGAGGCAATAGTATAGGGCTATTTACAAATGTGTGTCTTACTTGTGTGTATTTCCAGCTCTTGGAGCAAAGAAAATACAAGGGCTTTTCAGCAATTTACAGATTTTACACATTTGTCTACACATTTACAAATGTCAATTAGACCTGTTACACCGATTACAATTTTGACTTATTGAGATCAGCAAGGTGATGTCCAGTTATCGTACGACATTACCCCTTGTGTTTACATGCATGTTTGTTTCGATAAGAATGTCACCTCCATATATCTTGGCCAACATGATGCCACCAAACAGCAGCGTTTTCCCAACCATTAAAAAACTATGCGGAGACACGTTTGCAGTAATTTCTGTTCCCGCTGCTTTTGTCTCCCATGCACATAAAAGTTCATCGTTCTTTAAACAGGGTGTACCTCCATCATTATGCAATTATATTATCATTATATACAGTGTCATTAAGTTGTCTTAAAATGACAATCATATTGCTTATTGCAGTCATTTCTGGGACAATATATTGTCCATCAAAGTGTCAAGACAGGCCTACTTTCAATACCTATAAAACACAGATCCGAATAAATAATAGCTAACACAAAGCTCTGTACGCATTTAGAGAGTCTTTTACACATTTACAACTCTGATTACGCACACACAGATTAAGATCCAGTTACACAACTCTCCACACACATTTGCAATAAGTTCTGCAACAATATCAGTCCTATAGCATGCACTATGACACTGAGTTTATGGAGTAATGTCAATGAAAAATTCTGCGTTAGTTCAGTTACATTCATTCTTCCACGGTGGGCTGCTGACCCATTTTTTTGTGCCACAGCAATCCCTGGCCTCATGTTACCTCATGTTCCACATACTATAATATGCAAATTTTAATTTGGGCGGGGAAACAGGGAACACTGGTCCGGTATCAGCACATTTTTGTTAAAATATGAGAATCACAAGACAGAGAGCTGAATCACTGCACGCCCTGATGTGACTTTGAAAAAGCAAGAACACTCAAACCTTTGAAATTTCCTTTTCTTTTTGGCGGAGTCTTCTGGTGTCTTGGACTCCCTTTTGCACTGCGGTTTCTGAGGCGTCTGCAGCATCGCCTGAGCAGATCTGACCCAGTCACTGATTGACCTTTTGCTGCCCTCACCCGCAGGAGGAAAGCCCAGTCTGCTTGAAGTCAATGTGGTGTCAATATTCTCGCCATCAGACACGTAGCCTGAGATTTCGGGCTCAGTCATCTAGGGAACAAAGCAATATTTATTCATTTACTTTTAAAAAAATGATTAGACCCAGTTTTTAAACGTCATTTAACCGATAATAAAAACAACTAACTATATATCAAGGGGATATTACATACGTAAAATGCCTCAGCCTTCATTAAATTCATGAGTCATTAAAGATGAAATAAACTCAATAAAGTGAAATTATACAGAGGGTGGATATGGTACACTGACACACTGTGAGGGTGATTAATTCACAAGATATGGTAACAAACTATGTTTTTTGCTGCATCACTGCTCACTACACCTGAGGGAATCAGTTCTCATGGAAAAATCCACGAGAAACCTGAGTTCCTGTCATGTGCAGACAAGACCAACATACCAGGCTCTCTGTCAGCCAACATGCTCTCTTATTTGAATCAACTTGACCCTGCTAGGCAGAGAGCCAGCAGACGTCACACTCTAACCAGCTACAGAGAGAAAGGAACACTATGTTCCTGGCTCTGGCTCAAAAATGTTTTCACCCGGCACTGAAAGCATTGTAAGTACACAGCTCTGCACAGCCTCTTCCACTTGCATGTTTTCCTGAACAAACAGTAGTAAAAAGATGTTTATAGTCCTGCTCTGTTGACACGGCCCTGATCTAGTGAAGAACCCTGATGTGGTCGAGGTTGTTGACCCTTTTAATGCGGCTCATGTTAGCGGACTGGGACGGGCCTCATCTGGCTTTGGCCTTGAGGTACAAAGTCGTCCTCACAGCTCCGCCTATCCACTTTCAGCGTTAGTACAATAACACAGAAATCTGGCAGGCATACGTCCAGTGAGTCAGCCGTACATTTATCTGGAGTAATAAACTTTGAGTTGGACTGAGATCTTCTCCTCCGTGTCCTGTTAGATCCGGTTTGATTTAAAATTGGCAGTGTGTAAGCAAGATTTCCCGGCAGCTAAGAAGCACAAACTAGGTTGTTCCATTTTTGTTGCTCTAATTAAATCAAAATCTATCGTATTCTTTATTTGATTTAGTTTGGGGTTCTGGAAATGTATTAAAGAAGAAATTGACAAAGTTATAACAGTAGATGTCCAATGTTATTTTTGTTAGGACCTCTTCCTGAATGAATATAAATCAGATGTATATCCTATGGATACTTTTATTGATTGACAAGAAAAGTATAACTGTGAAAGTGAAAGGATGCAAAACTTCAGTGGCTGCAGGGATTGAAACATGTTTACATAACGGATAACTGCGTGTCTGAAACTGAAATAGGATACTTTTAAACAAACTTGGACTTGTATTTCACTCTACTTTGGCATTTAACCAGGTGAGATGTAGTGTTGCAACAAAAATGTGTGATTATAATGGAGTACCACAGAAAACACCATCATTATGTCCAACTGTCACTGAACCTGATCTCCTATAACCGCCTCCCTTTTGTAAATGTCAGTTTATTTATTTATTTATTTTATTTTACAGGGAAGGTCAGGGAATATTCTAAAATAGAATCCAATAGTTAATAAACCATTTAATTAAAAAGTTCCACAAAAAATCTGCATTTTGACTGAAATATTATTATCTATCTATAAAAGCAAGAAGCGCCTGTGTGTGTGTGTGTGTGTGTGTGTGTGTGTGTGTAGGGTATATCTCGCTGACCGTTAGTCAGACTGACCTAAGATTTCGTATGTGGCTTGCTCATGACACAAAGGTGTGCATCCTCGATTTTGAAGATTTTTTAATTCATTTTTCATTATTATCATTATTACGTAGGACGTGTTGCGGCATTGCACTGTTTCCGATTGGACAGGCCTACACCTCAGGAATCCTATTCACTCTGGATTTACACCCTGACTCATCTCATCTGTAAGTCTATTTAGCCAACCTATCTTTCGGAGTTTTAAAGAGTGCTACAAGGTTCGATTTTCCAATAATATTCAATAGTTTCCAGCGAATATCAATGTTCAATGTGTATGTGCTGGATGTTGTGGGTACCTTATGAAAAGTAAGTGTTTTATAGAGTTGCAGACGCTGTAGTGTGGCATGCAATGTACAAATTCATACTTCCTACGGGCACTGCACTAGTAAATGCTAAATACTCAAGTCTGTATTCAGTAATGGGATTAGCATTTAAGTGAAGGGCTGAACAATTTATCCAAATTTTATTGAGATTGCAATATGGACTATATCCAAAATGCAGGAGTAGCGAGATGTCCATACTACACACTGTATTCTGCAGACTTAAAAACGTTGTTTGGTACAGAGTCTGGGAAAAAAAGAAGAAAAAAATATCACACTTTGATCCATAATGCAAAAGTCTGCCCTTTGAAGTACATTAATCAATTATAGCATCACTTATGCAAGGTTATGAAGTTCCAATTTATTTGGATCAAAAGTACACTTTGGTATGCCTGCAAACCATAATCTCTCATAGTTGTGGCAAGTATTTATTTGTTGTGACAGCAAACAAACTTTGAAGCCATTATTAAGGCAGTTTGCTTTTGCAGTGGAGAAATGATCAATGCCTCCAGTATCATGAACTACATCACAATTGCAATATCAGTCAAAAAAAAAAAAAGAATCACAATTATTTTTTTGAAATCGTGCAGCCCTACTAGAGCATTTTAACTGTGTTTCAGTAAGGCAGTAAGCAGTAAGCAATATTTTTAAAAACTAGGACCCTTTAGAGTCTTTGTGGAGGGCCTCTGACCACAAGCCTCCTGTTAGGTGATCTTAAGTCGCATTTGACCCCAGAACGCTGATAGCAGCAGATTAATCTGTGACAAGAGGAAGTAGCTGGGTGTGGGGGTGATGTGAATCTGTCAACAGGCTTCCTCTCAACATACAGCCTGCAAAAACTCATCACAGCATACTGGAGACTTAAATGCATATTGAGTTTAATTAGCGGACATAGCATTGTGCTGATTCAATCGCTTACCAACTGGAACCATCTGCATCATGTTCAAGAACATTTTATAAACTGATATCCGCGCAACCGCATCACCTCAATAATTTGGCCACATAAAGCCGATCAATTACATGTTGTAAATGTGTGCTACCAACCACTAAACACTGTGTGCCATCTTGAACGTGAGCACAACACCTTCACCACACCTTGTACATTCTGGATTCTGTGTATGCCAGCCATGCCTTTAACAAACACTGCTGCTGAATGACTTCTGAGATGGAATAGTCAAACTAACAAAGTCACCACAGCACACAGGAGGGCCCCACAAAAGATCAACTGCTATGATTACACAAACAAATTTATCTAATGACAAGTGTGTTCAGTAAACCACAGTGTATGCATCATATTACGTGGCGTTCTAGTGATTATTTTCGTTATCGAGTAACAGGCTGATTATGATTACATGATACATGTTATCTTACGGCCTAAAAAGATGTCATTGAATGACTTGTTTTGTCTTAAAAAACTCCGAAAACTTCAAATTCTCAGTAAATCCCCACATTTAAAAACCTGGAACCATCAAATATTTAGCATTTCTGCTTGAAAAATGACCTAGTGCTCAATAAAAAAAAAAAAATTCTGTCTATTGATTTATAAACTGTGTTGCAGCTCTGCAGTGCTTTCACTTTCACAATAACACTATCGAAATTGTCTAATTCCTTACACATGTGAGTTACAGAGGATTAAAATCAACTATCGTCTTCAATAAAGTGAAAAATGTCATCTTCATGAACACTCCAAATGGTTTTAACATGTGCTTTGGTTCAGTGAATAAATGGCAGCTTCTCCCTCAACACTCAGTCAGTGTTTTATTGCTACCTCACCTCATGAACTTTGACAGTTTGGATTAAAACCTAAACCTGGAAAGACAAAAAGGCAGTACTGGTTGGAGTCTCTCAGGCCTTTTCAGGACATGACAACATAACTGCAAGACTCCCCCTAGTGGCATAATGGTTGAACATACAATCAGAACAAATACAACCAAAGTAACTAAAACAACAATGATATGAAGACTTTAAGTAAAACACAATAAAAGCATCAATACACAGTATACTGAAACATTTGCTTTCAAGCCAAAGACAAAAAAACCGAGGGAAAGCTCATGAGGTTTAATCCATACAGTGATCAGAATATGATCTGGTCTGGTTTCTTGGAAAAGTACTGACACTTATGGTGCTAATTCTAGGCTTACTGCATGCACTGACACACAGCTGAACACTTGAGAAACATACGCTCAGTAAGTTATTAGTGGTTGTGTGGCGGCATCTAGTGTTTATAAAAAGCATAACACCCTTGAGAAAAGGTGTTATGTACTGTCTAGGTATCAGAATTAGGGTAGTTCACTCACATTTGTAGGATTGGGAGATAAATCTTTTGGTTTTTCATCCGAGGACTCTGATTCACAGTCAGAGATTTGTTGTCCACTGTCCGTTTCACGATCAGAGTCATCCAGATCACTGTCTGTGTCAATAACAGGGAGGTCATCTAAAGGAAAAAAAAGTAATAATTAAACATGATGAGGTCAACAAAAAAATCTTAACTCAAGGTCCATTTACAAGCTTTTTATCTATCTGTGAATGGAAATTGCCCAGCTGTTATCAAGTGTCCAAAGTTCCTTACTTAGGTCACAGGATGAAAAGTGAGAAAACTGAGGAAAAAGCTAATCAATCAAGTGGACCTTGACTTCAAGGAATAAATAGACATTTAGGAAAATACACTTGTGCACTTTCTTTTCACATGTTTTAAGACTGATATCACTCTCATGTCTGTACCATAATGCTGAGCATTGACTAAAAGACTATGAACAGACTTTTCAAAAACTGAAGTCTGACATCACTCTCACGTCTAAAGACAGGAGGCATGCAAGAACCAGAATCAGAACCAGAAGTACCTTTTAAATCCCCGGGGGGAAATTACTTTCATTACAGAGAAACCGACTTCTTAAAAGGCTTAGGAGAACTTGCCGAATTTACCAACTTTCTCTTATTTTGAATTTTCTCTTAGGCTGAAACACAATTTTTAGTGGTCAAGACCTCTTGTAGAAGTCATGTGTAGGTCTTCTATAACATATTGTGAATTTCATAACTCTGAAACGATTTCAAGTTTGAAAACCCTGTAGGAAGGAAGAGAAAGTTAAGGTAAGAATATGAAGAAGTTCTTGCATGAAGCCCATTGTGTCATAAGTCACAAAGTTTTTAGTCGTGCAAATATTGGAGGTCCTACAGGGTCACTATTTGCAAGACTGCTATTTATTCCACTTTGCTCTCGGTGGAAATTTATAAGAAGAAAAACAGTAGACCAAAATGGCTGGTGCAGGAGCTTGTGCTGGGGATCTGACCCTAGACCAAATCAGCAAACAGTCTGTTGCTGCTGTTACAAAGGTTAGACCCAGGGCTGCTGCCAAAATTTGTTTACAACAATTAAATCACTTGAAAACTTGTTTGATGTAAGGCCAGCATCCGATTTGCTTAGCACAAAGACTGGAAACAAAGGGGAAGAGCTAGTCTGGCTCTGTCCCAAGATGTGGTTTTAAAGGCGATTATATGCAAGAATATTTCTTGGTCAAGTGAACCTGCTGGAGTCTCAGCTAGTTGGCCGACAACCTCACAGTGACAACAAGACTATGTGATGTTACTGTGCCCAGCCAAGAAACAGTCACATGTTTTCATATTTAACAAATAAAAATTATAAAGACTGGTATCCATCTCCTCCTCCAACTCTGAATAAGCATATTTCCCAAATGTTCTTTTAAAATTCCTTGTGTATAAAATATATAGAAGTATTTTAATGTAGAATAAAACTCAACAGGTCAGCTCTCAAAAAGCTCATTTTCACAGTTAGAACAACATAATATGTCGCAGTCGTGACTTAGTAAATCACAACAGTCATCAGTTACCTTTATCAGCGCTGAGCATGCGCAGCGCTCTTGTGTAAGACTGAGTTGGACCTTGGGGTCTCCGTGGTCTCTGAGGATGTCGTTGCTGCTGAACCACAACTCTGCAGGGATGCTGCTCCTGTGTCTCATTATCAGACTGTTCACTGTCGCTGGAGCTCCACGCAATGTGCACTGGGCTCTCATTACAGTGAACAGCACTGGTCTGCACTGTGCAAACACAAGACAAAGAAAAGATGAGGTGTTTGTTAAATTTCAGCCATTAAAACCAGAGAGTCAGAGTTGAGTGGCTACACTCCCCTCTGCCCTCTCCACTGTTTAGACTGAGAATAAAATAAATCAGGGGTTGGTATTGTTTGAAATGAAACTCTCCCTTACTTACAAGAATTTTTTTTCCACAAAAAATGAAAAAGAAGGAAGACATGCCAAACATTAAATGTTAAACACAATCATTTAAAGAGAGAGAACTGTTATGCTGTCATAAACCTGTTCAAAAATTGCACATTTGAGATTTAAATCAGGAACTATCTGATCAAAGAACAAGTTCACAAGATTGGGATATCTGCCCAAACATTTTACGCCAGCTTTCATTATATTATTGATAATTTAAAAAATAATACTCAGCCCTATTTAAAGCAAAGTCTTCAGTGCACACATACTAAAATAAAATAAATACATTTTGCTTATATTTAATATATAATACTTTGTATTACTGTGGATCATGAGTATCTATATTGAAAAAGCCTGTAATATATTTACAGTGGTGATAAAATATCAATATTTTACAGTCCTTGATGTAATTTAAGCAATATAATTAGACTAAACAACATTACCAAAAGCAGGGGACTTTCTTATGTCAGACAGTTTCCTTCCAGATGACTTCAGGTTCTGCAACAAAAACAAGTGTGGACACCATTAACAATGTTAGATGGACAGGGGAATAATGCATCAGAGTTTGGGGTAGTGGTAATGTGAGTATCATAAGGGTCTCAGTCATCTCATGATGCATCTCACAAATATGAACTTTAATAACCTTTATCACTGGAGTGTGCAGGAAACTGTCTCCACACTTCTCCCAGCTCTTGGCGGTAGACACTGATGAAAGTGATGTTGGCTCCCTCTCCACTTTTTGTAAACCATTTTCGATATCGTCCGGAAAGAAAACACACTTAATGTCCTTGTAGTATCTTTTACGCTAAAAAGAATAAAATAACGGAGAAAGAGGGGTCAGGTTACAAAACACTTTTCATAACTAACTGAAAGTAGTTTGATTGTGAGCCCTCCATCAAGTTTAGTCATACGCATTAAATTACAACAGTGTGGTGTACCTGTTGTGACAATAAAGAAAATCTAAAGCTAGATCAGTTGAGTGACAGGTAAACTCCGCCGTGTTGTGGGCGGGCAGAGGCAGACAACTCGGGTTTCCAAAGCTGAGTAGCCTGTACCTTAAAGTTAGCGTAAAATGGCTAACAATTTAGCTAGCTAGCTAGCTAGCCGGTTTCTTACCTTTCTGGAAGACATGGCGACAAAATAAAAGTTTAAACCACAGTTTTAGTTTATATTTGTTCCTACAAAACGTCATCAAATCATATCTCTCGTTTTAACTCATAATAGCGGTTTGCCAGCGGTTGCTAACTCACTAGTTTATGAACTAACAAGCAGCACAGAGAGCTGTTGCTCAACCTGAAGAGGGGTGTGTTTGATTAGCCAACATCGTGGACCGGAGTCCGCCCGTGTCAAAGTAAATTAAGTACATTTACTCAAGTCAAGCACTACAGTACTTTACTTTTTTTTTACTACTTAAGCAAAAGTACTAATACCACACTGTGAAATTACTCTACCACAAGTAAAAGTCCTGCATTCAACATTACTTAAGTTAAAGTACTAAGTATCAGCACCAAACTGTATCTAAAGTAAAAGTACTCGTTATGCAGAATGGCCCCACACCGATTGTTAGAGATATTCCAAATATATTATTGGATTATTTGTATTGAGGCATTTATGTAAGCGTTTTAAGTTACATAAAATGGAAATACTCAAGTACATCAACATTTTACTTAAGTACAATACTTGAGTAAATGTACTTGGTTACATTCCGCCACCAAAGGCAAATAATGTGCTTTTTTACTCTCACTACATTTATTTTACATTAGCAGGCTACTTGCAAACAATTGCAACAATTATTTACTTGAGTAGTACCTCAAACTTGCATTTAACTGCAGGATTTGAGTCAATGTATACTATCATTACTGTAGAGGGAAATATTGGACTTGATAGTTTAGTACATTGAACTAACTGCTCTAGCTAGTGGGCAGGTTTTTCAGATTAAAACATTGCAAGTAAAACATAAGATCAAGTTATTAAATTCTATATATTGTTACAGATTTAATGTAGCCAATAAAATTACATATAACACTTCATAACAAGTGCTTTTACTTGCAATACGTTTTACTGATAATACTTCTGTACTTTTACTTGAGTAAAAACAGTATTTCACAGTGGTATTAGTACTTTAATCTAAGGAAAAATTTAGTTCCTCTAGTTCCAGTGCTGCCTGCTGGTATTCCTCTGTATTTGAAAACAGGTTTTATTAAATTAACTTTAGTTATTATCATTATGGCAAAGGCTAGCAGCTGCCGTTGGAGTGACATGACAACACTCCCATGGACTCAAAACGTAATTTATTACAGCAAATCCATCCGAATCTCAACATCTTTCAAATAGCAGGTTAAACATACAAAAAGCTCACTTAACATACTTGTTTTTTTATTAAATATGTAAAAAGCAGGTCAAGTTATTCACAAATAAAATGCAAACATGCAACACGTTTTTGGGGAATGCATAATGAGTGGGACATGAAAAAAAACATTTACCATTCATTAATTATTGACAGTACATGTTTACATTCCTTTTCATTTACACAATAATATATAACTAAAGCATTATGGTGCACTGCCCAGTTCAATATTAGTAAATGCAATATTAAGAAAGGGTATACAATGTACTTTCTGGAATATAGCATGGCAAATTACTCAGTGAACCGACTCTCCCTAAGACCTGTGGCTTAAAAAAAACCCACCTGAAATCTGAACAGACCACAAGTTCCAGCTGAGGTTTAAAACTTAAAAAGCTGCATCGTAATAAGACTAGTCCACGATGATGTTTCTTCCTTCCCTACGTTTATGGCATACCAAGTTAACTCTATTACCAAACCACCTTGTATGGTGTGAAAACACATTGTTGAGCACACTGATTATCTGAAATTGTGTAATTTGTGAGAATAGTTGTCCTTATACTACATTTTATTCACAATTCATTGACTGTATTGTCCTCCTTCATGAGGATGCAATATCTCACACTATTCCTAAGGCTTAATAATAATAATAATAATAATAATAATAATAATAAATATGGTGAGGGTCTATGGACAGATTGTCCAATACAGAGTCAAATGTCAGTGCAACGTATGGAAGGAGGTTAAATAAGAGCTACTACGAGCCCTTTCAGGGCTTTGCTTATTGCATTCTTGTGATTTATAGTTGATATGCAAAATAAAAAAAACACAAAATAAAAATAGGACAGAAGCTGGGAAGTTAACACTTGCACTGACAGGTAACACATACCCGTCTAAACTTCAGCATTTCACCACGTCTACTGTAGGACTTGAATTGACTTTCCACCCACACAGTCCTCGGGATCTTCTGTGATGGTCTGAGCTTGTTCTGCTGGTGGAGGCCGTCACCACAAACCTGCCTCAGCAGTTCACCAAAAGTCACAAAAACATCAAACAGTGAGCAGAGGGATGCAAAAAACAAAAACTGTGATGGTGCTTCTATTCAGGAGGTTGCTTCATGTGCTCAGTCTTGGAGAGAACAAAAACTTAAAACCATGAGGAAAAAATAAAAATCCTTTAACAGTTCTCACATATTAAAAACAGGGGTGTGCCTGCAGTGAGGGGTGGTGGCGGTCAGTATTCATCCTGCTCCTCCTGCTGATCATCCGCCACCTCCTCATGGCCTTGCTGGTCCACTTCCTCTCCGTCACCCTCAGCCAGCTCTGCTCCTTCCTAAATCAAAAGGAGGGCACAGACAGCTTAATTATCATGCTACTGTAGTATGCTCCAAGGCAAGCACAAGACTTCTTATCTTTTTCAACCACACAATAACTTCCACATGATTTTGCCGCCAGGAAAAACGGTTTAAGAGAGCACACTACTGCAAAAAGTTTTCCCAAGTCAGAAAAAAAATAAATAGCCTTCAACTGTCCTGAATCTTGCCTAAAATCAATGGAAGGTAACACACTGACCTGTTCGTCTGAAGCATAAAGGACCTCCATTAGCCGATCAACAAACGGGGCATTTTCTTCACCCTGTTCCTGGCACAACAGCTCCACTTCTCGCAGCTTGCTGAAATAGTAGTCCCTCTCCTTCTCCACTCCTTCCAGTGCCGACTTTAATGTGTTCAGCTACGAAAATAAAACGCACAACATTATTTTTAGCATCAATAGATAGATAAATTACTTTATTCATCCCCGAAGGGAAATTCGGTTGTCACAGCAGTCCAGTATTCAAGTACAATAAAATACAATAGAATAAAATACTGAGGTAGCATAAATAAAAACAACAATAGAAAAAAACACAGAATAGAACAAGGACACTTAAGAAGTTAAAAAAATAACATCAGTTGGTAGGATGGTTGGCAAGATGATGGTAATAATTAAACTGGTGATATGATGGCAACAATGCTATAGTGACTAGACGGTATATAATAATAATAATAATAGTACAGTATATAATATATATAATATGTAATAGTAGATAATAAACAATATAAAAATAAAAATAAAATGAAAAATATAAATAAAGTAATTATAAGTAAAATAATATGATATATAATATATAAAAGTAATAATAATAATAATAGTAATATATCTAAACATAAACAAAATCTAAACATATGAACATTGTGGACTTTGGTTACGGACGTATGAGTAAAAAGGTCAGAAAATCAACTGGACAACCAACAGATAAATACCACCCAAAGTATTAAACTGTTGAGAGAGTTCAATTCATGAGTTCAAGATGTTGAATGTTGAAGGATTTCGATAGAGGCAGTCAAAATAAAAGTTCAGAAGAAATCATGTGCAATGTTTCAACCTGTAATAAGTATTTTTTATGCTGATTCAGGTGATAATTCGCTGTAGGTTCATCAATGCGAGCGATCCCTTTCACCCTCTTTAGACTTGGTGTTTAAAATACGTTTTGACATTCTGGACATAAGGACAGCTGGGACAGACTCAGCTCACAATACATGCCATGACTTCTATGTTACTGAACAATGTGCTGCCCAGCATTTTAAACCTTCTCAGTCATGTACAGTGCCTGCTATTTGACTTTTACTTATTCCCATCTTATCTTATGCATGTCTTATTGTTTTTAACCATACTGAATTAAGTGAATGTGACACTGCTCAACAGAAAAAGTGTAAATGTCATAGTTAAAACAAACCTAAATGCATTGCAAGTATAACAATAACAAAATAAATATAATTTCCCCCTTCAAGTAAATACCAGATGCCCCTGCTCTGGTAGGAGTCCCTCTCTATCTTTAAAAACCTCCTGAAGACCCAGCTCTTCAGAGAGCATCTTCTCTGCTAGCACCACACGACAATTCTACTCCTTAAAGCATTGTCAATAGCACTTATTGCTGCTCTAATGGCTCTTATTGCACTGTACCTTAATTGTTTCCCCTTTTTTTCCCTCTGTAAGTCACTTTGGATAAAAGCGTCTGCTAAATGACTAAATGTAAATATACAAGCACCAGCAACTGCAGCCTTTATCATGTAGATAGGTCTGTATGAGCCCAGATCCGGTCATAAAAAGCCAAATTGTAACATATTTTTAGACCAGTTGCTGTTGTAAGTTGGTCTAACTAGTCATTGTGGTGAAAGGGAGGCTTGAAAAGCAGAAGTGGTTTGTGGTAAATACGACATTAATAAACTGGCTACAGAATTCGTTCATAATGTTTTTACATGTTGCTGCATTACCTGGTTTGAATCACAAACCAGTTGAGCAAGTTTAATTCAAAAACAGGGAGTGGAGATATTCAGAAATGCTGTTTGGTCCGTGACATTTAGTTGAGCTTCTCTCTTCACTTCTGTGACTGATAGTCAGTGGTCAGTAATCAATTATTGTCCCTGGCTCAAGCTTCTTAAAGCTTTCCTTTGTCCTACATTGTGATAAACTGAATGTCTTACACTCAGAGTTTTGGAAATTTGGTTGAACAAAAAAAAGTAATATGACAATGCACCTTGGGCTTAAAAGGGCACTTTTAAAGGCAATTTTCACTATTTCCTGACCTTTTAAGGATAAAACAATTGAACAAATAATTGGTAGATTATTCAATAAGATAGATAATTATTATTATTATAATAATAGAATAATCATTAACTACAGGTGATCTGATTGTTGGTTTCAGAATGATAGTAAAATTGGATCAGATCCTTTAATCAACATACCTCCTCGGTAAGATGTGTGACCTGTGCTTCCAGTTCTTTCTCTCCTTTGGCAGGAGTCGGTGTTGCAACTGCAGGGATCTTTTTGGCTGACGAGGGTCTGGATGTTGGTGTTGAGGATTTGGGGGTTGTAGAGGCTGACCTTGATGCTCCTACAGCAGAGCAAAGATTTGTTACTCAGGGGTGGATGACTGCCAATGTGCTACGTTACTCTCTCACAGGAAATTACACAAGTTGCCTGTGTTCTGAGCTTGAGAGAAAATAAATATCACAGGCGAGGTTCATAAATGTGAAAATATGCCTTTGTTTCTGCAACATTCATATGTTCTTGCGGGACATGCTACTAACGTAACCTTCACTTTTCTTTCTGCAGCAGATTAAGTTTACCTGCAGTCGGGGAGCTGGCTGCATGGTGGGACTTCTTTGGCAGGTTGAAGATCTGCTCACCGGGGTCAGGTGGGGGAATGGCATCCTGACCCTGTCTGGCTGCAACTGGGTCATACTCTTTTCCGTCGTAATTGGCATCAAAGAACTTCTTAAACCACTGGATGAAATCAAGATTGTCCTGAAATCTGCCTTTAACCAGTTTCTCCACAGGAATAATCTGAATCAAGGAAGAAATAATAAAAAAAATATAAATTCATGTAGTTAGCTCAATGTGCATACAGTGTGAACAAAAATGTTAAATATCCTGAAAAAGGTTAAAGTAAGAAGAAGCAAACTCACCTTGTCCACATTCATCCGTTTGAAGGATGCCTGTAACAGTTTGAAATTGTGAATGTACTCGTGCTCTAACTTAGCTTGAAACTTGACCTTCTTAAGACTGATGCAGCCAGGGAAGAGCAGATCCATGAACTGGCAATACGCAGCTCCTAAAGACGTAACAAAATGTTAGTTGAGTACATAATCCCTTGCTTTAAAAACGACAAGATTAGGGCCCAGAAAAAAGCTGCCTTTGCACGACAAAAATCAAAAGAAAAAGCCACGGAGCCTTTTGTAGGTCCAGATCAATGACCCGGTTTCCTTAAAGCAGCGACAAGAAGTTTTTAACTGGTTATGAAACACTCTCTGTAACAGCAATGCCTCGATATGACCCACATAAGCAAACAAGACCATCAGTGAGAAGACTGTTATTCTTAATGCCTGTCATTGATTCCAATTTCCTGCAAATCAAGTGTAATAATTTATGGCACGTAGACAGGAAGAGCCTACGTTTTAAAATGTATTTATTACATTATATTCATTGCTTCAGGCTGATACTGGGGCAGGATCAGCAAAGAGAAAACAAAAAACATTGACCGAAGAACAAAAAAGAGCCAAAACAGACAATGATAAAGCACAGTTAAAAAAAACATGAGTCAACATTGGTCGCTCATTCAACAGATGGAGAGAGCTGCAGGATTTGAAAGGATCCCAAACCGATCCTGAACTGGCCCTCTTCTCCCTGGACAACATGGCCTTAACAGTAAGGACTATCTGATTGCATGGGGCAAGCAAAACCCCCCCATCAGTCTAGCAAATCCAGCAACTCAAAAGGATTAAACACATTGTTTTATCTGTGGCTGATGATCAAAGTAGAGAAAAAGCGAGCCATCTCGCTACATTTGAAATCGAGGGCACCAACTCTGCCTGGTAGTGTGTCAGCTGGCAGATAAAACTTACATAAACCCAACTAGAGGGTACATAAGAGGTAATCTACATATAACAAGGAGCTTACACCTTAAGAAAAAGGGGTGTGTGTGTTTGTGTTTCTGAAATTGGATTAGTTGGTCACAGCAGGAGAACACGGCAGGCTACACATTTATTTATAGACAAGTGTCTGCCACAGAGAGAGGAGCATGTTTCCACAGGTTGCTTCAACTGCCAGCTTAGACAGAAATTATTTTAACCGTGTGCTCTACAGGCCAAGATGTAATCTCTTAAACATGCTCTCCATCTGAAACAGCTTCTCTGAGTAAAGGGAAGACGATAGAAAAAAAAAGTACTTCATTCTGTTCTCACCTGAGGAGAGCTGCTCCACTTTCGTATAGTTTAGGCAGAGAATATCGTTAACCCAGGCAGTGATGTCATGCCTGCTCATAGTCTCCTGGGTTATTGAGGTAGAATATACATTGACCGCCATCCCCCAACTGCAACAGAAAAACAACAACAGTTGAAAACAAGGGCAATGCATCCAGAATAAATGTGCTGCTAAATAAATGTATTCTCAAAACAGCCGGCAACATAAAACATAATGACAAGCAAAACATTTTCAGTGCATTAAAATATTGTTCTGCATCTTTTGTGAAATACACTGAAATAAAGTGTCTTTACAGTATGCCGTGCGGTAGTAACAAACAACCTTTGTAGGGATGCCCTGATTCATCAGCCAAACATTGGGATTCACAAATATTCGCTTTTTTTAACTCGGTGAAAGCAATCTGCTTTCTGATAGGCTGATGGCAGTGGCTGTTGTGTTGCATCAATTTTGCGCTGGCTAAATGTTGTGTTTGTTATTTGAAGTCAGACTTGAACAGTACAGTAGCTTGCATATGCTGCTACTGCAGCTGCTGATTGAGACAAGAAGACACTGCTCGACATGACTCTAGCAGGACGTAAGAGGGCAATGGGTGCCATGGGCACATAAAGCTACCGCTGGGACAAAAGGGGAACTAAATAACAAAATGAACAAACAGAAAAACGATCGTATCAGCATCAATTATTGGCCAAATCGCTATCAGGCGAGACTTTCCTTGGTGTATCCCAAAGCCTTTGCTGTAAACACCTCGGTTGTAGCACACATTGTAGGCCGTGTTTGAATGTGTGCCTGGGATCCTTTAATCAGATTTTACCAGCATGATAAATAGCAACAGTAGTAAATTTGGATTAGAAAGATCAACTTGCTTCCAGGGAACCTGCCTCACTTACAGTTACACTCAGGCCTACACACCAAAAACACACCATGTGGAAGAACATAGCACAGGAATCCTTAAGCTACAGATTAAGTGGGTACACAGCATGGCCACAACACAATGAATAACAACTTAACGTTTAATTTTTTCACTCTTAGTTACAGAAGCAGTGGAGGGGGCGCATTGGCTATACTTCGAAAGCCAAGTACATGAACCACAACCACAGTTAATCTCATCTCATTAAACAATTTAACAATATTGTTGATCATGCTGAGATTATGTAACTATTCATTACTTCAACAATCACAACACCTTGTTTGCCTGTGACTTTTTAATTGTATCGCAACAATACAGGGTATTCAGTTCTTTAAAGCCCATTTGGTAACGGATATGCACACTATGCGTCTGTACATTAGGATATATGATAAAGTAGAACTCAGTTATATTCATCCTGTACATTAATCAAGTGTGCAGTCCTCTTTAATCCCCTTAAGGTGAGACACTGAAGGCAAATCACTGTTTCTTCATGCACTGGTCTATTTCCAGATTTTAGCTTTTTTTGCTCCCTAATGTCTTCTATCAGACTCGTGGAAATAAAGCATCCAGAACATACAGATTTGTTTTTGTTTTTACTGCACCTTATCTATACAGAAATTTAGATTTCTCCTGAATTCACCAAAAGTTAGCATTAGATAATGCCTCAAAAACCTCAGAAAACTTGTCATTAAAAATATATAACAATAACAGTAATATCCAGGTCTGTCCCTGACTAAAGAAATTCTAAGTCGACACTTATGATATTGTTGATCACTCAATTGGTTGATTGGGGGGGGGGCTAGTGAGATCTGTCAACTATTTCTTCTTGTTTTCCCCCCAGTCAACAATTCATATATTTTGAGCCAGAAATCTCCACTTCAGTAGCACTCACATTCCTGTCTTTATTCTTTTGTTTTGGGTGGGTTTTTTTGCAGAGGAGATTTTTATTCCGTAAATGTAGGCAAATTAGCACACAATTGATATGATGATGCTTGCATATTTAAACATAAAATTTCAGAAAACGTTATAGAAAAATAGTCTCAATTGATGGAGCTGTTGAAGTTTCAGTGATATATATTCTTTAAATTAAAATGTTCCCCTCTTCACCTGTAGTGTCTCACCTTAACAGACTAACAGACTTGAAGACTGAATCGTAACCATTCACCTTAATTCAATGATAGAGACAGCTGCATTAAAACACCCCTCTGTGTTGGTTTATGGAGCTACATCATGCTAAATCATCATCATCACTATCACTAGCCGACACCAGGGTCCGCAGGGTAATAAAAATAACCCTTCAGCGGTAAAGTTGGACTATCACAGTAACGCAGGAGCAGATCCTTGGTTGACTGACTCTCTGGGAAGGAAGGAAGGAAACTGGGACAACCGATCCCATGTCAACAAAGCGGATGTATGTGCCGCCGCTAGCATGCTTTGTTAGCCGGGCAGAGCCAGCCAGCCGACACCGGGGCTGGGCTGATGCCTGGATTCAAACAGGAGGGGAGGGGATCAGGCTTGTGCAGCAGGTCGTAAGAGGTTCCACACATTAAAACACCACTCTAAACACACACACACATCGCAATATTAGGGATTATTAGATAACTGCGAAGTGTCATGTCACGATGGGAATATACTAGCTGCAGCAGCAGGGGCGGCTGTCTGTGTATTCCTGTCATTTAACAAGCGATCCACTCCTCCAAAATGTACCAGAGTCACTGCGCACAAACACACTTGACAACGTTATACTGGATGCCATCTATAATTCGGGGCACTTTATACCAGCAGGAGAAGGGTTTAAGCTAATTGAGGAGCGGTTTACGCCACATACAGAGAGCTAACATGACAGGAGACTGAGAGACAACAGGGGGGAGATAGCGGATGGGTGCAAAGCAAAACCAAACACACGACGAGGAGGAGGACCAGGCCGGAATGCAGGTTTCTGTCTGCAGCAGTTTTATGATTTTTCTTACATGAAATCAAATGCGGATCATTACACTGATTTACCTGTAGGCGCGCTCTCCTCGCACTGTATTTTTCCTGTAAGGAATGATGTTGGTTCCGTTGTCCGGGACGATGTCGTTGTTATTCTCTCCATTTGGGGAAAGGGCTTGGGTGGGACCGGGCATTTGGGTCTCTAAAATGTTGAACAGATACTCTGTTCTCTCTCTGGCCAGGAAAAAAACAACAACAGGAACGATGCAAATGCTAAGAAAGTGCCGCACCTCCGGGTTTCTCTCGTTCTGTCTGCTTATTCTTCACAAATCTCTGCCCTAATGACGTTGCTGCACCCTGTACCACGTGACTGATGGGGTTGGCTGCCTGTTCCTTATGGTGGGCTATTTCAGTACACCAAATTACATTGATCACTGGCGCGCTTTAAAAAAGGCATCATCACCGATCAGATCAACACTGATCGCTTTTGAGATGTAGATCAACTTTGTGACAGCTCATCAAATGCTCAGAGACAAAACCCAATCAACTGGGAAGTATGGATATGATTAAAAGGAAAATGCAGCCCACCCAGTTTCACCTTCAGATAATCAAGGTGATTATTTATACACCCAACAGATCTGGGTATAAAGAAAAATAAAAGGAGCAGGCAGATCCTAATAACTGATGACAATGATTGCAACATATGATATGAATAAGAACAGTAAAATGTTTTGATTACTAACCATATGAACCAATCAATTTTATAAAACACCGTAAAACACATCAACTACTAAAATGTTGTGGGGCTGCAACAATGAGTCGATTAACTGATTGATTAATTTGCATATCAACAAACTTCTATTAATTGTGCCAAGTCGTTTTTAAGCACAAATTCACTGTTTTGAGCTTTTCAAGAGTGAATATTTTCTGTTTTTCATGATAGAATATTATATGTTTTTGGATTTTTTGACAGTTATTCATCACCATGGTTGCCTGTCTGACTTAGGTACACATATTTGCCCGGGGGTTTGATAGTCCCCTGTTAAAGCCAAAAACCTTAATGACAAAACTTGCTAGAAGTCCACTGGGAACTACAACCATTAGATCTGGGAAGAGTCATTTAGTTTCTTTTTTGATGCTCTCTACATTGATTTTACATTCATTTGGCTTCGGTGGTGCCCAAAAGTGCCAGGGTACTGTGCCTAAGCCTACAAAAGGCTTTCTATCAATAAACTGACAAAGCCTTGACTAACATATTTTATGAATGTTTCATATTATATTTAATGCAAAACATTAACAGTACAGAACAACTGACAAACTGTACAATGAACCCAAATAGTAAACGCAATAACTGCAGGAAGCTTGTGTAAAACATGCACTTTGGATGAATTCTGAGCAAATTATTTCCAGTGAATTTGCATTAGATGAGTTTTCCTGTTATTTTGAGGAACTTTTCCACACAAATCTCTGTATGATGTTTTATTTTTTATTTAAACAATATACTAAATCGGCCTTCATTTTTTGACTATTTCAGTGTTTCCTTCTTTTTGAAACAGGACTAGGCTGTTTTACAGAGCGGGAAGGCTCTGTGAATACATTTGTCATGTTCAGGTCTTCATATGTCTTAAAATCAAGGAGGCCTCACAAGCTCCTCTGAAGCTTTAGTGACCCCTAGTGGGGGTTGGGAGCCAGTGGATTAATAGATAATGAAAATAATCCCTTTTAATCCCAATAGCCTTTGGGGTATTTTGCAACAAAAAAAAATGTAATAAAATGATAAATAATGCAAAATATATGGATATGTACCAAAATACATTGAACGTACTATCATTGAAGGCTAAAACAATAGCAAATATTCACATCTGAGGAGCTCGAAACAGTTTTCTGCATGATAAATGACTTAAATAATACAATGGTGGTCGATTACTTTCTCTCTGGAGACCAATAAATCAATTAATCAACAAATCATGTAGCTCTAAAATTTACAAATACGCAGTAGGGGTGTAACAATATGCTTTATTGTTGTCACAAAGTTCTAAATTCATCACACATGGTACTGTGTTGCGGTCCTGTGGTCGCTTAGATATCTCCTATATGTGTTGCCACATGTTGTTTTGATATTGCCAAACTCTGCTTTTGTTTTGTCTTTTATTTACTGCTGAGCAACAAACACTGGGAGGCTCAGAGAAAACAACACTGTTTCAAGTATTGTGCTACATTTGAAAAGTACACATTATTTTTTGTGAATTTAAATTTGTCATTTTGTGAGACTGGCAACACATCCTAATGTCCCATACATCATTACACCCCTAAATATTAGAACATCTGTATGAGTCAAGGCCAACTCAGTCCAGATTTAAACGAACATGGTTAGTAATCAGTAAGAAACTACGGTGTGTGGACCAGCAGGTCATGTTTTTTAAAAAAAACATGATGGAAAACTGATTTAATGACACAGTTCCATAACAGTACTGAGCCAATACAACACAGCTATGACGTTTTACACAGGAATTTTATGCATGAAGTATGTCCAGCCAGTCATAAAGCCTCTAATTCTACTGATGCAGCTTTGCCTGTGCTGCCAGGACCCTGACACCCTGACAGCAAAGGCTTCTGGGAAAAGGTACAGAAAGTTGTTTTACTGCCTTGATTTTTTTCCTTCAGTTTTTTCCTTGTTTTGTAGCTTTATCTAAAATGCCACTGTAAAGTAAAAAGTCATTTTATTTTAATATAAAATGTAAAACTTAGACACAGAAAGACAGGCACAGACTTTGAGATCAATACAACGACCCGTCTACTGCACCACCATCAGTCTAAAAGGTCAACCCACATGTTTGGCCAATAATGTTTTAAACTTCTTTTTTTTTTTTTTTTTAACAGTTTTGTCCTAACAGGGTTTTCCAACCAAGATTTAATTCTCTAATTTACTCTTCCACATTCAGCTGCAGTGCCAGCAGTTACTTTTTCTGTCAGAGGGGCTAAGGAATGTCCAATACGCACTACATTTGGTCACCATCTGTGTGCTCACTTAAAACAGTTCCTCTGGTGCCACCATCAGGACAAAGGTGAGCCCACTTTATACCCAAGACAACAAGTTTTAAACTTAATCAACTGACTCTTAATCTCTAATAAATCAACAAAAATAAAGATCCAACAAATGAAGTCTAATTAATTTTACCCAATAATATTGACCTCCTTTTTGAGTTCTTTTCTTTTCGTACCAGCTAGGTGTGTAAATCTCAAGTCTTATGATACAATATTATATCTATTTTTTGGATAATGATACAACATTTGCTGAGATCTCAAAGTCAGCCATGATACAGTTTTGATTTGATTCAATTCAGGGGCCTGCGATCAATACGGTATTATATGCCCATTTAACACAGTTACAGTGACATTTTTATTAACTTACAAAAATCAATGAAAATATAAAGACATTCAAATGAAAAAAATATCCATTTATTTTAATTAAATCACTACACACCTACCAGTGCTAGTTCATCCAATCTTCACTAAATGTTCTTAGCCTATTGTGATTATTCAAATGGTTTTTCATTCTCCATACTGTATGTCTAGCCTCAGCTTGATAAAGTAGCCTTCTGCTAAAGCTTAGCTTTGAATGTGTCTTAACACATTTTTAAAATTCCAACAGAGTTCAGCTGTGAAATTATGGCCATAGTTTACATCATCACTCTCACTGATTCAACTAAAACTAATCACACTGGAGCTTTTTTAAAAGTCACATGACAGCAAAGAGGATGTATGTGCCACGGATTGAATGCAATAAATCACCCTTGTACTAAAATATGCATTCAGTTTGTGTTGTGTAAAATATTAGAAGACAAAAAAAATCAAGGCAGTGACATAAATGCAGGATTTCCATCCCTTCCCTTGTGTGGTTATTTTACAAATAGTCACGATCCCCTGCACTAACTGGGTCAAAAGTACAATTAAACTCCTGCAGAGCCAAACACAAAGGCATAACCAAGCGCTAATCTCATTAAATGACCAAACTGTGGGTATTAGAAATGTATCCACTAGGAACCCAAAGCATGCAGCACTACATTTCTACTACAAAATGCTATGGGCTCTTTCAGACTGGAAAGTGACAACTGCAGCGAATTGGTCTCATCACACTCACACAGTGAGCACAGAGGTCCGCTTTGTATCTGTCGTTGAGCAGAAAAAGTGTGTCAGACTACAAATAATTAGTCAAACTTCAAGGACAGCAGGAAATCAGGAAACGCTGTGCTTGTTCACATGGGCCGCAGCTGCATTCCCTAAACTGTGCCACTGCTAAGTTGGGTGGCAAAGTTATCACCCGGCTGTCAGTGAAATGAACTTGCCACTTCCCAGTCTTACGAGTCTTTAAGAGTCACCACAAAGGAAGTCTAAGAATTAAATATGTAAATATTAGAGCATGACATGAGAGACCGATGCCTTCTGGGCCCATTTCTGAATTTGCCTTCACCTGTAGAGGGGGTTGTCCTGCTTGGTGCTCTTAACAAAAGGCTAGCATTTATATCCAAAAATGAAAAATAAAGACATATCTGTTAGACACAGCTGCCTGATAATTTATTCCCAGGCTTTCTGGATAAAAAAAAAAGCACAGTGTATATATAAAATACAATCAAAGTCTAGTTTGGGTAACAGAGTCATGAATATGAAGGCTTAATAGATGCCAAAACACTACATAACAGCTTATAATACTCCGAGGAAGGAGTTTACAGCACTGAAAAGTAATCTGCCAGGAATGTTACATATATTTAACTGCCTGGCTAACGCAGTGCATTACCAGATGATGTTGCAGCAAAAAGTGAGTCCACCTTTTCCCGGACAACCCCATGTCTGAAATGCATTAAGGTGCTGTGATGTTATGAGTTAAGAGTTTAAAGCAAGACAACACAGGTGCTGTGTTTTATTAATGCACTGTCTGTCTGAACATGGCCTTAAATGTTAAAAAGGCTTTAAGTTTAGCTATAGAAAACATGCACTAAGCATTCTTGCAGGGAAGAATAGACAAAAAGCCAAATTATGTGACAAGTCCAGGGCTATAATTTCAGGAAACAGTGACCTCAATGCAAATACTTTTTGTAGTTTGGTGTGATGTATTGGTTGGATCTGATGGGGTATTTAAGCAATTATGATAGACTGAGGGGACTAAAAATCTAGAAACACACACAAGCAAGATAATCTATAACAGCTGTTTTTTTGCTTACGTGTTCATTTAGCTTGCTTTACAGTAGAGCCTGTCTGATGCTGGATTTTTCGGGGCTAATACTGACACTGGGAAGAAAAACAATTCCTGTGTCAGTCAGGGTGATATTTTCTTTGTTTACTATGTAAAGTTTGCTAATGTTATTATTCATTACTGTTTGTAATGAGAACATGGTGACTTATGTTGTTAATTGTCATTCTTATGCTGGTTTGTGATAGTCATTAGTGAGGTGGCTGTTACATTTTTTTGACACCACATATACCTGATAGACTCATATGGGACGATATTACTGGCCCACCAATTTATCGCTCCGGCTCTACTTTACGGTCCCTGTTAATGCTGTTTGTGAGGCTACAATAAATCAATGGGTTGTTCCATTAGGAGGTAACAGACTATGCTTGGCTTGCTCTCTGCATTCATATCTCACCAGGCTTTCTCTTGCACTGGATGATCAAGTGGGTGGGTGAGGGGTGGCAGCTCCACCCATCAGACCCAGCCCTCAACATTTAAAAAATAGTAAGAAGGGCAGCGTTATCCTGAATTTCGAGTTGGGCAGGTTAAAATGTTTGCTATGTATATAAGGATACTATTCAGGCTGGAAGATATAGAAGGATTTTGAGTGTCAGGGTTGTGAAAAAACACTTTTAGGGGAACCTCAAATCTTCACCAAAATGAAGGCAGCAAGGGCAAGGACCAGAGGAGGGGGCACTGATTTCTCATATGGTATCTATTAAGCCAATTCTTTTAAATACAGCATGTGTGCAGAGAAAAGTTTAAGTTTGCTATTGGATAACGGAAATTTTGCACCCAAGACAAAAGACCAAAGAGGTCCATGGTCACCCCCTTCCACTCGTCTGTCCCCAGTGCAAACCAATGCTCAGACACAGCTTTAACTGAGGCATAAAAGCGACACAATCTTGCTAATTTCTGATATTTTAAAGCAGCTCCGTAACGAAGCAGCAGCTAGCTGCAGCCAATGTGGTTAATGAAGCTAACTCAGCTTCGTGTCGGGAATGACAGTTAAATGGAGAAACAATGATTTGAAAGCAGGCTTCTATGCAGTGAAACAATGGCAAAGCAAAAGAAGAGTGATTTACCGAGGCAGACTTTACTTACAGTGGCGATAGTACACCTTGTTCAGCTAAACGCCAAGTTACAGTAAGCTAATTTTGTTCCTGCCAACACTTGAGAATAGTGACAGCCGACATATGCCCTGACCCGGGGTAACATCACCGTACGAACCACCGACACACGCGTAAATACGCTCCGGGTCTGGCATTTAGACACCATACTGACCGTATCAAAACAAATTACAGACTGGAATTGTTAGGGGAAGCAAATGAGACTCACCAGTGAACTCTGATCCTCAGGTTAAGGTGTAAAAAATGCTGTTTTCCGGCTGAGTCACCCCACCCTCAAACGCCCGTTCCTACTAGACGTTGAGCTGAGAGCTGGCATCTGATTGGACAACGATTCATCAATGTAGCAGCTGATTGGTCTATTGGTGAAATCTGTCGCAAGTTTGACCAATCACGTCTAGATGCGTTGATCACTCAGAACATCCGACAGCTTTCCGTCCTGTCGCTCTGTGTCACATCACTTTCCCCCACAGAGAAACGCAAAAATATCGTCACCATGTTAAAATAATCGCCTAACTAATTTTTTTCAAGTTTTGCAGGAAACACAAAAAACTTCACCAAAAGTGTAACATATGACATTTATTGATCATTTCCCTATGATCATTTCACTCAAAAAGGATGTAACAAAGGATGGCTATTAGTATAGTAATAACACTGTGTGTAAATTATGTAACTTAAGAGAAATAAATGACTTAGGCAATTTTTTGAACATGCCTTTATGACTTAAGCAAGATATGGTAACACTTTATTTTGAAGGTGTCTACATAAGAGTCACACAAGCCTGTCAGAAACATGACAAGTATCATGATTTAATTTCCCAGCTTGGGATAAATAAAGTATATCTATCTATCTATCTATCTATCTATCTATGAGCATTAATGTTACTTCAAAAACACTTATAATTAATTAATTAATTAATTAATTAACTAATTATTTTAACAACGTGAAGATATTCTAATAAACCAATGCATATTTACTGAACGCAAAAAAATACTAAATACTTCACTTAATGGAAAAGTCATCCGCATCCGCAAGAATTCCTTAATAAATAAATAAATGCCGAACACTAATTGGCAAAAAAAAAATTTATAGTCACTGTTACAGTGGTTTAAACAAGTAAAAATAATTTCTGGTTCCAGCTTCTCATATGTAAAGATTTAATATTATTTTACGAGAATAACTGATTATCTGTTGATTTTGTTTGATCTTCCATGACAGTAAATTGAATATATTTGAGTTTTGGACATTTGGTCAGGTCACATGGAATTTTAGATTCTCGTGAGTTTGTGAAGGCCATGTTTGACTACTCATGTATTAACAATTTATTTATATTTTTAGGGAAATTTTATGAACTAAATCCTGAATTTGACAATAAATATAAACAAAAAATTAAAATAATAAAACATTAATATGTATAAAAAAATATACAATAAATGGTATTTTACTGTTAACTCTTGAATTCCTGTTGGGAAAATGTTAATATAAATTTATTTGGCCTTGCTGAGACAGCAACAAAAATATTTATTGGTAAGAACACTTTATATACTTTTTTATCATTCAAATAAAATTTTATACAAAAAGCAATATTGTTTTTCACAGAGGGAAATACAGTCCGCAAAGTTTGCATCTTTGATTAAATAAACCTGATCTTCAGGTGCTGGCACAACTACATTCCTCATATTTTAACACCAGGGTGCAGTCATGTACTTGATTCAAGACAAAAGATACCTGAAAGAGGATTGTACTAAAATTATTCTCTATTATAGCTACTTTGCTAACTATACTGATAGATGAGACCCACCATGGACCACCAGATGAAGAAAGGACAAATTGTGTGAAGACGTCATTCAGTTATGCAAATTCCTGTTGATGGATGCTGTATCTTTCTTATAAACACCGTCTTTAAATGTGGGAAGGACAGGCTTATGCTAGTGTCTTATTACTGATGATAATAATAAAGACTAAATTACAACGATCATATGCTGATAATATTGCCTGAGCCTGAGAGCAAAATTCTCCCTCCTAATATTCTCATGACTGTGAGATTCAGTGCTGGATGGTTGCTTTTATGTTACCTCAGATGGTGGGTCTATGTGATGAATTATAGACAATAGGTTGAGGGCAGCCAACAGTGCATTTATGACAGATAATAAATGTGCGCTGCCAAACCAAGCCAATTGAAGTGTGCCGGTCTGGAATGGAAAAAGAAAGAGAAAAGGAGTTCATAGGCAAAAATTGTGATATTGTGTCAACACTTTATTATGCATCACCACCATGCAAAATCACTGCTATGAACTTGCTCAAAAATCAAACTAGATATATTTCACACATTTATGATTTTAGATTGGCTTGCCACTTTTCCCAAAGTGACTGAGTAAAGTTTCACACACACTCAGGAGCGTGAATGTTTGGTGTGCAAGTCACACAAAGATTTGTGTGTGAGAGCATCGATGCTAACAAATGAAACAATGGCAAATGATCGAAACATTAATTCATAAACCATTGATAGTAAACACAATTTGTTCAATGCCCTTACCAGTGTAAACCTTTGAATTTGAGTGATTTGGAAGTCTTTGTGTTACATCTTTTCACTGAAACACTTTCAAAACCGATCCATCAGTATGTCATATTTGACTGACAGTGTATATGTAGACAGTGTACATAAGTCCCTCTGCAGGTAAAGTCACCTCCCAGCATCAGATTTAACCTCATTTGTCCAGTGAAGACAACTAGCATTGCGGCTCAACTGATGTGTTTTGCTGTTAGCTACATGCTGCATTGACAGTTTGAATGAACTCCTTTAAGAGGTCATCCAATCAGCTAAGGCATGTGTGCATTAATATCACTAATGTATTAAATAAAACAAACTTATCTGATCGGCCTTCTCCGATAACAATAAAAAACAAAACAATACAAAAGCCACTCAACAGCAACAGTAAGAAATCTATGGACTAGCAGTTAAATCTGGAGTTATACATTTATAAAATATTGCAATTTTTTAAAAATCTATAACTTCGACTCCAATGCAGGTTTTTGTTTTTTAAAATCTTAAATCAGTAGACAAACAAACACTTAAACCTGGTTCACTGTTTGCACAAACATGAGAATTTGAAAGAATCAGGTTGCTACCCTGAACCAACAGAGTACATTTGCTTGACAACTCATATAAAAAGGCTAAAAATTAAGAAATAATCCCCAAAAGTCATGTGGTTTTTATGGCACCTGTGGTGTAGTAGACAGCTCACTAATTAATCTCTTTACATCAGCTCACAGTATTACCTTAAATATGTGGTTGGTTAAAAAATATATCTTTACATAAATGTATTCTATGGTTGGATTCAGCCATTTATTCAACTTAAATTCTTCGTATCTTCAGTGCTCTGTACCGCTGGCCCAGTGTCGTCTCGTCCAGTGTCTTCTACTATTGTTGTTTTTTATATTGCTCACCTGTTAGGACACAGAACATGTTGCTAAGAGCATCATATCCCAAATATGCTACCTGGAATACTCAGTTAAAACCTGAACACTGTGGGATGTACACAATTTATCGGAGTAAAGATTTTGTCAGTAAAACAAGAAAAAAAAAGTTGTAATGCTGTAATGATGACCTTCATGCTATAACAAAAGAGAATAAAACCCCTTTATTGTCACTGCACGGTGTACAATATCAATAAAGCAGCAATCCTGATGGTTCATTCATGTACATCAAAAAACACAGAAACTTCATGAAGAAAAAACAAATATATAAACTATAAATAAAGAAAATAGGTATTTGTTGTGACCTGAGATAGCTGAAATATTGCACGTATGGATATAGTGTATTCCTTGTACATGCATATATATATATACATATATATATATATATAGTTATAAGGTAAAATAATACGGTTGACAATAAATACGTACAAGGAATGTGCAAAGGTGAGTTGAAATTTATAGTGTTCTCTGTAAAGGTTCAACACCATTGATGTAAAAAACAACATTTGATTGTTGTTTAAGACACTTACCAGTTTCGTGGACTAACACAGTCACTGCTGCAGCGTCACCTGTACCACACCACCAAAACACACGCAGAAAGTTAGAACAAGAATTGATGAGGTGTAATTTAATAATTTGTAATCACAGATTGTATAAAAGACGTGGATGTGCCTCCGGGTCTAAAAAGTGAAGCCTTGAAAGTGCCTTAAGCCGGCATTATGGAGAGCTGGTAGATCATCAGGTTGAACATGTACCATTATGGCTGTCATCTACTCTCTCCTCTCTGCCTTTCCTATCGGTCTCTTTCACTATTTCAACACAGTAGGAATACAAAAAAACATAATCTTAAAAAAACAAATAAAAAATCAGCATTCTTTCTAATGGCCAGCAGAGGGAGAACCAACTGATTGCAAAAGAAATCCATCAAAACACAGTCACGTTTGGCTCCAAAAACGTGGTGACAGTCAAAATGCCAAACTCAAGGCCTCTAAATGTCAAATTGATCATGGTGGCTAAGCCCACTTCTTTATACAGGCTTTGTTCAAATTGTCACCTTCTTTTTACATTTTCAGTCCTGGAAAGCGAGAACTCACCATGCACGACTTGTCTGGTTCCTGCCTGTGCTTCATCAGCTCCTCCAACGTGAGCTCGTCCTCCAGCTGCTGCTCCAGATCGTTCTCAAAGCGTTCCTCTGCTGCACTGGTACTCCTGTGACAGATAACAGGTATTTTTAACGCATTTATAACGCACACACAGGAGCTCTTTTATTTTGCATTGTATTAACTTTGTCGTGTGTCATTTAAACTTCTCTGTCCAGAACCTTGAACCTAACTCTGTGTAATCATGCTTTATAATTATAACTTCCTTTGCCTTATTACTTATATTATTTCTTACTACTTATTGTTGATGACACAGCCTACATTAGTACCTTGATTTATATGTGAAGAAGGGATCTGAAGAGGTTGCAGCCAATAGGTCACCACGTCCAAAGTCTGAATCTGCATTGCTTTCCGTCTCACTTCCACCTTCTGTGAAAGAAAGAGATTTTAAAACAGCTGTTTTATAAAACTTCTGAAAGCAAAATAAAACCGTTTTCAAATTCATTTTTTACCTGAATTGAGTTCCCTAACCAGTGATGACATTGTGTTGGTAATGGAGTCAGCAGCAATGAGTAGGTTGTTTCTCAAATTTCTCCTTGGACCTTCGAAACACACATAAAAATAGCTTAGTGTCTAACCAAATTTTTGAAACCATATCTACGAGCTAATGTGTGTTTTTCCATGTGTTACTGTTACGGCCCCAGCCGTGTAGTCTGTGGATGTGTGTGTGTCTGTGCACATGCGTGTGTGTTTGCTCCCTCCCCTCAGGCTGCTGGTGAAGGATGATTGGAGCTTCCGGCGACCACGGGAGCCAATCAGATTCGGCAATTAGTCGTCCACAACTTTCAAAAGGCTGGCTGGAGCTTCAGTCAAGGCGGCTGGATCTGATGTGAACCGTCACCCAAACCTTTGTCTGTGCTCGGCTTCGTTGTATTGTACACTGTGATTAGTTGTGGTTGTTCTTGAGTTATTGTGTAACAGTTAAACGGACCCTGGTTTTTGTTGTTATTTTGTTTTGTTAAACCTTTAGCCTGATGGGTCCTTTTATTTGTACCTATATCTTACTGCTATTTTATTTCATATTAAAAACACCTCTGTTAAATCCATTACATCTGGTTTATGTTACCTCCTTTTACCCCTTTAACCCTTAACAGGGCACTCATTGAAATACTTGCAAATTCCAAATTTCAACCCTAGAGAATATTGGAGGATATTACATACTGCCAGAATGTGTAAAAATACGGACCCGGGGGAGGGGGGTAATATTTTGAGAAAAAAAGTTTACAAGATTAAGGTGTCAAATCTAGGAGAAAGAATGCGCAAATTTATGAGATTTAAAGTGGTGAATCTGCAAGAAAAAAAGTAGTTTTTCCCCCCACTTTTTTCTCGTAAATCTTCAACTTTTTTCGAGCAGATTTGCCACTTTAAATCTCTTAAATCAAAATTTTTTCTTGTAGATTTGGCACTTTAATCTAGTAAATTTGCAACCGACCCCCCGGTTTGTATTTTTTATTCATACTTGGCTTTAATATGCCGTCATAGTCAAGTTCTCCTCTTACAAGTCCATGTGGTTCTACGACCAAACAGAGAGACACGGGGACCCCATTTTGATATCCACTGAAGTTACCAAATATAGTTCTTCGCCCGAAAAAGGGTTAAGAGCTGGTGGACGTAACAGTTACCCTGAGCGAAGGCCTCCTGAACGTCCCCTCCTACGCCCATGAGTGAGTCCTGAGGTGTGTGCGTCGGGGTCGTGCCAGCAGAGTCCGAGTGGATTGGTGTGGGGATCGACCGGCTGATGGTGTGGCTGGGGGAAGAGCGCGGAGAGCCGGGACCCTGAGTCTGCAACACAAAGAGACCACCTTGGTGTTAACGAGGGCCACCCTGTTGGCAATATTAACAGAGATATCCATGCTGTTATGGAAAGACTGTAAGAAGAACAAAACATAATCTGAAACAAAAGGTTTCTTATCAAAGCAAATCTTCTACAAGCAATGCAACGAGTATCTATTTTCATTTTCAGCCTTCAAATCATAGCAAAGACTCAATCAAAGTCCAAAAAACAGCTACAAACAATTCAGTTATGTAGTTTTTTTAAGCCCATGTGTCACCACAATATATTTATAAGTAACAAACATTACGCACATGCTACAAATTTGTCAGTAAACTGAATTTCTATGGCAGTACTTTTCAAAAACAACATGCTGTAAAACAGATTTTCCTTCTAAAAACTATTCCAATTATTCCCACAGACCAAACCACAAGTTGGTGCCGTCTGCTGAACACCATGCAACTCCAACAATATCAGATACAAAGTTTTCCCCCCCGACAACAGCAAAGTGTTTACTTCAAACATGCAAACATTTGAATCCAAGATAAGTTTTTCTGCCTCTTTTTGCTTCACAGTTTCCACACTTACAGTTTGTTTCCGTTCCTCCTCCAGCTGAAAAAAAAACAATATTTTATGGCTCATGAAACAACGGACACCTAACATTGAGTTTTTTCCTCAAAGAAAATCCAATCAGTATTTCCTCCAGGACGTGACAAGCATGTGGTTTCCTCATGCAAGTTTAATAGATTAACATTGATCCTTTTAGCCTAATTAGATTGATATCCTCTCCACTTAAGCCGGTATAGTGAGCAGTTTATCTCGGCTTTGAGGAACTCCTGTCTCGTTGACTGTGGAAGATATTCTCTTACTAAAGGTTATCCTCCGCAGAGGGGGGTAGACATGCTGTCTTGTAAGGTGTGATGGGGCATAATCCTAAACTCAATATCCTGCTCTGGAAACGGCAGTCTGGACATCTGCCTACTGGATAACAAAGCTAATCAGGGGCATATGTGATGTCATTTACAAAAAATGTAGGTAACGCTTTATAATAAGGTCCTTAATAACCATGAATTAACAAGTAATAAGGCATTGTTCTCGCTTTAGATCCGGTAGTTGCAAAAAGCATAGTTAACTTATAGTTAACTTATAATTGATGAGCAATAAAGTATATTTTAATATCTAGGGACGGAAGTTGAAAATTAGCTGAAGCTATATCTCTGTATGCAGCACATCAGGTGCATGTCCTGTATCTATGCTAACTGCATTGTCCCTATCAAATAAAATAAAATAAATTCAATTCAATTCAATTCAATAAGCAAACAAAATAAGATTAATAAAGGCATGGCAAAGACATAATGGGTGGGTCATGGGTGTTTGTAATGCCATTATCAACACTTATATAAGCGTATAAACACGCAATAATGTTAATAAGCATCTTGTAAGGACTTACAAGGGCCTTATTACTTGTTAATTAATGGTTATTACAAGGACCTTAATATAAAGCGTTACCAAAATGTCACCATAATTTTAAAATCGTAGGTCTCTTTACTTAACTGTATTTTATTTTTATTTTTACATTTTAAATATTTTTGATTGATCTATGAAGCTATTTGTAACATTTTAGGGCTTTTTACACAACTGTATTATATTTTTACATTTTAATCATTTTATTTATCTAGGAAATTGGCTTACATAATTGGAACATTTCAGGGGTTTTTACATATTAATTTTCTTAATTTATCCACAAAATGATTTTCCTCAAACAGAAAGTTTTGATATCATTTTATTTCATATCAGTTTGTTGTTGTTTTGTTTTTCCTTTCTCTCCTTTGTTTTTGTAATTGACTTGATGTCAGTGTAAACTAAGATCTGTCAAGTACAGTAGCGGAAGAAGTATTCAGATCCCTTACTTCAGTAAAAGTACTAATACCAGACTGTGAAATTACTCCATTACAAGTAAAAGTCCTGCAAGTAAAAGTACAAAAGTATCAGCATCAAAATGTACTTAAAGTATCAAAAGTAAAAGTACTTGTTATGCAGAATGCCCTCACTCAGATATATCGTCTAAATATATTATTAGATTATTTGTTGTAATGTAGTCATGTAAGTAGTGTTTGAATTGTGTAATGGTAGGGCTTCTTTTAACTATATATACTGTTAGGAGGTTTAATTCATAAAAATGCTTCATCATTTTAAATTAATCATGTTTCTCATGTTAAATGAAAAGTAGAAGTATAAAGTTACATAAAATGGAAATTTTAAAAAAAATACAAGTACCTAAAAAATGAATGAAAGAGAATGAAAGTCGTGTATCTGTTTAATAGGCCTCAGCAGAGCTTGACTATCAAAGATGTCTGCCCTCTATCGGACATGTTGGGTAATTGCTCACATGCTTCCTCATCTGCAAAGTGCAGTGCTTGCTTTACATCAGCTGAAGTGATCACACACAGCTGGGAGAAAATGTTATGCAAGTAAAATATATCACCTGGCCATATTGCCTACCACCTGCCTCGGAATTAAAACACAAAACACAAGCTACAGTACACATGTCCATGTATATCAACATAAAAACTGATAATGTGCACCAAAAAAAAGCAGACTTGAAACTGAATTATCAACGCTTATGTTCGCCACAGGAAACACAACGTGTGGTCATTTAGTTATCATGAAGGAGTCTTTTCTGTGAAGCCAGAGAGATGAAAAGCGTGTCTGCAGTACCTTGAGAAGCATCATTAGTTGCTCCAGCTGCACCATGAGTTCCCTGCGACTCTCCTGCAGAGTAGACATTCTTTGTTCAAGCTCATCTTTGCGTTGCCTAACGGAGGAAACAAGTTGTTCAACGTGATGATACCATAATGTCCCGTCAAAATAAATGTCCATGAGCATCTGTACACTCCAACATATGCTGTTCATTTGTGTAGTAAAAAGGCAAGCAATTACAACATGCACGTTCTGCTGCAGCCTAAGCAAAAATGTCTGTTATGAATGCAGGACACATTGGAGCGTTAAAGTATGCAGAGTTACCTGAGAAGTCTTAGCTCAGCCAGAAGAGTGGGGTTCTGCTGACCCCTGTCAGGAGGCGGCTGGGACGCCTCCTCATGCTGAAGGCGCAGCCGCTGGATTTCCTGCAGGATTTCTCTGTTACAAGCACAAACATATCATTATTTTTCTTTTACCTTTGCACATCAGGCAGGCCTCCTCACTGTCCGCTTTTAAAAGAAATCTTAAAACCCATTTTTATTCACTGGCTTTTAACTCAACATGAGCCTTTGCTCTGTTTTTATTTTTTTTTTTTTTCCCAATTTCTTTATTGAGTTTTTGCAGACAGTACAGAATAAAATCTCAGTTACACATTGTGTTGGAAAGCGTCTGCCTTAGAGTGAAGTACTAAAATAAAAGAGAACAAGACAAAAAGAGAACCCCAACATGAATCCCACTATCCCTCCCAACAACCCACGTCAGATGTAATCACAACTAAATTATTACACAACATACAGCAACATAAGTAAATACTGAAGTATGGTTAAGACAAAAAAATAAATAAATAAAATAAACAAAAAATAAATAAATAAATAAATAAATAAATAAAAATATGGGGGGGGGGGGCACTCTCTCTTTCCAAGAATTAAGAAGCGTCCTCGGCATCATCAGGAGTCACAATAAGACTGTTGCTAATATAGGCCAGCAGTGGGTCCCAAGTTTTATGGAATGCTGTCAGAGATCCCTTCTGTGAGAACCTTAACTTCTCTAACTTTAGACATTGTAAAATTTCCCGTATCCAACTGTTATGGGTCGGTGGAGAAACATGCTTCCATTTGAGTAGAATGGCACGCCTGGCCAGCAGGGTGGTAAAGGCCATGACACGCTGTACAGAAACAGGGAGATTCTTAGACAGAGGAAGACCAAAAAGAGCAGTCAGGGAATTTGGTTCTAAATTTACATTGAAAGCCTGTTTGAGAGTTTGGAATATACTGGACCAAAAGTTGGTCAACCTCGGACATGACCAGAACATGTGCACATGGTCGGCTGGGGACTGTTTACAACGGTTACAGGCATCACTGTGACTTGGATATATTTCTGCCAATTTAGCGTTGGTGAAATGGGCTCTGTGAAGCACCTTCCACTGTAATAGAGCGTGCCTGGCACAAATAGACGAAGTATGGGTCAGTTTTAACATGTCTCTCCACTGGATATCAGTAATGTCTATCCCCAAATCCTTCTCCCATGCATTTTTTAGCAATATAGTGAGGACTGGGCTCAGAAGTGCAATCGTATTATAAATAACAGATATCAGTCGCTTTTGTCGCAGGTCGAGAGACAGCAATTGGTCTATTTCAGCTTCGGGGGGGCGGTTTGGGAAATGTGGGAACTGTTTTTGGATAAAATGTCTCATTTGAAGATACCGAAAAAAATGGCTATTAGGCAGGTTGTATCTATCTGACAGAGATGCAAAGGATGTGAAAATACCGTCTTCATACAGGTCCTTAAGTGTTCTGAGGCCCTTATCCGACCAAATGCGAAATGTAGGGTCCGAGCGGGAAGGGAAAAATGCATAATTATTCAAAACTGGGGCAAGAGTCGAAGCCCTATGAAAACCGTGCTGCTTTCTGAACTGGATCCAAATTTTAATTGTATTGGTGACCACCGGATTAGGTGAAACATCACGGGCACTTATGGGAAGCTGTGAACAGATCGTCGAATGTAGAGAACAAGAAGAAGATGATATCTCAGTGTGAGCCCAGGGTGGACAGGTGTCTGCACCTTCCCCATGGAGCCAGTATATAAGTTTATTAATGTTGCAGGCCCAAAAATAGTAGCGAAAGTTTGGCAATGCTAGCCCTCCTTCAGGTTTAGGAAGTTGAAGAATGTTTTTCTTAACACGGGCTGGTTTATTCTGCCAAATAAAAGTGTTAAGTTGTTGGTCAAGATTAACAAAAAATGATTTATTAAGACAAATTGGAATGTGTTGAAAAAGATAAAGAAATTTTGGAAGAACTACCATCTTAATGAGATTAACTCGGCCTGCAAGAGACAGGGGGAGGGCAGCCCATCTGGACAAGTCTGACTTACATTTATCTAATAAGGGCTGAAAATTCTTTTGAAAAAGTTCCCTGAAGGAGCTGGTAATAAACACCCCCAAATATTTGAATCCTTTTTCCGCTATTTTGAAAGGAAACACGGATTGTGGGAGAGATCTCGCCGAATTATTAACAAAAAATAGCTCGCTTTTCTGAATGTTTAATTTATACCCTGATAGGCGCCCAAACTGATCCAGAGTTGATAAAATGGGGGGGAGGGAGGATGTGGGGTTTGAAATAAATAAGAGAAGGTCATCAGCATATAGAGAGAGTTTGTGAACTAAACCGAAACGAGTAATGCCTTCAAACTCATTCTGGTTTCTTAGCCAGATGGCTAGTGGCTCGATGGCTATATTGAACAACAAAGGTGAAAGCGGACATCCCTGTCGGGTCCCACGTTTGAGAGGGAAGTATGCTGAATGGACGCCGTTAGTATTTACAGAAGCCGAGGGGGTGGCATACAAAAGTTTAGCCCAAGAAATAAAGTTAGAATCAAAGCCAAACTTCTCTAAGATGAAAAATAAAAATCCCCACTCCACCCGGTCAAAAGCTTTCTCTGCATCAAGCGCCACTACAATTTCAGGAGTGTTCGACGCAGGTGAGTATATGATATTCCAAAGCCTCCTGGTGTTAAAGAATGGATGCCTCCCCAATGTGAAGCCTGTCTGGTCTAATGAGATTATTGATGACATCACACTTTGGAGGCGAAGGCCGAGGACCTTAGCCAGAATCTTATAATCTATGTTTAAAAGTGAGACAGGTCTATAGCTACCACAGGACGTAGGATCTCTATCCTTCTTCAGAAGTAATGAGATAGATGCCTCATACAGGGTCGCTGGCAGTCTGCCTTCAGTGAAGGAATCATTGAACATTCTCACCAGGATGGGGGCTAGTAACATCGAGTACGCCTTAAAGAACTCGACTGTAAAACCGTCGGGGCCGGGAGATTTCTTGTTTTGCATAGAACTGATTGCTTCATGCACCTCCAACAAAGAGATGGGTCTGCCCAGTTCTCTGGCAATATTTACTTCAATCTGAGGATATGTTAACTGGTCTAAAGGATTGGGGGTCACTGTAGTAATTGGGTTGCATTCAGAAGTATAAAGTGTGGTATAGAAATCAGAAAAAGACTTATTGATAACTACTGGATCAGAAGTGAGGTTACCATCAGGTTGCTTAATTTGAGAAATCAATCTAGAGGCGCTAGCTGCACGGGCCTGCTGTGCCAAAAGTCTTCCGGCTTTATCTCCCTGCTCAAAAAAGTTTTGTTTCGATTGTCGCAGCTGTCTCTCCACTACGCGTGTCATTAACAGGTCGTGTTCCGAATGTAGTAGTAACCGCTTCTTATAGAGAGTGGGGGATGGAGAGGTGGAGTAGGTTCCATCAAGCTTTAAAAGTTCCTCTGCAATCTCCACCAGCCTAGCTTGCTCAGCCCTTCTCATTTGGGAAATATACGATATAACCTGTCCACGAATAGTAGCTTTAAGCGCTTCCCACAAAATGTTGCTGCTGACCTCAGGGGTGTCATTAAACTCTATGTAGGTACGTATTTGAGTCGCAACAAAATCTTTAAACGTATTATCTGACAGCAAGTGCGAGCTGAACCGCCACCGTGAGCGTGGAATTGTATTCTGTGGAAAACTAATGTCAACTGTGGTAGGGGCATGGTCAGAGGTGGTTATTGGGTGATACTCACATGCATTCACGGAATCTAGGAGATTATCATCAAGTAAGAAGAAATCAATTCGGGAGAATGTGTGGTGTACATGGGAAAAAAAAGAAAAAGCTCTGCCATGGGGGTTTTTAAACCTCCAGGGATCAGAGATTCCCAACTGCGATGCATACGTTTTTACTACGTTCGCTGATTTGGATAGTGTGGTTTGTGTAGGGGAAGATCTATCGAGAGTCACATCTTGCACCAGATTAAAGTGTGTTTTTATTTTTTGTTTTTATTTGTTCTTTGTGGTTTTTTAAAATTAAGATTAATTTTAAAATTGAGATTAATTTTAAAACCCACTTTTATTTACTGTTTTTTTTACCCAGCATGAGACTCGCTTTGTTTTAGTTGTTTTTGCTTGTTCTTTGTTTTTATTGTTTTTTTTGTTGGTCTGTCCTGCCATGTGCAGCATTTTGTATCAGCTAACGCTGTCTTTAAGGGCTCTATAAATAAAGTTGAGTTGATTTGATTTGATTTGTGTGATATATCATTGTAAAATTATTTTTGTGCTCTTTAAAAAGGAAAATCCATAATTACATCAGCTCAATATGAATTTAGTTATAAGGGAATTTGCTGAAGGATTCAGAATGTCCTTTTATTGTAGCAGATGAGGTCAAAGGTTGCCCCCAATGTCATGAAAATGTTACTGGTAGAGAAATTATAGTGTAAGCTTTATAATGCCACATGCCTTCATGATATTATGTGTAGGTTACCCTCTTTTATACTGGAAATAAACAGAAAGCAGCCTTTCATAAAAAAATGTTTACATTAAAAATTACTTAAACAACCAACATACTTTACATTACCTCTCTGTCAATCAACTATTTGTATTTATTGTTTGATACAACTGTTTAATTGATAAAAAAAATAGCATCATATTTAAAGATAAATATAGTGAAGAATATAGTAGGATTGTATATCTGCATACGTTGTAGTACAGACTACAAGTATAAAAGTAGTATTCAATTTATCAGCTCAGGTTACAGAAAAGACAACATTAGTTTGTGTCCACCTGATGATTTTATATCCATTATTCACTCTTTTTAAGTTATTTTTTTGTCTCCACCAACTCCTGAGGGAAATATTTGTCTCTTTGGCTTCTAAATACCTCACTATGTTCACCAACTAGTCATTAACTATGTCTCCTTACTGTTTGTTGCTGGACAGGTTACAGTTTTTGGTAACGCTTTATATTAAGATCCTTGTAATAACCATTAATTAACAAGTAATAAGGCCCTTGTTAGTCCTTACAAGATGCTTATTAACATTATTGTGTGTTTATAAGCGGATTAAAGTGTTAATAATGGCATTACAGACACCCATGACCCACCCATTATGTCTTTGCCATGCCTTTATTAATCTTATTTTGTTTGCTTATTGATATTAAAATATACTTTATTGTTCATCTATTATAAGTTAACTATAAGTTAACTATGCTTTTTGCAACTACCGGATCTAAAGCGAGAACAATGCCTTATTACTTGTTAATTAATGGTTATTAAGGACCTTATTATAAAGCGTTACCCAGTTGTTTTCTTTAATGCTTTTTTCTACTGGGTCCAAAAACAACACAACGAGAGAGGTTATAAAATCACGAAAGATGATGGAAGAAAACCAGAACAGCGAGCTCAAAGACACTTGGGACTTTTCTCACAACAGGTATTTTGTCTTGTAGAAAAAGCGCAGGTTTTACTAACAACATAAAGTATATCTCTGTACAATTCCAGCTTTGACAGTGTGACCGTGAGCACATAAAGCTCTGTGGAGCTGAAGGTAACTGCAGCGTCGGGTGATAACTCTCTGTGGTTTCCTCACCACCACTGACCGCCGTCAAATACAGGTAGTCATGTGACCCATTGTTGAGATTAAATAGAACTATTAATTATAGCTGCATTAAAACTTGTTCAATGTTGCCTGTGATTGAACTTTTTTCTCTTCTTTGGTTTCATTTTTCACTATTATTTGTTAATCTATTGTTTAATGTTAAATATTTCTTTTACTTTCAATGTTAAGTCTCACGAGCAGCTTTTTTTTTGTCTTATCTTATTTTACTTATTTGTAACATTCTTAAAAAAAATTTTTTTTTACAGTGCCAAAGCCAAATGACCAGAAAAATATTTACTCTCATTTTTGGTAGCACTGTTTCTGTCATCTCATCAGCTTTCACACAAATACAAAATTAAGCATTTTTTAAAGCAGGTTTTTATTATAATTTTATCAGTGTAATTAAATTTACTTAAAATTACAATAATATTTTTTTTTTTGCCGAACAACACAATACCTTTTTAGGATATAGCCTAATTATAATTTATATTCATAATTTTATTATTATTTGAATACCTATAATAACCGATACTTAATATACAGCAGGCCGACTTTACTGTATTAAAGTGTATTGAATTACAGACATTTATATTGTACATTTATTTGAAAAGTGTTTGAAACACCTGTAGTGTCATTTTAAACAATAAAAGTCAGTAAATATTGAAGGTGCCTGCTTCATTACTTTATATTCACATAATAAATAAACCAATGGCAATTAAGTGGTAATCTGCGAGAATAATATATTAAAAAAATTATAATAATTAATCACCCATTTAAGAGAGATCAGTGTGACCCAGACAGGCGTGATCATAAAAAGAGGTTAATAATAACAACGGTAGTTTTCAGTAAATAATGTGCTTAGACTAGATTAGTCTGTTTATTTTATCAAACCGTAAAATCTCTTTACTCTCAAGGTGATTTTTTTGTTTGGGAACTGAAAAAAAGAAGAGAAGAGATGAACTGAAGTGAACAGAATCTCCAAAGCAGTCATCCCTGACCTGTTTTTGCTCTCGAGCTCGGCGATGAGCTGCCTTTGCTGTTTGTTGGCATCCAGAGAGCAGGGGAGGTCTGTGGGGATCCTCTGCTGCTGAGCCTGTTGGCGAAGCAGGAGACATCACGTGAGCTGGCTCTACCTGTGGATGATGTCATCCAGTACCTTATCTCATATCTCACAGCCGGGGGAATAAAACAGTCAAGTCACCAGCTATCCATCAGGATCTGATCAGAACATAAACAAGTCTGGTTAGAAATGATCCCCACCTGTAAATTCCTTCATCATCTGAGCAATAAACAGGACTGCTAGAGTAGCAGCATACGTTAAACCCTTTTCTCATCAAGGACATATTTTTGGCAGTAGACTCTGATGAAAGATGTCACGATATTGTGAGCAATAAATGTCTTATATATAAATATATCTCACCGCAGCATCAGCAGCCAGTCTAGCAGCATAGCGGGCGATGAGGCTGTGCTCTTCATCTTGATGGTTACTGCTCTCCAGCAAACTGATCAGGACGAAAATAGAGTCACAACACCATGGAGTTACCACACAGCTACGCAGATATAAACTATGCAGGGGAGAAAAAATAAGCAAAAATCCAAAGTTTAGTTCAGTCAGATTAGTTCTTGGGCAGGAAAAGTTTTACAGCAGAGCCTCTTTAATCATGCTAAGCTACTTATGCAAAACCCCAAAAGCAGGAATGAAGTTGGGTTATTACATAAAAGTGGAGCTAAAGTCATTAAAAAACAGAAATGTTACTTATAAAGTCCGATCACTGATCCAAACATGTATTTCCAAGCACACACACACACACACACACACACACACACACACACACACACACACACACACACACACACACACACACACACACACACACACACACACACACACACACACACACACACACACACACACACACACACACACACACACACACACACACACACACAAAAATTCAGATGAATTCACACAGGAAGACATGCGAGAGCTGCTATTTATATGATACAGATATATGATAGAAGACACTGCAACCACTAAGACACACACACATACACGGACACACACACACACATACACAGATTAGTGCACACGCCGCACACACATATTGAAAACACAGGCATCACTATTTCATGTTGCTTGTAAGTGAGGAAATAAGCAGTAATGCTTCAAAGAGCTCGGGCCTCATGCAGGAAGCGATATACGAACAAATTATCTTTTATTTTGCCTCGTATTAAAGATTTTATACCTATTATACCCATTATATCTATTACATTCATACATTTTCTGGTACAATGCTGCACACCATGTGTGTTTTACAATTATAGGTATAATTACTGTTTGCAATAATAATAATAAATAATAATCCTGTGCAATATTTTCACATATTTCATTGTTTTTCTAGTATAATGCTGCACAATGTGGATGTATTACAATTTCAGGTGTACTTATTCTTTGTAATTACTCTTTATGGACATATCTGTAAAAGTGTTGTTATTTTATTTTATTCTTATTTTTTTCTTATTTCTCAAGAAACACGATCACAATCTTGTTATTTCACCTGCTTTTCTTGACTCTAGAGCTGCTGCAACAACTGAATGACCTCAGTGTGAGAACAATAATTTTTATCTTATCATTGATTTTATCAATGGATTTCTGTCAGTTTTTCATCTCTTTCAGCCTTTTTTGGTGGCACCTCTTCAATTCTTATATCTTAGTTACACACAGCATAACACCTGCCCTGATGTAATAATAATAATAATAATAATAAACGTTATTTATATAGTGCTTAGGGGGTGTGACCTCTGCTAATAAGCAATCATAATCAAGTGGGATTAAGAAGGTTTTGTGCTTCTGGAGTTGACTTCTCTAAATTTTTCTCTTGCCAAAAAAATGTGTTATAACTTCCAGCACTCACAAATCAGTCTTGCTTTGTTTTTAACAATTAACCAGGATTTACTGGAGCAAACTAATTTTAAAGATTACCTTCCAAGGAGGCCGTCAAATCAAGGAAAACAGCAGCTAAAAGTGTTTAAAGTATTTGGTACCAATTAATTGAATAATCCGATCCAAACATTGGACTTTTCAATGTGACATGAGGTATATCTGTCCTTTTTCATTTAAAAAAATTCAGACAAAGACAACAATATGTCGAATTTGTGACTGAGGGTAAAATGTAAATTAATAATTACCCCCAAATGACTATTTGAATGTCACTTACTCACCCCGTGTTTCCTTGAATTCTTCAATAAAAATGTTTTTTGTCACATGCTTCCATGGTGAACAGAGAATCCAAAAAACTGAGAAAATTCTTAAGAAATTGAAGTAAAGTAGCAGAATCGTTGTGTAAGGCTTCCAATTTCCATGAGTGTAACTGATACACAAAATAATCTTGAAATTATGGTTTTGGGGGTTAATTATGCACAGTATAATTGCACAGATAGATTTAAGGAAATATAAAACATATAGTTTCACCTTGGAATCAATAAAATATACACTGCTCTCTTGGTAGAAATAAACTCTGGATTCAAACTGTTGCTGCTGAACTACAATAACATGTTGACAGAAGAGTCAAAGGCCGAGGCGACTAGTCTGGAAGTGTGGCAGCATGCAGCGTTAAGGCTGTAGCACTCAGAATAAGGTTAGCTCAGAGGGAGGATTGCGAGGGCGCAGTTCAGCAGAGCACATGGTACCAAACTAACCATGATTTGGGGTTGTTTTGTAGTAGATTCACATAGAATCCAATCAGAGTATGCTCGTCTGCAAGTCTATCGGCAACATCGAGGTTGTAGTTCAACCTGGAACAGTGAAGGGTTTCACAAAACATAAAACATGACATTACACAGGTGACAATAGAGGGACAGGGGACGAGAGGGGAGAGGCAGCACAGAGAGAGAAAAGGAGAGAACGCAACAAAAGAGAAGAGGAGGAGGAGGAGAGCGGCTGAAAAGCAGCCATTCATGGGTGACTAGAGAGAAACAAGGCCATATTATGTTTGGGAGAGACTCCAGTGATAAAGGCCAGGAGCACGATTAAGGACATGCCCAGCAGAAAACAAAAAGACTCTACAAGCTCCTTGTTTACATTCTCCAAGCATCAGTCACTCAGTGCTCTGTTATTAAAACTATCAAAAGTCATTCTTTTTAAGTCAAACAATCTACCACCCAAGATATGTGAAGCATGCACACTCTTTTTGATGTAGCCTTTATATTTATAGTGGGTGCAACCTGCATCACACTCCTATAGAAACCATTCCTGCTGCCATTATATGGAGGGTCGATGCAGCATTAGCTATGACCATAAAATGTTTTAAAAACCGCAACAACAACAAAGATAGGCTCAGTCAATCCACCCAGAAAAAGGACGGTTTAAATATATTACACATTATACTCAGAATGTATTACATTGTCTATCTATTCTAGAAATGAAAAGATGAATAAAAAATTTAATAAATGCTAATTAGACATAAGAACTGTATGCTCAGTATCAATAGCTAACCATTTAAATAAAGAATAAATAAAATGTAAAATAAATAGCTTACACCATTTTAAATTGTTGGTATTTTTTTTAAATTGTATTGTTTTCTGCATTATATGTTCTGTAAAAAAGTGTTCATATCAGACAACATATACAGTGTAACTGATAAATAACATTATGCCTGACAGGCCAATATTGGCTGAAACAGTCAACCAATATATATATATTTAGGGTTTTTTTAGCCTTTTACTTCTGGAGATTGCATTTATGCTTCAAATTTCATAAAAGTGGTGTTCATGTATGATGATCTTGCTGAACAAAATTGTTAAGTAAACTTTTGTTTGCTACAGAGCATATTTTCTGCAGTAATCTAAAATCCAGTGGACAAACTGGCTTCTTGCAAGTGGATCCAGGGTGATGCTAAGTAATAGAAAAATCATAATTCCTCTCTGCTGCACTTTATATCTGACTTCTTCTCTTCTATATACTCCACTGTGTTCACCAGATAAGAAAAGAAGAAAGCTTGCATTACAAACTGTGGGCATGAACCCTTTACCTGCAAGGAAATGTAATGTGTTGACTCATGGGGACTGTAGGAGCTTGATCAACATTAGAGGCAAAAAGTCAGAATAACAGCATCTATTTGATTTTTACTAATCTTTTCCTCTTAAAACTTCAGTTAAGACACTTTCAGTCAGTCCTGTGTTGTATCTGCTTCAAAAAATATGTTTTGCTTTATTCGCAATAATTTTAAGTTTTCTAACTTGTGTATTGGGTCTTCCAAGACTTCACATGGTCAAGGCTCCAGGGGTCTAATTTCTGATTTATTACTTCACCTATTTACATTACACTTGCTGTGTAGTTTGAATTGTACATGAAATCTTTCCATGAACTGCAGGATTTTATTTTATTTATTTACTTTACTTTTTTCCCTACTTGGAACTGTTTTGGATTTGTTTTTAATGTTGAAAAAGTTGAGAAATGTACAGGTGCATCTCAATAAATTAGAATATCATAGAAAAGTGTATTTATTTCAGTAATTCAATTCGAAGAGTGGAAATAACACACTATATTGATCCAATACACACAAAAAGAAACATTTCATGTCTTAAATTATTGAATTTCTTCTAATTATAATGATTATGATTATGGATTTGATGAAGACCCTAAAATTCAGTGTCTCAAAAAATTTGAATATTACAAAAGACCGACTTTAAAAACTATGTTTAATATGGAAATGTTGCCCTCTGAAAAGTAGGTCCATCTATATGCACCCAATATTTGGGCTATTTGACTTGAACTACTGGAAATTTACTTTTCCATCATATTCTAAAGTATTGAGATGCACCTGTAGCACTTAAAAACAAACAAAAACAAAAAACACTTTCAGTCATAAAGTTCTGAAATCTAATCAGGTATTCTCAGTCATTGTACTGCCGTGTACTTCATGGAGTCTGGGCAACCAGAAAGCACAATGTCAGACCCTCTGACATGCACATCAAGCATGTTTAACCTAAAGAACATCACTCACTCATCATATCCATATGTTTTTCTGTACGTTATGAAAGGGAGTAGTGTTCCCTAAAGAACAACTTTCTTCATCAAGCGCAGGTGCATAGGAGCTCAACGGCCTCCTACCAGTGAAATCAGTCCCAATAACACTCTTATCTTCCAAACTACAACATAAATAGCAACTGAAAACAACAAGTTAATCCCATTTCATATAAACAGGCATACATGTTCACATACATCATAAACAATGAGGCTTGGAGTTGGAGAAACTGTTTAACTGCAGCAGCTTCGACATAGAGGAGATTGAGGGTAACATTTAAAACGGCTTATATTCCAAACTGGCAGTTAGTATTTCCCATTTCTGTGTGAATGAAAATATTGTAATAGACACTCCAAAATAATTGCCAATGATCTTTATGATGCACGCTTCATCTAGCATTTTTGAAATAGCCCCTGGAGAGCAACAATGTAAACCCCTCTATAAGTAAACCGGTTCCTTACGAAGATAAGCTCTGGTTTATGCCCTATGATCATTATCTATATTAGTTCACGCATGCATTTGAGCTACAAAGGCATTCTCATATGCACACCTGTCACTTACCCTCTCCCTTTCAACAGATGTGGAGCAGCCCGAGTCACAGGCTTTCTTTGCTCAACATCATTATTCTTGCTGGAAGGCAAGCTATTTACATTCAGCACAAGAAACCACAGAGAAAAAAAGGAAGCACGATGATACAAAAATGCTCGCATACACACAAACACACACTTTGGGAAATAAAGGCAAGAAAATAAAGACAGTGTGGGTCACAGAGTCTACTGGGACTGGGGCCTTTAGGGAGCATGGCAAACTGAAAAGATCTGCGGTAAGAATCCAGGACATCCATTGTTTGTGCTGTTGTACTCACTTTTTGGTGGAGTAAGGGTTCCCTGATGTAGGCATGGAGTGGGAGAGTGAGTAGTCATTGGTGATGTTCACTGGTCTCGGTGGCCTGGATAGTAAACACAATTCTTTTTAAATCCCAAACTGATGTGTTGAGACACTTAGATAGATAGATAGATAGATAGATAGCTAGATAGCTAGATAGATAGATAGATAGATAGATAGATAGATAGATAGATAGATAGATAGATAGATAGATTACTTTATTCATCCCCGAAGGGAAATTCGGTTAAAAACACAGAATAGAACAAGGACACTTAAGAATTAAAAAAAAGAACATCAGTTGGTAGAATGGTTGGCAAGATGATGGTAATAATTAAACTGGTGACAATGCAATGGCAACAATGCTATAGTGACTAGACGGTATATAATAATAATAATAGTACAGTATATAATATAATATATACTTAATGCTCCTGCTTATTTATTCTTCCAGTACAAAAAGAATGTGAAATTGTCTCACATTCAAAGATTTGTTGTGTTTGAACCACACTCATCAGTGCTGCAGCTGATGTAGTAAGGACGGCAGTGGAATGTAACTAATTACACTCACTCAAGTACAATTTTGAGGTGCTTGTACTTAACTTGAGTATTTACATTTTATGTAACTTTATACTTCCACCTCTACATTTTAACAACAAATATTGTACTGTTGACTCCACTACAGTTAGCTGCCAGCTTCGTTTAGCTTCCAGTTGATGAATAACATGACAATTTTAAAATTACTACACATTTTTACAAATTTACCACACATTATGTCAAAACAGTCAAAATGAACCCTACCTTGACAACAACTAAATGTTGCTTTTGTAAATGCATCAATAATAATAATAATAATGATTTAATAATATATTTAGAATATATAAAACAATCTGAGTGGGGCCATTCTGCACAATGCATACATTTTGATGCTGATACTTTTGTACTTTTACTTCAGTAAGGTTTTGAATGCAGGACTTTAACTTGCAATGGAGTAATTTCACAATGTGGTATTTTTACTTTTACTTAAGTAAAGGATCTTAAGCGTTAAGTCTGCACGTCAGTGGACATAACATCATCTTTAATGACACCATAACAAAACCTGCAAATTATCATATTCAACCAGAGTGAATGAGACGAGTGAGAAGAAGACACAGCACCGTAAGTGAGTGAGTGAGTGAGTGAGTGAGTGAGTGAGTGAGTGAGTGAGTGAGTGAGTGAGTGAGTGAGAGGAGGTGTGGCTTTGTGATCACCGCAGGGGTGTGTGAGACAACTCACTGTCAGAGAGAAGACAGAGCAGTACCCATGTATTGATACAGCAGAAAATATCGTTTCAAATATTCAGCATTGATATGTATTTTTTTTAATCGCTAATTTTTTTTTTAAAAACACTACAACCTGACAACACTAATCTCACTGAATTTCCAATTTTGATAGATGATCTGTTGTACAAATATCAGGATGTGGCAACAAAGTCAGATATGATTAGTTATGTAGGGTTGGCTAAACAATGATGACATGCAATGAACTGAGGAATGAATCAGTGAATTGACAAAAACAACAACAGTGGCTGTCAGTACGCTACAGTGGATGGGACTCCACTATACTGTGTCAATACTGTGTATGATTAGCACAAAACAAAGGATTCAAATCTACAGTCACAAATGTACAAAGAAACATAATAAACAAAGCAAACTCACCACGTATCTCTGAGGGAAGTACAGAACAAGAAAAGGAGTGGAAATAATTCATTACAATCAGCCCAGCAGTGCAAAGACTACGATATTCCAGTCATTTTGACAAAAAAACACAAAGATTCTTCAAAAGATTCACCAACAGGGAACATGCTGAACAGCGAGGACAATTTTATTGACTGATATTAGCTTAGAACAGACATATGTTGGTATCTGCATTTATATCAGCCCATATGAAGAAATAAATTACAGGACAGAATATATAAATATATTGAATTAATATGTCTTGTGACACAATTCTTTAATGAGCAAATTTAAGGGACTCTTATCCTTTATGACTTAATGTAAATTAAAAAAATAAATAAAAAATAATGATAGCCTTTAACCAGTTATACAAAACTGACTGACTGAACCCTTTTAGCTGTTAGGGAATATAAAATAAAAATAACTTTAACAATAAAAGGGAACTTCAATTTTTATCCTGAGTTAAAAAAAAAAAATAAACACAGATAAAGGCAGTAGGTATGAAATGCCATTTGAGTATATAATAAATAATTGCATAAAAGTTCTAAAAATATATATACTAATATATATAATTTATTATGGAATTATATTATACATTTATATATTTTATTATTGAATTAAATTGACTAATTTTGTGAATTTATATTTATATCCATATATTTATATATGTATTGCATAATTTATTTAATATTGACCTAAATGGCATTTCATAAATAGGGTGTGATTTTTTCTGACTGTATGTCCCTATACCTGTCTTTAATAAACAGCACCAGAGCGTGTTGTTTCCTTTTTTTATATAACACAGCACAAAACCCCAGTCAAGTGAAGGAAAAGGTAGCAGCAGTGTTGCAGATCACCATCATCCCCAAGGCTATAATTAAGCCCCATTGATCAGTTGACCCAAGAGATTGACTGGAATCACTTCAGACTCAGAGGCAGCTACGAGATAATTATCAGCAGAGGGGGAAAAAATCAAACGTTTCAAAAAAACCACAGATAGAAAAAAGGGAAAGAAAAAAAAGATGAACTTACACAATGTGAGCTAGGTTGAGAGGTTTGTCTGGCATTTCAGGGAACATGGGGTGAAGAGGCTCTCTGCTGGATGCACAGCTTAGTGACTTACTGAGAGCATGGGATAACTTCTTAGCGGGGGATTTCTGTGAGAAACACATTACAGCGAATACTGTCACCTGCATCGAAACATTCAGCATCCTTACATTGTGATGGAGAACGAAAATAGCCACAACGACTGGTCCAGCGCAGACACACCTCCCTTAGCCCGCCCCTCTCCTCCTCCTCCCCCTCCCCCTCACCACCTTCTCCTTCCCTTACCCATGACGTATACTCCTTCATTTGGTGCTGGTTGCTATGGGAACCACTGGCATGCCCCCTCCAGAAGCAGTCCTGACAGAGCTGGTAATTATGACATTGCTGGCAGCGGTAGCGGAAGCCCATCATACTCTCAGTATGGCAGTAGGAGCACTCGACCGGGTGAAAGACTGCAGGGAGGAGAGAGGAGGGGTCAGACACACACAGATGGACAAACACACAAACAGATGTGGTCGTAACACGGATATTTTTGCACATTGCAAAGACTAGGAGGATTAATTTCCATTAATTTAAGAACAGATGTGCAGTTCAGTCTGTTCTGGTGATTCATTTTAACCAAATACGCAGAAATGCTCCTGCATGCTGCATCTGTATCTGTAAGCATGTGCTTCTTCTGCTCACATGAAGGTGGACAGTGACAATGAGTGCATCACAAACACACACAAACTCATGCACAGGATGTAAGGTCCCTATGGGTCATCTTCACTGGAGATGTGTGTCTGCTTGACTGGTTGTGTGCGTGGTGACTGAAGATTTTGATGCAAAGCTGAACTTTACATTGTCAGAGCCCCGCTAGCTTCCCCATTTATAAATATTCTGCATGGTGTCTCACCGTTCTCCACGTTGGTGAGCCGATGCATGAGTGGCAACCACACCAGACACTGAGGGGGCGGGTCTGACATCAATGTATCCAGGAATGTATTGAGGGAGATCTTTTTCTGTTGGGTGCAGAGGAGAGTAATGAAAAAAATCCTCCACAACGTCAATGCTAAAACAATCACAGATACACTCTGCGGTTAATGAACCCTCACCTGCTGTGTAAAGCATGTTCTTGCAGCTTGTTCAGTGTAACCAAAAGAAGGTCCCTCAAAAACCGCCATGGGTAATTTGAGAACCTCCCTTAGAAATTGGTCAAACTGCGAGTGCACCATTATTCCAGCAGAATCTGATATCTGGGAAAAAATATCTGGGAACAATACAGGGAGACATTACACAAAATGAATCAAACTAATTGTCAGTTGCCACCACAGTCGGATAATTACAGCTTTACACAATACAATTATCCCACTTATTTGTGAAAACAAATCAAAGTAAAGCAGTTATTCAAATCAATTGTTATAATACACAAGCTACATAGAGCTCCTTTTTTTCCCTTCACGAGCCATTGCGATCGCTCCCACAGATTTTGTAGATTATGTAATAAACCCTATCCTTCCCATAATAATAAATAATGACTCCTCCTGGCCATAAAGAGCCAGGCCAGCACTGCTTCTTCCTTTAGGAGTAATAGGCTAAGCAGTTAGAGATAAAGAAAATACAGACACTAATAAGTTTGTATTAGAAATTCCAAAGCAGGACATTACTTCGAATTAACTGTATGAAGAAAATTAGCTGATTTATCACAGGTGGAAAGGGTGATTTTAATTTCATTTTTCACAATTAAAAGTAAAATATGAATTTGTTGGGTTTCTTACATCTTAATTTATCCAGGATTTTCCCTCCACAGATGGTTGCTAGAGCCATCTTCACAACAAAGACAGATATCTTGCCATGGCCCTCTCTGAAAAGGAGGAAAAACATTTTACTGTGGTGAGAATCAAGTCAAGTCAATGCTAAAAGTCAAGAAAGATGAGTCAAGTCATTGCTCAGGTCAAGCAAGTCACAAGTGAAGTAATATGAAATTCTGATGATCTACCCAGGTCTTTACTTTTGAATAAAACTATTTAAAGTTTCAACTATAATAAAGGATTTGTTCAACCCCCCAAAAAACTTGTTTTCATTCCATTAAGGATCATTTTAATTTATAATAAAGTATAAACCATGATTTATTCTGAGACAGTTATTATACCATCAAAATATCATACTGTTGCAACTCTATAGTTTATATTTTGTGGCAATCAATATCAAGCCTCCTAAATAAACAACAATGGAAAGTGGAGCTCTGAAAGTATAATATAGCTTTCTATATCACATTTGACCTGCAAATTAGTTCATAATTCAGCTAAAAATACACATTTGTGCACCTTTCTTTGTGGGTTTCTTAGCAACAGACAAAGTTGGAGTTGTGTAGGTCGTGTCACTGATTTTTGAGCTGCACACCGTACATACAAGAGCTGCAAAGATTAATCAATTAGTTGTCAACTATTAAACTAATAGATGGCTATTTTGATTATTTGAGTAATTTTTGAGAGTCTAAGTAAGCTTATTTAATGTTAATATTTTTTGGTTTCTTTACTCCTCTATGAAACTAAACTGAATATTTTTGTGTTTTTGGATAAAACAAGACATCTAAGGACATCACTGATCAGCATCTTTTCAAGTCTCAAGTCATGAATACAAAGTAGTCTTTATAATTGTTAGTCAATCAGGTCCAAAGTCAAGCCATGTGACTCGAGTCATCTCACCTCTGCATTATGGTTATATAAAAAGGATCTTTTAAAAGGAGCTGCTTTTCTTACAGTTTTTCTAAAAGGCACCACCTTTAAAGGAAAACTTGAATGTGAAAACAGTGAGCATGTCTCAAAAAATGTTTAGCTTGGCTTTTAGCATCTCTAAAAATAAACACTCTACACAAGCATGTTGTGAGATGCTGAAAGTCTGTATTTTCACTCCACTTTGGCAGACACTTCAGCGTCACTTTTCACACCACATGAGCTCAAGTCAAAACCTGAGACAAGGGAGTAAACAACCCACCGCCACCGTGTCACGTGACGTGTTACTCACGGGTCATATGATGCCAGCAGGAAGTTGAGCAGCAGGCTGATGGACTGTTCCACGTTGATCTGGTGGGTGGTGGGCATGCGCTTGTTCAGCTGGTAAAAAATAGTGGATATTACCACTTCAAGACGAGCCACAGAGAGCTCCGCGTTGAGGTCCATGGTGTTGATGCCGTTCTCTCGGAAAGCCTCGATGACGTTCCATATGTCAACCAAATGCACTGAAACGGGAAAACTGAAGATAAACATTGATTACGAGCAAATTGATGTGCTTGAAAGTGCAATGCATCATACTCACAATTGCATTTCTTCTGCACAAATCTGAGTTTGCAGGCTGTTCTGTATGTCGATAATCGTATGGAGTCCAAATCTTGAGCCCCTGAGGAAGAATTACTCATCATTAAATAACAGCGGAAATGTCAATGCTAGTTCATAGATAATGTGGAGCTCCGGAGGGAGAGTGTATTGAGGCCGAAAGTGTTTAATATCAAATAAAGTAATGACACTATGAAGTCTACAATAAAATATATAAATACAGAAAAAATATATATAATTTAAATTATTTTGTGAAATAACGCAATTTAAACCCAAGCTCTGTCATATTAAATGTTTTCTTTTCACAAAAATACTTTTTATTGTAGATCATTATTGATTCACTATTCATTGTAGTGTTTCTTTAAATAGGGTGCCACAGGAATGAGTTCTTAAACCAGGAGGTAAATTGGCATTTTAGCCCCCTGGGGTCTAACCTCTCAAACTCAATGAGGATTTTTAATGGGTTTTTGGTTGGATGCTTGAAATAAGGTCTGCGGTGAACACAAGAGTTTTTCCCGTTTTGTTGTTCGACATAAAATACGTTAGTAAATCTCCCCCACTTGAATTTTGAACATTTTACATGTCCTAAAAATGGCAGCTGCTAACAAGTGGCTAGGCTGGTTCACCTTACAGGCTGTAGTCGTGTTTTTCAGTGCTCTTGTAAACTCTTGTAGATTGTAGATTTGGTTAATTAACAATTTATTACATTGCAGTTATACTCGCTTGTCAAAACCGCTAGTTAGCTTGTCGGAGATTGTCTGAAGCTAATGGTAGTGTCGTTCAAGTCATGTGGAGTAGTTTGCTATAGTATAACGTTAGCTTTTTACTTCTGGAGGCTGCATTAACGCTTCAAACATAATGTGTGTTTGCCACAGAGCTTATTATACTGCAATGATCCAAACTCCAATGCAAAATGCTCACTTCCGGGTTGGCCGACAAAAATACATAATTTTGTTTGCTCTCAATAGCACACTCAAAAAAATTATATTATATGCCTACTGTACTTCGAGTGAACACAAGCTGTACTCAAAACTTGCCTCTAATTAGTATTTAGTATAGCAGTGGGGCACAGTTTAAGACTTGGCATTATGGAATAAAGTTATTGGGAAATTTGCTGATGTGAAGTAAAAACCGACTGGTATAAATGAGATACAATGAATAAGAATAGTTTAAAATAAAAACAACCATACTAGATATAATCGCTTCCAAGGTTATATTATGTTAACATTATCTTCTGTATGCATTTGCGTCTCATAGGATTGTGCCTCGACACTGTGTAAACAGTGAGAGAGCCTGAGGTCATACTTGGTGCGTGTCCATCAGAGTTTATAATCAATCAGGTTGACACACATGGAGAGACACTTGATCTTCATGATATTTGCTTTACAAGAAAGCTACAGAGAAGAATTTGCCATTTTTATGGTCACCGAATAAAACAGTCCGGCATAGATCACGCTGAGCTGCAGCCCTGAGCACTTACTCATCTCGACCAACAGTTGCCTTCTATCTGCCATGTTGTCACCGATCCGCCCGAGGTCTTCAATCATTCTGATCAAGAGGAGAGAAAGTAACGTCAGAGGCTGTGTGCCCAGAAACACTTCCAATTAAGGCATTGTTCAATCACTGAATATGCTCTTCCTATTGATTTCAGCTTCTGTATAAATTAAATGTAAAATTTAACTGTGTTTTCAGAAGCAACACAAAACATAAAATACTGTGTATAATGAATCTTTTAAAGCAACTCTTTGTTAATGCAGTACTGTGATAACATTATGCCCATTTGACAAATCACAAATATTTCACTTTAAATATATATAATTAGTGTCATTATATAATTACATATTTAAACTCTCTAGCTCTATGTTCTTGCTCAGCACATATGTAGTTTACAAAGATAACAGTGACAGACCTAAGGCTCAAGAACTATAATAATAATAACTTAAAATTTTTAACTACATACGAATGATGTTGAGTTCACTTTCAGAGCGATATGAATGATAGAAACAGACAGGCAATCAAATTAATCTGAATTGAGACAAATTTGACTAAAATTTGTCTTCAAAAGACATTAAAGTGTTGGATTCTCTCATCCCTTATACCCTCATTTTTCATGCATTTTCTGAACCCATAACCATCTAGTTTTCTTTATTTTTTTTTTACGTACAGCAGGAAGGTCATATATATCTATATTTGGGGCTCTGTCACAGCCGGAGCGTGCAGCGGGGTTGGCACCACCATTTATAGAACATTGTCATTATCAGTGTTCATGCTTGCACCAGTTTTGTTCTTTACCCCTTGAAATTCATAGTAATTTTTGAAAGTTCCATAATTGAAGATCCATGATTTCAACTGTCGCTGGCAGATTTTAGCTAGCTAGATAATTAAACATTAAATTTCCGCATTGCTCTTGCATTGCAGTAGTGAGCTAATTATCATTACTTACTTATATATATATCCATATACATATATATATATATATATATATATATATATATATATATATATATATATATATATGTAGGCCTAACATAGCTGCAGAATACAGAGTAGTGCAGAGTGAGACAATGCTAGTCTTAACTTTAATAGCATCCAGGACAAGCTTCCACACAGTGGAGAAATGCTACACAGTGATGAAAGTTGTATATATACATACTATAACTGAACAAATGAATGTGTCTAGCTAATGATATAGTCCTTGATTTTAGAAAAAAACAGAGGTTATTATTGTAGGCCTGTGTAGTCAGTTTAGTTAGCTACCATGTTAACAAACATGCTAACCATTTCAGCTTAAGTAAGAGAAGAAAAACACACTGTGTGTTCTAATGTTCTAATGTGTTCTAAACACTTGTTCTTGTGTTTTTTAGTTTTGGCTAAAGAGGGAAACCACCTTTCAGTTTATTTCTATAAAGAACGATGAAAGGCTCTCACTACATATATCCCATCACACCCATCTACATGTGGATGGAAAGCAACAAAGCTCGACAGGCCCACTGTGCCTAGTTATAGTGGCTAGAAAGATATATATATATATATAAGTACTCTATTTTACCTGAGGGAAATTCAGGTATCCAGTAGCTTAAACAGAAACATTGCACAGTGCAGTCACTGCTTGAGGGAGGTTTTTTTTTTAATGAACAGTGAATTACTGAATTAGTTTGCAATTATTTGATAAATTAGACGTTTGTGTTGGTATCAAAATATGAACTGGAATGATTGATGGCGAAACCGGTTTAGTTATTTTATCTTGGCTTGTCATAAGCATTGGCCTTCCGTTCCAAATATTAAGTACTTATATATTATTTTATGCTTGCATCTTGCATTTTCATGCTTAATTAAATTACTGAAAACAAATTATTAAATACTGATGAGGAGGGCAATAGTGGTCCACATCTCATTTTGATCCCACAGCAGCTTAATCCGGCCGTGGTAAATACACACTGACCTCACTTTTTCACTTTTTTTTTTAATAGTACATTTGCAAATTGAATGCATCACACTACACTGCTTATCACAAATGTGTGGGGGTGCACAGACAAACTTAAGTAAGACAAGGACAAGACTTTCAAAGGGGCAGAGCAGCAGAGAGAGCGCTCACACCATGCCTCGCTGCACACTGTCCAAGGCAATCTAATACACCTAGTCATGTGGTTTGTTGCCATGGCAGCAAAGATCCCAGCCACTCTGTTCGTAAAAACATAGTACTAGTCACCCCCCCAACACACACGCACACGCACACACACACACACACACACACAGTTTGAACTTGAAAAGTTTTTTTTTGCACAAGTAAATATCTTTTATGAGATAATGCTCGGTGAGATGATAGTGGAGAACACAGCGGCACTTCTTGGCAGAAAAAAACACTGTTCTGCAAGACAATCATTCAGGCATGGTACTTCAAATTACTTCGACATTAACTAGTAGACCCAAATATTACACTGCAGAGACCCATGGTGTGGAAATAAGAATCCTGACTGTGTTAAAAGCAAGAAAAAGCAAATTTTTCTTCCCCCTCCAGACAGTATAGGCAGTCAGTTATGGTCCTCTAGGAATCTTTGAAATCCAGTTTAAGAGGGAGAAGATTAGGCTAATAAATTAACCTTGTATTACAGAATCAAGTGCAGTATTTCAGGAAATCACCTCACAGCATAGCAGTGTAAGCTAAAGCATCATCATCATCATGACAAGATGGAGCAGAACATCCACAAAATAATGAAAATAATCTACATTTTCAGGTTTATATATTATAAACACATTTTGCAAACGACAAGCCTGCAACAAAACAATGTTAAATCACTTAAAATTAAGCTTTTTTAGATGTTTACACAGCAATGTTAGGCCACTACCAGCAGCATATAGTCCAATGTCATCTTGAAAGTTATGGATATGCAAGCCCATTCATCACTTACACAGTGAGTGAATGCAAAAGTGTACACATACATGCATATATATATATATTATTTCCTAGATTAACATTGATATCTTTTCCACATCGCAAGCAAGCACATCCTGAGTGCCAGATATGTGACCTTCCGTGGTCTGCTTTCAGTCTCGGAAATAACTGAGATTGATACAATCTATTACAAGAGCAGATATTAAACCAGCACAGCCAATACAAAGTGTACAGCGGTGAGGGGGAGCCGGATGATCAACATACCTTTCATAAAGCACCATGGTCGTATTCCTTTCCCTGGCCTGACCTGAGTTATCACAAAGCCAAGTCCTCCTTTCAGAAACACTTGTATACAACAAAAACTCCCGTCCAACAAGGAAACATTACGACAAAAGCGGCCCAAACGGACAAGCGAGGATATCTGAAATTAGACACTGTCAGCGAGGATACAGCCTGTGCTGCCTCTATCTTTAACTACAAATGAGAAGGCTCTACATTCTTGTCCAGCTTTACTGGCTCTCTAGTTGCAGACCCCAAACCTCATTCCTGGCATGTGCCCAGCAAACATTACTCTTTTCTCTGTGGCACTGTCACACTGGCAACATAACTGCCCTTAAAAGAGCAAATCATCGCACACCATTAACATTGCAGAGAGACTGGTAGGGCCAAGCACTGCCAAAACCACACCAAGGGTCTCACAGTAATGACTCATTCTGTCTTTTAATGCTGCACCGGCTTCTGTTGGATGAGTATCCGACTGCAAAAATGCCTTATTAGTCAGTTATTTACATTATGAGTCTATTCTTGTAGCAGCTCAATAAAACATAGTGCAGTTAATTTATCTTCCTTGATGTTGGAACAGACCGTCATGCAACATTTCCAAACACAAGCACTTACTTGAGTTACAGAGCAATCTGTGTTTGGCTGGCTCAGTACAGTACATCGCAGCTGTTACCACTGATTGGCCAGAGTTATTTTTACATCACGAGACTATAAACTACACTGGCATCCGAATCCCATCCCCTGACAGGAATTAAAAAAAGCTGCGCCATTGACTTAAGGTTAATCAGTTAGAGCTCAGCAGCAGCAGCACAGCCAGAGATGTTTAGTGTTGTAGTAAAAGGTGTATAGTGAAACAGTTTTCTCTTCCTGACTGGTACCAGGCAGTGATGTCTGCTGATGATCACCAGGGTTTCAGCTGCAAAAAGGCCAAAACTTTAAGATGTTGAATGAGAGTGCAGCTACAAATTTGCAGTTTACCAGTGCTGTGATTTTGTTTACAACAGTTTTTTTGAGTTCTTTGCACAAACCAAACTCGGTAAAGCATAAAATAAACAGAATTATTGGAATAAATTAAAATGCATTAAGTCTGCCTGTGCAAATGTGTGATGTAATTGATACACAACAGAGAATTACATTTGCATTTCAGTCACAAGCTTGAAAAGAGATCCTGAGCATAGTCAGTGAAAAGGTTGCCCTAACATTTAAATTCCACCACAGCAATACTGGACAAAGGTAAAAGGGCAGCGACAAAGGCAACAGGCACCTCATGGTACATACTCAGCTCAGACATCACCTGTCACGCCAGAGACACCTGTGTGTACGCGAGACAAAGGTCTCATTGTTAGAAATATCTTCCTGCACGCAATCACGACTCGCTTTCCAATGTTTTTATCCGCGCACATACCCGTTTTTTATGGCTGAAACTTAAACTAATTTCCGCCAGAGTGACAAAGTAGGCTAACGTCGCTCCTCTGCCGCTTTGCCAGCCTCTCCGGCAGCTGCAGCAGCGCACTTGCACAAGACTTACCACAATTTATTTCGAGGCATGTCATGCAACATCACTGTTTTTCCATCCAGGGATCCGACAGCCGGTCGTGTCCTGCAGTGCAATCAGGGTTTCTTTGGTGTGGGATGCCGCATCACTGCACGAAGCGGCCGATCTTGTGGCGCTCTCCTGCAAAGCTTGTGTTGTGGAAATTTTCGGGTAGCCTACTGGCTGAGGAGAATAGAGGCAGCGTTTGCCTCCAGTGTGTGGCCTTCGCGATGACGTAATGCGGAATCTCTTCACTTGCGTCAGTGTGGCTGCAAAATGTTAAAGTTTGATACAAAAAAGGGGGGAAATCGAGAAACTAGGCATATTGATTTTGCATGTCCACATAGAGGTGGACATGCAAAAGTGCAACTCATTTGCTGGTTCAATCATTTTGTTGTTGTTGTACTTTCGGAAGGTGACGTCATCGAGATAAATTGTCCTTTCAGTAACTCTTTGTGAATGAAAACAGTATTCATCAAAATAATTGAATTTACAACAAATCTAATATAGGCCTATATATATATATATATATATATATATATATATATATATATAGACTTTGCAGATGTTTTACAACACACACAAACGACAGTTCATTCTATTTGATTTTGTTAAGTTCTTAAGATCTTTTATTTAGCCAATATTTCTATTTCTTGGCTACATTGAACTAATTTATTTTATATATTAGTATTTGTCCTATGTATTTTTTGTTTTTATGCCTGTGAAGCACTTTGCAAACTAATATTATTAAATTTTTTATTATTACCTCCACATAACAAGCAAGAATGGTGTTGTCATATTTTTTCATCTTTGATTTTGTATTTGTAATATTTGGAGGAGAGTCATGATCTGATTTAGCTTTTACCAGCATTGGAGAACAATGACATTATTTCAATTTAGCCTTGCCACGCCCCCCTATAACCCTGGGCCCCCCTAGGGGGCACGCCCCCCAGTTTGGGAACCACTGCCTTACTGTATAGGGGTGAAAATACTGTAGCATGTTGTCATTATAATTGTGGCTTACCGTGCATGTGTGTATACTTGTATACACACAGCATAGGGGTTGTTATTAATGCCTTAACATAATTTAAATAAGAATAAAAACTGTCACATGACATGAGTAGTAAACACCCTTTTTACGATGCTAAATAAAAGCACAGACCTTCACTGCTGCTCTTGAACGCAACTCACCCTCTCCAAGCGCAGCCCTTTGTTGCTAAGCGACGCCGGCAGAAGATTGACAGCAACTTCAGTTGAGTCATTTGGAGAAAACTTTATTAAAAGGCGACTTTTTTCTCTTCACAAGTCAGCTGCGGCGTTGGCGCACGGAAGACCGATAACAAACTTTAGGATAGCTCACAAATAGCTGGTGTATTAATACAAGTAAGTTGATACCTGCCATTTTTCGCTTTCACTTTCCGCCATGACAACAACCCCCCCTGCTCATTAATTTGTCATTAGCTTAGTTAATTAACTGTCAACTTAACGTTAGCTAACAGAGCGAGATGAGTGAAGGTATCAGTTACAACTTTAGCTAACGTTCGCTAACGTTAACTTTATCCGAAAGATTCACGGCAGATATTAAACCTAATTCACTTAATGTTTAAATAAAGAAAAGCTAATTAATGGGTGTATTTCAGGTTAATATTGGACGTCAACCCCTCAACGTTTCCACAGGACGGCGGAGATTAAACGGGTGGTGTTTTCCTAACATATTGGACACATTTCAGCGATGCCAGACGTGGAACCGCTCAGATTCCCATCAAGGGAAGATCGACCAAGTCAGCAGGGTGAGACCAAATAAGTTGTTAACGTTTTAAAAAAACCTTGAAATAAATATTGTTTAATGGTTCTTATTGGCAGGTGAATTTACCAGATATGGAATGTAACTAACTATAAGCACATTTACTCAAGTTGTACATAAATACACTTTTGAGGTACTTGTACTTTGGTTGACTATTTCCATTTTATGTAACTTTATACTTCTAACGTTACACCACTACAGTTTGAGGCACATAATGTACGGTTTACTCCACTACATTTACCTCACAGCTTTACTTACTTTTCAGGTCAAGCTTTTGTGTGAAAAGCATGGAACATTTAAAGTGTTGTTGTTTTTTAATTAAACCTCATAATATATTTATATTTGGAATATCATCATCCTGTTAAAATAATCGCTTAACTCATTTTTTCTCAAGTTTTGCAGGAAACACAAAAAACTTCACCAAAAGTGTAACAAAGGATGGCTATTGGCATGGTAATAACACTGTGTGTAATTTATGTAACTTAAGAGAAATAAATGACTTAGGCAATTTTTTGAACATGCCTTTGTGACTTAAGCAAGATATGGTAACACTTTATTTTGAAGGTGTCTACATAAGAGTCACACAAGCTTGTCAGAAACATGACATGACAAGTATCATGAGCATTAATGTTCCTTCAAAGCGTCATTAATGTTCATGACACATCCCATGTCATGTTTATGACACGCTCATGTCACTCTTATGTAGACACCTTAGAGTAAAGTGTTACCAATATTAGTGTCAACAACAAAACACTGATAAACTAAACTGATAACTAAACAATCTCCCTCTAGCTCTTCTTTGCTGGGTTCTTATCTGATGCCTATAAATGTGGCAAATTGTCAAAGAAGTGATGATCTTAAAGGGGTAAAATCACATGATCTGATCAACTGAGGATGTAGGCGATTTTACCATAGGTGGCCTGCGTCATGAGGAGATGATTTAGGCAAAAAAAAACAATTTTGATAAAAAATGACTTAGGCGATTATTTTAACAGTGTTACGATATATATAACAATCTCAATGTGTCCATTCTGCATAAAGAGTACTTTTACTGTTGATACTTTAAGTATATTTTGAAGCTGGCACTTCTACACTTTTACTTAAGTAAAGGATCTGAATACGTTTCTCAGATCTCAGAATACTCAGATATTTTACTTACAAAAGTATGAGAATCAAAATATAAGAACTCATTATGCAGAATGACACATTAAAGAATCATTTTTATTTCATGATTAGATTATAGTTTTTAATGAATGAATATATTCATCACTTTAATGTTGCAGCTGGTGAATGTGGAGCTAACTTTAATAAATTTACTGGGTGGTTTAAAAACTAAACATCATAACGTAATGTATTATTAATACTATTAATCTGTAAGATACCTAGACACTAAAGCTGTCATATCAAGCGCAATATTTGGCTTTAAGATGTAGTGGTGTAGAAGTATGAAGTAAAATACAAGTACCTCAAAACTGTACTAAAGTACGGTAATTAAGTAGATGTATTGAATTACTTTTCAGCACTGACTACAAGCAAATATGCATAACAGAAGCTAACCAGTGTGGCAGTGGTCACATTCTACAATAATCATTTTGACAGTTTTTAGGTTAACACACAACTTAGTGTTTTATTTATTGAGCTGTCTACAAATATAGAACTTAATTTGTTGACCACACCTGTCCTAAAGTAGAGCAAGAAAGCTGCCCACACACATTCACCAAGTCCAGCCTATACACTATCCTGACTGGACTTGAATTCAGAAATTATATGAAGGTGGGGAATACATTTTTATGATAATTACGGTTAAATATCTAATGTCATTAGTGAAATGACAGCTGTAACTAGGCGATTGGCCCTCAGACTCACATGGGCCTGCTCTGTGGCTATAATACACCCTGCCAGTATGATTTAGAGCTTATTCAGCGCGCTGCCGGTGACATATTGCCTCACCACCTTCCTACCCCACTTGGTTCTTTCACTGTGTATTATTCATCTAAACTGCTCAGCAACAGATGGCCTTCATTTCAGGTCTACCCACAGTTTTTCCTCCACTGTTCTTGTATCTGAGTCAGCTCACTCACTGGCCATTGTTCTAATTAATGGATCGTCATAGCAGGATAACTGTTATCTCTGGTAGGAGAGGTCCAATAGTTTCACATGCAGTTTTTTTAACCTATTTTTATACCGATCAGAGTACTAGTTTGTCTGAAGGTCCTTGATAGATTTGGTTGTATCTTTGATTGTCATTTACCTATTAATGAAGGGTCCTATCAACAACCCCAAACGTGATGCTGTCCTCAAAAAGGTGCCAGGTAACAGCAGATGTTACCATTGCTGCACTGCTGGACAGACAGGCATATGGCCATTTGGTGAAGATACACTTGTGTGCATACCATTAGTCCTCTTGTGATGTACGTTCACATTCAGCTGAATCTGTGGGTGTACCCTTTATCAAAGGCCTGTCCTCACCCTGCAAAGTTGAGCAAACATCATAGGGTTCAACGTTAACTAAGGCCTGATTCACCCAATGTGGCCACAAGATGTTACTCAGCGAGCCACTTAATATCTCCTGTAGGTAACCCCCTGTCATCAACAAGTTTCATTAGGTCTCTGAAAGAGTGTGAGGTTGTATTAAATTTCCTTTCTGTATTATTAATATTATATAAGTTTAAGTTTGGGCCACAAAAAAAAATACTTGCCACCAAGTTTTGGATTGTTTGAGTACAGATAAATACAGTCTATCCATCATATCTTATCATATCATATCACAATATTACGTACATCTAGACAATGACAGCAAAAACTTTGCCCTCAGAATAAAATACTGGAAAGTTGAATAAATTAAATTAAATTATTGAAATGTAGTGCTTACTGTTAAAATCTCTTGCCCCCTCTCTCTTATGGGCCCTGCAGTGAAATAAATCTCACCTGCTATCCTACGCAGCAGCTTACAGTGTAAGACAATGGATTGAGAATTATATAATGTATTATCTATACATTTGGTGTTGTTTCCTACCGTTTTAGCTATTTACTGCAGTATATTAAAAACTGATTTTTTTTACATAGATTCTGGGAGATATTGTTAAAAGAGTTCACCTCACTACCACAAAAGGACACAAGGACTGAAAATCCTCTTCCATACATGTAGAAATGATTTTGTATTTTTTGTGTACTGTGTTAGACTAACTGTTATACTGCTGTATGTCTTGGCCTTTTGGATTGATCATTGAGGCACTAAATTAAAATACTGTCTAAGTTAGCATTCACATACTGTATATTGAAATAACAGTCAATACGAGGAAGCTTTGCCATTAACATCAACTTGTTCTTCAGCAGTCTTCACTATTTAGAATTTTCCCAGTACCCTTTGTACTATAATATAGACAAAAGTCATTATTTCTCCTGTAAAGTATTACCATCTGCACTGTCTTCTACCCTCTCTGTCAGCCAGATGGCGTCCTTTCACCATTCAGAATTGTGCCCTTGGGTTTGTCTTGAGATGTTCCAATTAGTTGTCTCTGCTCTCTCACTGATGCTTCCAATATATTGCAGAGTTTATGCAACCAGAATCAAAGAGAAAGTAAAGAATCACAGAACATCTTTCACAGCCAAATACATATTTGTAATTACTTTTCAAAATAAAGTTACTGAAGTAGGGTGAGTGTTTGTTCCAACAAAAGCCTTGTCTTGGGATTTTTTTTCATTGAGGGGATGGTTCATCAGTGTGTTATTTTTCAAATATTTCAGGGGTTTTGTGCCATTATGTAAAGAATATCTGTATGTAGGGTTTGCCTTTCATTGCTTCCTTGAAAACAATAGTTTGTGATAGACTAAATATGTCTTTACAGATCTTATTATTTTGTGTTTCTCAAGATCAAGCAGATCTTCAAGCCGTCTGCTCTGGTAGACGTCGCACATGTGCTTTGCTCAACAGTCCCTCGCCATGTGTCAACAGTGCTATTTACCATATCCAAGAGCTAAAGATGACAGTGGAAAATTGGTGTCAACAGGTAAACTGATGTTAGATGTGACCAGACATGTGGGAGATTGTAAAACAAATATCGATAGAAGATAGAAGTAAAATCTATTTCAAGCATTTTTTTTGTCTTTTGTCTTATACCAGTCTGGAAAATATCAGCCACAGATCGATCAGGACAAGCACCATTACGGCAGAACTTTAAGGTGGGGTCCTCTGTTCTCTGTTTCATTTTCATTTATTCAGTTGAACATAAAAATATGACATGAAGTTAACTTCTTTTTTTTAAAAACAGATTTCAGTCCAGAGACTCAGATACTGAATCAGTGACGTCTACAGAGTTGTTTGTTGAAGGCATCGCAATAAGTGCAAGAGGTGAACCACTTTTTGCTTTTAAATAGCATAAAGTCATTTTTGAAATACTTTGTTTTCAATTTTTGTTACGCAACAGAAAAGCAAGCACTGCCCCTAATGCCCATGCAAATAAAAGAGTAATGCATACAGTAAGTGTGTAATGTTCATTTCGCTTAAGAAGCTCTAGGTTTAATATTGTTTTATTTGGTTCTAGTAGTCTGTCTGAAAACGATTCCTACCAGTCCCAGTTACTGGCTTTCATCTTTTGTCTATGTAATAATGAATTTGATATCATCCAGGATCCACTTCAACAAAGAGAATACCATGGATCAAGTTTTTTTTAATCTGCACTTTGTTGTCCGTCAGATTATGTTAACGTAGCTTTCCAATGCATTGAATAGAAAGTGGTGATACAGTACAATAGAATGTAGCAATCTTGTGAAGTTTTTCTTCCTCTAGAAAGTTGTCCTTTATCACCACTATTGAAGAAAATAAATGATGTCCTTGGAGAGGTTGTGTATCTGATTGAGCGGCTGGAGGCTGATAGGCAGTATGCAGAGGAAGCTCTCCACAAAGAGAAGAGAAGAAGAAGATTTTTGGAGAACAAAGTGGACAGCATTTCACTGTGGAAGCAACAAGAGCACTCTTTTGTTGTACAAAAAGGTCAGTGACTGAGAGGTGTGTTATCATCTCCTCGTAAAAAAAAAACTGAGGCGGTTGTTCAAAACAGTGAAAAAAACTCTTTTTTGGCTGTTTTTTTTTTCTAGAGCATGAGGCTTGCATTAGAGACATCACTGAACTGAAGTGGCAGCTAAAACAGGAACGAGAGAAACTTGATCAAGGCCAGAAGAAACTTTCACACATTGAAGTGTGGAACCAGAGCTTACACGAGGACATCAACTTTGCCAAAAAACAAATTCCAATTGTGAAAGAAAACCTGGAACTCCAAAAAGGCATCATAAACCAAATCAACACTGCCCAAGCTGAGGTAACTGCTTGTATATTCACACATAGAAAGGCTGGACACTTGTGTTTGTCAGCGATATGATTAATAACTTTGTCTTTGGTGTTAGTGCCATACAGACAAGTGCTCACCAACATTCTGGAGCATTTTATACATAAGCAAGAAACATTAAAAGCAGTGCCAAATAAGGTACAATTTCAAATGTGTTTCTCACTCACCCACTCGCTCTTTTCTCTATTTTTAATCCACAAGTGGCTTGGCACCAGGGATTGCGATGTTTGTTGGTCCGTTGTCCATCCAAACACATTGGTCGGGTAAAATCATTCCATTTTAACAATTGACTGGACTGCCATGAAATTTGGTACAGACATTCATGGTCCCCGGAGGATAAATCCTAATAACTTTGATAATTCCCTGACTTTTCATTTAGATTTTCTCCTTGTAATTCCTTTTGTTCAAGTCAGGATGAAGCCACATCTAATGACCAAATTCAGCCTCAGCTGTGCTTTGAGTTTAATGTCTATAAGCAAATAAGTCATGAGCGTAACAATAAAGAGAAGAGTGAATGGGAAGATATAGAGGGGTCAGCTTTGACTCACAATCCATGCAGCTTTATGGTTGCTAACGGAAACACCAGACTGGCTCAATCAGAAAAATATATTTTTTTGTCTTTAAAGGACCAGTGTGTAGGATTTTGGAGGATCTATTGACAGAAATGAAATATAACATTTATAAATATGGTTTCATTAAAAAGGAGTCCATATGAACGCTCTCTTATTGTGGTTTTTCACAACTTCGTAAGTGGAAATTTTCTGAAAGCTCAAACTTTTGAGAAATTGAAGAGGCCATGGGAGTTTATTTTCTGTTAATATATTGTAATTTTAGTAGTATGCAGGGCTTGAAGACCTCCGGCACGGTGCCGGTGTTATATCCCTACTGGTTTCCACACCAACTGGTTTCCGTAGACGTGCATGCATCAACATCCGTAGCTGTGGCCCCCCTCTGTCAGCAGATTCGTCACATATTTATAAACATAATACCTGACGTTTTACGAGTCGCATCTCCTATCTACTGTGGGGAACATCATTGAAGAAGTGAACACTACATCACTGCTGCCTATAAAAAAAAAAAAAAAAAAAAGAAATGGATGAAAATAAAATGTTAAGCCATTCATCTTAATTTACTCTCTATGCCATCAATTACCCTCCCTCTGTGTTGCTACCTTGCCGTGGTGGGGAGGCTTGTGTACTTCCATGACCCTGGAGGCTATACCGGCGGGGGTTATACCCCCGGTAGGTCTTACCAAACCGGGCAGGTTTCGGGGTAGAGGTCCGACGAAAGGCAACACCTGGTCCTCCAGGTTGGGGGTTGGGCGTAGGGCTAACAACCCCACCCCATAAAAACAATACCTGTTACAGATACGCAAACAAGAGTAAACCATGATATCCCGCCCAGGGGAGAAGATGGACCTTCGTCAGAGGGATTTATGACGCAGGGTGGTGAAAGCCGGAAGCACTCGGAAGCCACTCTGCCGAAAAGCATCCTTTCAACCAGGGTTACAACCACCATCGGTACATGGAACGTAAGGACCATGTTCGAAGCTGGAAAGACCGCACAAGTTGCCAACGAGATGAAGAAGTACAACCTTGCCATACTCGGAATCAGTGAATCAAGATGGACAGATTCTGGACAGAAAAGGCTGGCCACAGGAGAGCTGCTGCTGTACTCAGGCCATGAGGAGGACAACGCACACCACACCCAGGGAGTCGCTCTGATGCTGTCAAAGGCTGCTCAGAGAGCACTTATGGGATGGGAGGCACATGGACCGAGAGCAATTGCAGCCACCTTCAAAACAAAGAAGAAAAGAATAAACATGAACATCATTCAGTGCTATGCTCCAACCAATGACAGTGACGAAGAGATCAAGGACAAATTCTATAGCAGGATTCAGACTATCATCCAGAGATACCCAGGATGAGACATAACCATCTTAATGGGAGACCTCAACGCAAAAATTGGAAGTAACAACAGAGGCTATGAGAGGATAATGGGGCAGCATGGTCTTGGAGAGATGAACGAAAACGGGGAGCGTTTCGCAGACCTATGTGCAAATAACAACCTTGTCATAGGAGGAAGTGTTTTCCCCCACAGGCGAGTACACAAAGCAACATGGGTATCACCGGACCTGTCCATTGAAAACCAAATAGACCATGTGTGCGTCACAAAGAAGTTTAGGAGGTCCCTCCTAGATGTACGAGCCAGAAGAGGAGCTGACGTAGCATCAGACCACCATCTCCTCGTTGCCAAAGTCCAATTGAAGTTGAGGAGAAACTGGACAGGTGAGAAGAACCGGAGAAAAAAATTAAACACCACGCTATTAAGAGATCCAACAGTAGCAGAGAAATTCAAGATCACGCTAAAGAATAAGTTCCAAGCCCTGCAAGAGCTAGATGAAGGTGAGGAAAGAGACATAGATGGGATGTGGAAGGTGGTAAAGGAAGCTGTAATCACAACCTGCGACATAGCACTGGGACCACAGAAAGGTAACCACAAGCCGTGGATATCGGCAGAGTCAATAAAGAAAGTGGAGAAGAGGAAGGAAAAGAAGGCAGCCCTAAACAGCAGTCGGACAAGAGCAGAGAAAGTGAAGGCACAAACAGAGTACAGGGAAGCAAATAAGAATGTGAAGAAAAGCTTGAGGACAGACAAGAGGAACTACATAGAAGCCCTTGCATTAGAAGCAGAAGAAGCAGCTAGACATGGGAATTTGAAAGACCTGTACGACATCACCAAAAAGCTGGCAGGAAAGACCAGTAAACCTCAAAGACCGGTAAAGGACAAAGAGGGAAAGCCAATAACTGGGGATGAAGGACAGAAGAAAAGATGGATGGAACATTTCAAGGAAATACTTAACAGACCAGCCCCACAAGACCCACCATACATCCATCAGGCAGACAGAGATCTGCCAATAGACCTCAGTGCACCAAGTAGAGAGGAGATTAGGGAAGCCATTAAAAAACTCAAAAACGGCAAGGCCGTAGGACCAGATAGTATCCCGGCCGAGGCACTGAAGACAGATGCAGAGATCATCGGAGAGATGCTCCACCCCCTATTCAAGAAGATGTGGGAAGAGGAAAACATACCGTGTGAATGGAAGGAGGGTTATCTTGTTAAGATGCCAAAGAAAGGGGACCTGAGCAACTGTGCCAACTATAGGGGGATCATGTTACTATCCATCCCAGGAAAGGTCTTCTACAGGATCTTACTGGACAGGATGAAAGATGTGATTGATCCTCAGCTCAGAGACCAGCAGGCTGGCTTCCGCAAAGACAGATCATGCATGGACCAAATTGCCACACTGCGCATCATCCTGGAACAGTCACTAGAGTGGAACTCACCGCTATTCGTAAACTTCATCGACTACGAGAAGGCTTTTGATAGCGTGGACAGGGAGACCCTCTGGAAGCTTCTCAGACACTACGGAGTGCCAGAGAAACTAACCAACATCATCAGAAACACCTATGAGGGAATGACCTGCAGAGTGATTCATGCGGGACAACCTACCGACGCTTTCTGCGTACAAACAGGAGTGAGGCAGGGATGCCTTCTATCACCGTTCTTGTTCCTCCTGGTGATGGATTGGGTAATGAAGCAATCCATATAGGCCATAAGGTGAACCAGGAAAAAGTGGCTAGAAAGTGATTTTCGTTCCCACGTCTGGGCACTACTCTTTTTTTGCATTTTTGCATAGACAATGCCATTGCGGACATTAGGTTAAAAGTTCTCCTCAAAATATCCTGCAGTTTTTTTTTAAGAGCCATAAATGTATAAAAATAGGAATTACAAAAAAACGAAAATCTTATGCAGCTGTTTTTTCTTGTAAATTTATTTACATTCATTCTGGAAACAGAATCTCTCTCACAAATTGACATTAATACATATACCTAACATTTGAGACAAGTATTTTAGCATTAGTATACTTTCATTTGAATTTAAACCATGAAATGTACAAAATAAATGAAAAAAACGCTTCAAAATAAGTGAATAGCAACCTGTACAATTGAACATACACATGGTACATTTTGCTAAACAATGACGTTTTATACATTAAAAATTTCAGTAGATACTGTGTTATAAGAGGAAGTAAAAAATAAAATAGAATAAAGAACACTTTGGCCCAAAATGGCTGACATCAATCAAAATATCAAATAATGCCAAAAAATGGATAATACAACAAAAACTGCATTACAGTTCAGAATCTGTACACAATATTGTATAAAACAATATTTACCTGAACAAAACAATGTGTTGATGTCACAGCAGGTCTTAAGTATTTTTTAAATACATTTTTGTATTATTTTGTTTTAACGTTGCACATTGTTAAAGCCATATCTCAAGAATTCTTTGATACATTTTCCTCAAATTTGGCACAAACTCAAACTATGATAATTATAATTGTTTTAAGGTCAAGTGCACTGTAACCTCACATTTTATTTTAATTGTTTAAGTATTTAACTTAAGTAACAAAAAAAATAGTAAAATACTTTTTCTCAAATTTGGCAAAAACTCACATTTTTATTAGAGAACTAACTGATTAAGTGTGACTTTGAGTATTCTGAACGAGGGAGACATTGTTCATCTCTTAGCCATCACTATCATCAGAGCCATCTTCCCATGTGCTTATATCCTCTGTTTCCATGGAAATATTGGCACAATTTTGGCACCGACACAAATCAGTACAGGACAGTCTTGCAGACATACAGGAACATCTTCCTGACTCACATCTGCTCTGCTTGCAGCTGCAGTGGACTACCTTTAACACACTCTCAGGGGCAGGATTTGTAGTCATCCATGTAACTTTTAACTCCCCATCCTCAATGTGCCATCCATTGCCATTGGGTGAAGGGGCAGACATTTTACCTTTGAGAGAATGTCTCATTATTGCAGCCTGGTAGTTTGCTCTTTTGCAGTGTTGGTGCAGGGCGTCACTTGTAGGGGGTATTGAGAGTTCCGGCAAAGCTGATGATGCCATGCAGAATGCTCTGTACCTTGCATCGTTGACATTTTCTGCAGATGATTGGCCATACAGGTGGCACACATATTTGCTCAGCACATCAAATGTTGACTGGTCCAATTCAAAACTGCTTCCCAGATGTGTAAATGCAGACAGGTATTCTTCTTTTTCGCAAGCAACAGAAAACGTCTTTCTTTTTCCCTTGCCATGAAAGGCGCTTGTGGAGTCGCAACCTGAGAAGGTATGAATTCCAATAAGTGCCAAACACACACTGTTTCCAAGGGCTGCTGACACCTTAACAAGGTCAATGATTCTTGTCCTGTTGCCAACTCCTGTTAAGAAATACAAGCTACATGGAAAATCTCTCTGCAGACTTAAAGAAATAACTGCCACATCTGTATCAGGGCTCTTAATGATGACTGTTTCATGTTCCTGTGCAGCATGATGTGCATGTAAGAACACCCTTGTGTCACATTCCTCATGATCACATTCAAGATCCTTAACAGCATTTACAGTTTGTGAACCATCTGTTACTTTCAAGCAGTGACACAGTTCTCCATGTGCTATGTATACAGTCAAGTCCTTGCCCACAACAGTTAGATCAGCATCTTTCCACACATAAAAGAGGAATTCAGCCAGTGCCGCTTTGTTTGTTCCATCAGATAGAAACTTTTTCCATTGAGTTGGTGTCTTCTGGTTCCTTCCATAAATTTGCACCTGTTGTGTGCCACCAACAGCTCTATGTGACCGTTCTACATTTTTAATGCTCATTTCAGGATACTGGTCTATCACAAAGTCTACCCTTTCACACTTGTACTGCAGAGCAAGCTTGACTAAGTACTTCAGTATGGTCTCAGCGAGCTCTCCAAAGGTGGATGGTCTGGACTGAAGGGCTTGTATGACCGCCATGCCATCGAACAAAATAGCTCCATTTGCTGGGATTTTATCAACTAGGCAGTCCCCACCTTTAGCCTCTAATAAATCCATGAGAGCTGATTTGTTAGTTTTGGCAAGTGAACCATCCGTACTGGCTAGAGGATAGGAAACCGTTCCCAGTGAGTAGGATAGAATCTCCCCGAGGTCAATTTTTCTACTCTGGCCTATTATGAGCAGTCTGGAGAACAGCTTCTTGTCAGCCCGTAGAATCACATCCTTGCCCGCTGCAGATTTCTTCTTCGTCTTTGCCTGGTCACTAAAGGTTTTCAGTTTAAGTGCCTTGATGGGAGCGAATATGTCGACAGATTTTGACAAAAGTCGCTGGTCCATAAACTCTTTGACAGCTTTTTCCCCCTTGTCTGGAGCTGCGAGCAAATCCTTCTTGATTTCTTCAACTGCTACCGTCCCAGAGCTAAGACACACAATACCTTCGTGGTGTGTGTCGAAAGGGTTCAGCATAGAATCTAGGGTGGAACTTAGTCTAGTCACAGCCTTTTCATCAGCATGGATCCGTGTGCTGTCAAGGTCTTTCCGTTTCCGTTGTTCAGGAGATTTACCTGCCATTGACTCACATTGTCTTGTTATAGCAGCCCTTTCATTTTGGGATAATATCCAGCGATAAACTGCAGCTCGATTCTGTGTTATCCCTGTCCATCCACCTTTTGTCTTGGAATCTCGGTTGCATGTTTGCTCAATAGCCTGGTCACAGGCAATCGAGGCAAATCCATGGACACTTTGACGTTGGACAGTCCACTGTCCTTTAACACTGAGGTCATTGTGGCAAGAAGGATGTGTTACAGGCAAATTGACCATTTCCAGCCAGTATGCAGGTAGATACCTAGCATAGTTCACACGATCATAGGCAAAAAACATCGGCATCATCAATCGCACTGTTGACAGGTGGAGTTGCCAGTCAGATTCTCTTGTTGCTCTCACAAACAGAAGGAGTGTTTGAACCATATCGATGTATGAACTCCAGAATGCAAATGTTTGGTTGACTGCACTTCTCCTTTCCACATATTCTGCATACTTAAAACAGATTTTTTCAAATTTGTCATTAGCACCCAAAACTTCAATTGTTCCCTCTGGGAATGCACATTTTATCTCCTCAATAACATCCAAACACTCATCTCTCTCCACTGGTGGCAAAGAGTCCAGGAAGGTGTTTACCCTGGCGCGTTGCAGACACTCATACATAAGCTTGTGCGCCCTCATGCTGCGGTTATACTGATGACCACTGATCACCCCATTGATGGATCCTGGGGCAACCACTTCAGACTCAATGAGTATGTCTTGCAGTCCTGCATCTCCAAACCTTTTCCCTAGAATACCGAGGTAGGACATGCATGTGTGAAACTCGCCTAGTCTTATCACTAGACGCTTCGTCAAGTCTTCGTCTTTCCAACGGATTTGTTGAGCCTTGGCATATATAGCTTGGTCAAACACTAACACGATATGGTCCAGTTCAAGCCGATCAGCAATTTGGACACTTCGCTTCAGAATTGTGTTTACCGTTGACATCTCTGTCGGTGAAGCCTCAATGACTGGAAGATAATGCAGTGCTGACTTTTGCAGAGTAGCATCACCTTGAAGCAATGTATGGAAACCTGTCCAGCTTGGGACTGTGCATCGTTCAGCATCTATGTATTTTACAAAAACATATGCCAGTTCAGTTTGGGCTTCAGACACGGTGTTCAATCTGTATGTTTCCAGCTGCAGTGGAATAGTATGATGATGACACAAGTTCTGTGGCCCTTGTCTTTTAGACTGTTGGTAGTGTTCTACAGGAGTGCTAGGGGGTGCTTTGAATGAGGACACTCCCTTCTGTAGTGGTTGTCTGTTTGTTCTTAACACAGGTTCAGCGACAGAACTTTGCAGCATAATGCCATTTGTATGGTGAGTAGTTCCACGACCTGACAGTGTCTCCTCCCCAAAGTCAATATTGTCCCACACCAGTATTGTAGGAGTCTTCTTCGAGAATCCAACTGGGATTTTGTCTCTGCCCTCTAGTAGTTGTAGTTGGGCAAGGCTAGTGTCTAGACTGACAACTGTGTCCCATGAAGCACAATGTCCTAGTCCACTCAGCAGTGACACAACTTGTGAGGAACCTGTTAAATGGCGAATACTTAGACCAAGACATAACGATTTGGGTGTCTGCCTCCGACCTTTAGATGCAAGATACATAATGTCTTGACAAACAGATATCACTTTTAGGTTCAAATCTTCTGGAATATCAACATAACAGGCTAATGTTGGTTCCTCTGTTGCACCTACAATCCAAGCAATAACATTGTACAGTTCAAGTGGCACAACAGATTTTGCATCAGACACATTTAAATCATCTGATGTGGGTGGCCAGGGGCACGTCATACCGGGAGAGTCACATAGTAGCTGCTTCAATATCAGCGCTGCACTATAAAGTGTCCTTGTGTTCTCAGTAGTTTGCGGACCAGCTGTTGTTCTTGCCATGTGTTCAGTGTCACTTTCAGCTTGGCTTAGTTCAGTTGACTCAGTGTCTGTACCTGATGGATGAGGTAGCCTGTCTATCAGCGTATCTGCAGACAATGTCTCAACAAAAACCAGTTCGCTGATGTTGCGCTTGCCGGGGGAGTGAAACACCAGTTGGGGAAAGTCCAGGGTCAGCCTTCTCTTCAATTTATCCTGCCTGCAACATAAGAACACATGGAAAGAGGAGCAAAAGGGTGTAAATAAAGATATATTCATACTGAAAAGTATTATTAGTTTAAATATACATTCAAAGCCTTTTTTTTAAATCCAGCATAAACGTGTTTTACATCGCTGCCAAAAAAAGCTTCAGTTGTTACCTGTAGTTTGAAGCATCACGATCTTCATGTTTTTGCACCGTATTTAAAAACATTCGTCGTAGCTGGTTCATTCTCAGCACCTCCTGATTTACAATTATCCTTTGGCGGATGATCCTCTCGCAGAATATCTTGTAGCTGGCATCAAAGGTTGGTTCACTTCTGAAAAGAATCACACACACAAACACACACACATTTAATATGTGCCAAAAGGTATGCAGTCAAGATTGTAGCTACATACAAACAGCCTTTACAAGTGCATCTAAAACAAATGTAATATCATGGAAAAGTCCATTCAAAAAGTGAAACTTTTATTTATTCTATATTCATTTCATAATTTTTGACACTGTATCTGTCATGCATCTAGAATATGAATTGTAATTTATAATGTGTATATAATTGATAATGCAATTTAATAACTCACACTTCTTCGTCTGCGGTTCCATTAGCTGTTACAGCAGACTTTGTCAGGAACCTGGTGTACTGTCTGTAACAGGACTTGTGGTACCGCACCCCTATGGCCACACAGTCTCTGTCTTGAATATGCAAGAGAATGCTACTGTCTTGCTTTATCCTGGCAGCGTTCATCAACTGGCCTAAACATAAAAGATGATTAAATGGTTTGTATGTGTGTAAGTGCTATGTGTACTGTGTGTAGGGATGGGTACCTTTCATGTGGTAATAAATGTTATTTTTTTAAAATAATAAAATCTAATTTTTTCAATTCAACATATTTATTTCTCAAAATATAAACTTCAAAAAATATATCAAAACAATATAAAATCCAGGATGAGCAGTGCTTTATTGTTGAGTGAACGTGCATTTTGTAACATGAAGGTTGCAGTGTTACCTAAGAAAGCAGAGGAGCGCTCTCAGGTGGCAAGCGCACGGAGGAGAAAAAAAAAAAAGGTTGCAAGTGCACGTGTGATTTGTTGTGATGACGTCGTAGCTGTGGGTGCAGCACCGGTCAGACAGTATTGTGGGCATAGCATGGTTGGAATAAACAAAGTTGAGTCGGGCTGCTCTGTGCACATATCGAGGATGATGCAGGAGTCTGAGGGATTTAATTTCGGCGAGGCAGTTTGGAATAAAGTGGCAGGTAATATTCCTGAGTTGAAGAGCGCAGTATCAGCGGAGGACCGGAGATGTAGCAGCTAGCTGCTATCTGTTAATGACTGGTCTACAGAAGAATGGAGAGAGCAAACGGAGTAAGGAAGGTCCAATCTGGAGGCAGACGAAGGCCAAGCCCGGGTAGAGACATTGGAGAGATAGCAGCTGGCGGCTAGAAGACCTAGAGCCGGCTGTTCGTCTCTGTTCCGCGGTGGAAGAGAGCAACAGCTTGTGGCCGCGGTGAGCAGACGGGACCAGACGAGGAGGTAAATAAAAAAATAAAAAATAGTGCGATCGTCAGCACGCTTGTTAATCAAAGACGTCAATGGTACCGTTTGATTTTACATGAATCGGTACTCGAATTCGGTACCCATCCCTAACTGTGTGTGTGTGTGTGTGTGTTTACCTGCTGAAAGCGTTTCTGCTTGTGAAAGATGGTCTTTCTGCCGTTTGCCTCCCACAGTAATGCTCTTGTCCGTTTTCTTGCAAATTATACAAAAGGCAGGGAGCACGGGGCCAGCAGAACCGATAGGCAGGCCCGTCTTCGATCGTAGTTTTTTCCGTGGAATGTCACTTGAGCCTGAACCTGAAGCGTTGTCCGATGGCACAGACTCATCTTGACCCAGAGCCAGCCGTTTGGCCCGTTTTTCGGCAGAATCCAATCGCCTTTTATCAATGAACCGCCGGTAACAAGTCGGGTGAAACCCAGCGTCACCAGGAATATCTTTATATTCAACATCAATACAGGATTTAAATGTCTCGGCTAATTTATGAGAGTCGCTATGACAGCAAAGCCACCGTTGCAAACAATTTCTGTAAGTATCCCACCTTCTGATAGTGAAATCATTCACCTCTTCATTCCGTACAGACGTAACATGCATGTAGCATATTTTGTTCTTCTTTTTTCTAACTTTTTTAAGGTGTTTTAGATGTTTTAGAGTATTTTCCTCTTCATCGCTAGACGTTGTTGACATCGCCATCTGGGATCTGCGCGGCTACCTGATTGGTCGAATGTGACGCACGTTACAAAACCGTCACCTCTCGGAGCGAAAATATTGTTACGCTAAGCAAGAAATAGTCCCGACTTTAAACACGAATTAAAAAAATACTGCAGGATATCAAGAGGAGAACTTTTTTTTTCTCGTTGAAAAGCAAAATATCTTTTTTAAGAACCAAAAATTATTTAGTGCCCAGACATGGGAACGAGATGAAACGAAAAACGGGTTCACCTTATGGCCTAATAGCAGAAAAGAAAAATGGCATTCAGTGGACAATGTGGACGCAGCTCGATGACCTGGACTTTGCGAGGTAAGTGTCCAGGTAACATTTTGTTTTGGGTCGATCTAAAACAACTGGTTACCTTGAGCTGAACATAAACAAATACCAAACATATTTATCAAGTTTCTCTCTCTCTCTCTCTCTCTCACTGCCCGTGTCTCGACCGAGGCTACTGTCATATTAACCACTTTATGACCCCCATATGAAACATATTGTGACATATAAATACGTTTAAATAGTGACGATCTAACGAGGCAATACTCAGCGCTACTTCTCTGGCCAAAACACTCTTACTTTTAAATGTCCGTGCTTTTCAAATGCACAATGTCCATGCACACTTTTAAAATTATGTTTATTCTATTAATCATAAACAGGATAGAGCAATTAAGGAGCTGATCACTAACATTAAACGCAGGAGAGTATCAAAGAAGCATAGAGCAGGTGACACGTCTTTTGCTCTGTTGCTAAAATAAAGTAGTTTAACGTTAGCAATCAAACAATTAGAAACAAAAAAAACCTAAAAAAAATAACCAAAGAAACTATGGACCCTCAGAAAGTCGAGGAAATATTGAATTTTAAGCTCAAAAATATCTACCCTCCAGACGCAACAAAAAAATCAGCGGTATGTACTTAAACGAAGGGCAGAAAGTTATTGTTATATACCTTATTTGAAGCTTATGAAACTTGATAACTATGTTCGATAATTTTCTATGTTCAGCTCAAGGTAACCAGTTTTAGATCGACCCAAAACAAAATGTTACCTGGACACTGACGTAAGCAATTTGAAGGATATGTCATTGATGGCACGGAGCGTAAATGAAGATGAATGGCTTAACATGTATAGTTGATGGATGAAGTGCTACTTAATTTTGCTAAGGTGAGTTCGAATCCAGCTCTTACCGATCTCGCAAACATTTTATTTTCATACATTACATTTCTTTTTTTTATAGGCAGCTGTGATGTAGTGTTCACTTATTCAATTATGTTCCCCACAGTAGATAGGAGATGCAACTCGTAAAACGCCAGGTATTATGGTTATAAATATGTGACGAATCTGCTGACGGAGGGGAGCCACAGCTGCGGATGTTGACGCACGCACGCGTACGGAAACCAGTTGGTGTGGAAACCAGTAGGGATATAACACCGGAAATCCGGCTCGGGATTTTTTTGGTGTTTTTAAAAAATAAAACACACACACTAAAAACCCCTAGTTTGTTAGATCTGGATATGACCGGTATAAGGCAGCATTACGTTGGATAGCGTACAGCCTGCCGGAGAAGAAGAAGAAGAAGAAGAAGAAGAAGAAGAAGAAGAAGAAGAAGAAGAAGAAGATTCCTTCTTGCATTTCTTAACGAGCCGCTAACGAGCCGGAGGCCGGCTTATTAAGAACAGCCGCAGTTAGCTACAGTTAGCTCTGTAGCAGTGTAGTATGTGCTGCTGCTGCAGGAGGTGTTCACTTAGCAATCTCTGTTTGTTTACAACAAGCACCGGACACTCTGTGCACAGTTAGCGATGTCGTTAATTCAAGTACTCAATAATTAGCCATGCTGCTTTTAGCTGCTGAGGCTGTGCACAATTAGCGACGGCGAAAACCATGTCAACTCTAAATCCCTCTGGGGGATAACTTGTAACGGAGACACGCAGAGTGAGCGGACATTTGAGAGGGTGTGGCCTGAGACTTTCCCGGTGGCCACTTTCCCCCCTAGTCGAAACACGATGGTGCGTTCTCCCACACGTCAACCTTACTGGGGATTTCCACCAGGCGTGGAACGGCTCCGCCGTGGGTTATCTCCGTCCTCTGCCTGGCGTCAGTTCCCACCGGGCGCGGAACGACAGCGTAGCGAGCCAGCCGTATACACGCGAGATAACGAGAACACGCTATAATCCTGAACGTATGGGAGACCGCGAGATCCCGTGATAAACTGTGTGTATAAAGTAAACAACAACAAACAGCTTACTTTGCTTCTCTAACGTGGAAGATCTGTTGATCTGACAATCTATCCTTAAAAAGAATGTTATGTCTCGTTCACGATTTCAGTCAATGCAAGAATGTCAGTTTTTTAGTTATGCAGTATTTGTTTTGGTGAACCCCCCCATGCATAAAAAATTTTCTGGCACAGGATTTTTTTCTGCTTCACGCCCTGAGTATGGAGTTTTTCTTGTTTGAGGAAAATGCTGATATTCCAATGACCTCAGTCTTTTCCTCTGTTATTAGGTTTAATGCATTTTCTGCATTAGTTCACCTGCTCACTAGTTTGGTGAATTGTTAGCCTCAGTGGCTTCCAGACACCAACAGTAACGTTAAAATCAGTTCTCATGTCATAAACAGGAGTTCCATCTGAAGGCAGCATAATATCAGTACCTTTTTATGATATGCTCAGGAATAATATCTGAGAAAGATAATAAGCCCATGATTCTCTCACTTCTTTTTTTAGGCAGATGAACTATGCGCAAAAACAAGAAGTGATCTTGTACTTGTTCAGAGGGAGTTTAAAAAGATGCAGCTGGACACCAAGAATGAAAAGATATCACTGGATCATATATTGTTAGCCATGAAGAATCAGTTGGCTAACAGATTGTGAGTAACTCTACTAACTGCACTGAAAACACACAGGCTTACTATCAATGTAGTACAACTGAGACAGGAAATATTATATACACCTAATGTTATTAGTAGTTGGTGACTTTTACTCTAATATGGTGGGACAGTTTTTTGTTATGTGACTTTTTTTATCTTGTGGATTTTTTGTTTTCAAATGTATTTTATTCTGTGATGTCTTTGAGGTTTTATGCACAGTTTCTATTCAAGTACAAAGGAAGTAACTGAAAAAATGAAATTTTAAGTATCAACTCTAAAACACCTGTTTCAGTCTGACTATCGTGTGTCAGGACACCTTAAACAAATACATGATCAACAGTTTAAACATTGCTTTAAAACAGTGTGCAAGGTATATTGAACTCTACATAACCATAGCAACAATACTTCTGCTGGATGTTAATGATAAATAAATTAGATAACAAGTCTCATTGTAACGTACATCACCATTCATTCTTTTAAAAATTATTTAAATGTCTTTGACGTTGACAAAATCAAGACTAGGTTGTGTTTTATATCAACTATCTGTATTAAAAAAGAGATCAATAGAAGTTTGATTCTTGACTTGTTAAAAAAAAGGTATATTTTCTTGTTCTGTCACACAGTCACACATACTGTGTTGTAGATGATTCCCTTGAGATATATCAAGTATCATCGGTTTCTTGCTCTTTGATATATGTGCCTCGAGAAATAGTTTAGATTTTTTAAAGTGGGGTTGTTGTCTACAGTCAGTTTATCACCTACAGGAATTTGCAGTCCACTCACCTCCAATGGGGAGAAGCAGACAGGAAGTACCGGCACTGATCTAAATAATGTACTGCTGAGGATTGGGGCATTAGCATAATGTATTTTAGACAACTGAACAAATCAATATCAGTTTAAGTGTGCACTATATTTAGAATATTTTCACTGTTGCAGAAAACCCCTTAATTATAGCATAAACTTAAACTGAAATAGATATTTTCAGGTGGGCTTTTTGTTAGGTGGTTAAAATACATTTTGCTGCTCCCCCGTCCTCAGTGGTACATTGCTTGTCTTCTGCATCGCTACTCGTGCCTGCTTCTCCAAACTGGGGGCATGCCGACCACCCTCTGCTGTAGATAATACACTGACTACGGATAATGAATTAATATATAATACAGCCTTTAATTCCAAACTTAATAACAAAAGACAAAACTGTCTGTCTCTCCAGGGAAGATTTAAACCAGTTGAAGAAAGCTGAGGAAGGTGTATGTGCTGAAATAAAGGATGCTGAAAATACGGTTGCACTTACAGAGAAAAAGTCCGCAGCCATAACACAACACATCCCTGAAATGATGGACCTTGAAAAATCTGAAAAAGACTGGGTAACTTACACTGTCTATATCTTTTTTTTTAAGAAAGAGTTTACTAAAGCAGTGAAATTCACGTTTTTCCCCTCTTTTATTACAGATTTTGCAATTGAAACTTCAAATTGAAGATGAAATGCGAAAAAATAAGAAATTAAAAGAGAAACTAATTGCAGTACAAGAAGACATTGAAAAAACTGTAAGTACTGCAACTATAGTGTTTAATCCTGTCACAGAAAGTGGACATTCTTGTTTCATGTTGCTGCTGCTTTGTCTACTTATGTTAGTCTTCATTGGGTAGAGTGTGGCACATAACTGCCAGGCTATGATTGGGCTCCCACTGGAGCTATGCATGCTAATAATGTGTGAATTCATGGTACTGTAAGGTGTTTTGAATAAGTGCATCCACTCAGCAGCACACTGTATGTTATGTTATCCACAGAGACTTCATGGGGAAGCAGAGGTTTCCTGCATAGAAGAGCAGCTCCATTCAAAACGTAATGCTTTTGCAGCTCTTCGTAAGGAAAACATGGAGTATGAACAGAATTTGGAAGACTACAAGATAAAAATTTCTGAGAGGTACAAGAGAGTAAAAGCCAAAACAGTACAGAAACATATAACATCCCACACGATATACAGTAGAAGGCCACCTATATGTGTTCACCATTACTTTTCTGTGTGATTTTTGGTAGCGAGAAGGCAGTGAAGCAGATGCATGAGGAGAGGAAGCAGATGCTCCAGAAAATCATTGACAATGACGAGCAGTGGGAAAAGGCCAAGGAGGAAGTGACCCAAGTTGTAGCCCAGCACAGTGTCACCCAGACTAAACTGGAAGAGCAGGAGCAGCTCACCTTCATGGAAGAACAGAGGGCCAGGGTCAGTGACAACATATGTACATGTTCTATGTATACTGCATGGGTCAGAGTTTGTAAAGGAAATGAGGGATACCAAATGTTGTCTTTAGTGTTATTCAGGGCTCTCTCTTTGCTCTGCAGAAAGAGATTGAAAACCTGAGGAAAGATCTGACAGGCCAGATGACTACGCTGGAATTACTGAAGGTATATCCATGTGGTTTCCATGATTATATCACTATATTTTTGCAGCATCTTTCAAGTTCTGTGGAACACTTTTTATAAGTGTGTAGCTTTGATGAAAGATATCAAAGCATGGTCTCAATAAAAATAGATAAGTATACGTTTCACAAAGATAGTTTTAAATTCACAGCTGTGGTGTTGCATAATTGTGTACATTACCACACCTGATACATTTCCTGTTATGCACAGAATTCCCCCCCTGTAATTATTTTAAGACTTAAGGATGGTAACATTCTGCCTTGTATTTTCTTTTGCATCAGGGTCTGTGTGCAAATAAAAATGAAGAATTAAATCGACAACAAAGAAGCTCAGCTCTAACTAACCAAAAACTTCAGAAAGAATTTGAAGATGCATCAATGGCAACAAAAGAACTTGAGACAAAAGTGGAGGTAAATAAAAAATGTAAAGGAATAGTTGGGATAAAGAAACTGAATTATCTCTTAAATGATGATCTTTGTGGGACAATACACAAAGCTTAAAAAGTATAACTTATTGAAGTCAACTGCATTTGTGACTAATCTTTTGTTTGTATAGAAAATAAAGGAACTGACAGAAAATTTTGAAAAGATTCAGTGTCAACATGGAAATACATTACTGAACCTTGAGAAAGAGAAAAACCTCAAATGTGAACACCTGAAAGCAGCTCAGGTAAGAAAAAGAAAGTTAGAGGTCTTGAGTCAAAGGACAGTTGCTTTGTCAGGTTTATTCTCTAAAGCTCATTGAGCACAAAGCAGTTACAGCTATTCATCATGTCATTCTTTTGTAGAACTAAATAATCTCTCACTCACAAGCACTTTGAAAGTAAGTTTTTTCCCCCTCAACATTAATTCAACTATTTCATTACAGGATTTATACACCGTCACTGTAAAGAGATATGACAATGCCCTGGGCAGGATCAGTGACCTCACAAACAGGAGCCAGCAATACCGGGATGCTTCAGATAAAATGGAAAAAATAGTTGAAAGCATGCCAGAAGTCATAGCAGAACACCAGTAAGTTGGTTAAACACAATATAGTAGTTTATAATAAAGAATTGATATTATTATTATTAGAGAATACTCAACCTCTCTTCCCTATCAACCTTTTGGAAAGAAAGGGAATTTCTTAACCCCTTCAAAAAGTTGCTCCGGTGTACTTAGCAGCAAAAACTGCCATAATATTATAAATTAATATACTTTTTGTCCCTAGTCCTGAACTAAAAAATATAAATTAATTCAATTCATTAGTTCATTTTTTGAATTTCAACCCTTTAAATTCCTGTTTGTTTGCATAATGCCACTGTTGTAATGTTATAACTAGTTTTAATACATGTTTGGGGTATGTCTGTGATGAGCAACAACATTGATTTTGATGCATTGCATTAAACACTGTAGTACTCCATAATTTAGCAGCAATAACCCTGGCATTGCTGCTATATAAAACCAGGAAAACAGCATATATTTGCCCCATAGGGCAAACATAAGAAAGTGGCTCAATCTGGTGGAAAATACACTTTAGATCAAAACGCTAACACATGAGTATGAGTTCTGTTGTGCTGTAATGGAAGTGTGATCAAACAGGTTTTAATGGGTTTCAATGGTTACATTTTTGTCCTTATATGTCTGATTATCTGTATTTTGGTGACACCTTTTTTATAGACCTATAGAAGCTGAGGTTTAACAGAATAAAAAAATCACAGTTCAAAATGTATTGCATATACATTAACACAGCCAAAATGTCAAACGTCCCTGTAGAACCTGATAATGTAATAAATTCCCGATAATGTAATAACCCTGATAATGTAATAAAAATCTACACTTGAGTCCATTGAAAATATAATAAAACCTGATAATGTAATAACTTCCCGATAATGTAATAATATGTATTTCCCAATAATGTAATAACTTTTTACCAATAATGTAATAACTTTTTACCAATAATGTAATAAAGTATAACATTAATGGGAGGTTATTACATTATCAGGTTAGCCTTCATGTCGCAAGTCCTGATAATGTAATAATTCCGCAATATTGTAATAATTTAACAGCAGACCACCCATTACTTGGGTTCAAGTGGTGATACTGTGAAGGCAACTCTAGTTCAAGAGCTCTAGCGCCACCAACAGGTCAAAGTTGAATGTTAATTAACTTTTGACCTGTTCATCCATTTTTCACAAACGAGGTATCCACGACACACGAATGCATTCAACAGCTTCTTGAAATCTTAAGGTGCTTGGTGTTATACTTTATTACATTATTGGTAAAAAGTGTATTACATTATTGGGAAATGCACTTTATTACATTATCGGGAAGTTATTGCATTATCAGGTTTATAAAATTTTCAATGGACTCAAATGCAGATTTGTATTACATTATCGGGGTTATTACATTATCAGGAATTTATTACATTATCAGATTCTACAGTCCCTAGTCAGGCACAGGCTGGTGAATAAATGCCTTGCAGTGAGCATACAGTACTCTACCAGCTCCCCCACCGATGCAGTAATCATATATGTTTATGATATTCAAAACTAATTTTAGAAAAATAATAATCTTTTTATGTGTATTTCTCCTTCCAGAAGTGTTTTTGATGTGGTGGAATTCAAAAACAAATCAGCTGCTCTCGTAATGAGCACCTTGCAGTCTGATATTAATAACTGCCAACAACGAACACAGCGATCCATGCAGACACACACTGCTCATGTTACAGCACGACAAAAGGAACTGGAAGACACCAAGGTAACACAATGTTGTTCAGTATTACTTTCTGTAAATACATGACTTTTTTATGTCAAATACTGTGGAATCGGAGACAAGCTGTAAAAAAAAAACAAAAAACATCTCATTGTTTATTTGTTTGTGGATTAGTGTCAGCACATTGCTTGTCACAATACTTCCCTTAAGATGCAGAGAAAAGAGCTGTGTGCAATTAAAATTACAAGCCATGGTCAATCTTGTTTAAGTGCTTTTCCCACAAATGACAACTCACTGTTGTTATAGTCTTTTGTCTGGACGAATTTGATGATGCGTGTCGTTGTGAGATGATGCTGTGCCTATTTTGTTACCTGTAGGCCAACATTTTCAATAGCAATTTCAATGTAAGCATATAGCTCACAATATCAAATAAGCATATTATCTGGAGTTTTTCTTTTATTAATGTCAGAAATAGGCTGTTGTAAAACCACGGGCACACTGCACAGAATGGCATGTATTTGAACACTCCTTTGTAAGAGAAACCCCTATTTATTGTAAGGTTTTCATCTGCAGGATTATCAGCCCCAGCCAGAGCCTCTTTGCTGATGGGGGTTTCACATGGCTTATCTAATGTGAAATCGCCATGTGGTATATAGTTTCATTAAACGGTGATCAAGAATGCATTAGTTCAAAACAAGAAAAGGCAATGGAGCTTAAGCCGCCATGCATCCAAGTGCAGCAACTTTAAAGAAGTTGTTGGCGTGAGACAATTTAAGAATTAGAAGTCTTCCTCATAGACACAACTCCCATTAGCCAGATAAAAGTTAGCCATGCAAAAAAGGGTTTAGTCTTTTCACTTGACGAAATAAGATGATATAACAACAATACTCCTCACCAAATAAAAAGATCAGAGAGTCTGAAGTTGGAAGGAAATTGGTCAGTTTAATCATTGCGACCAATATAAAGCACACATAATGTCTGCATTAGCATAACATAATAAGCAGAGTGCATTCAGAAACCACAGTGCATGAAGCAGAATGGTTAGACTCTTTCAGACACTTCTTATAGAAGAGATTTCTTCTAAAAATGCTGACCCCATACTATACTCCTATATGCTCCTGTAGGTCACAGCTCTTCTTTTCTATAGAAACTAATGCAGGTCAGTAAAGTTAATAACCTGAATGGAATTATTATTAAATAAAACCTGCAGATGAATCATTTTAAAGATACAAATTCAAGGTGAAATTGGTTGACTGGTTAGTCCTGTGGAATCCAGGGTCATCTCTATTCTGTCTTTCATACATGCACCTATTTTTTGATTTGATCAGGGCTTGTCGTTTGGCGAGCACAAAGTAAACAATGCAAACTGCCGACGCTATCAGTTTCTTATGGGCAATGAAGTGTAATTTGTTCCATTTACACTTCACAACAGCATCAGATGGGCTTTGTCAGTGCTGCATGGAGTAATTAAACCTGAAATCAATAGCAGGCATTTGTCATGTTTACAGCCCCTCTTTCTGCTGGGTTAAACTCATCACTTTAGTGCTGTTCTGTTTTACTGCAGAGACACACTTCATTATGTCTGCAGGTAGAGTTGAGATATTCACCAGCCACATATCCAGCACTTGGGGAACATTGTTCAAATGAAAAGAGGACATGCAGGGAGACACTGTATTTTATTTCCTTGATTTCACAGAGAAGTGTCCATTGTTGTATCCCTGCTATTTATATTGCCTTAATTAACAGCACAAATATAGAATGCATGTATTGTGTTGTACGCACACATAGCGGGTCAGTGGTACAACTAAAGTATCTTCTTCTGTAAATGGTCAGTGTGGTGTTACTATAGAGGATAAACAGTACTGTGTATTGACTCTCCAGATCCCTTCATCATATACAATGTTTTCTAGGGTATCTTTACATGTCATGAAAACATTGGTCTATGTGATCATTTGTTATGTATTTTACATCTGTACTGTACATAATGCTGCATCAGCAATTGTTCTTCTGCCTGTGTAGCTAACCCTCTTCTACCAATATATTGTTCAAATTATCATTATACTAACACATTCCTCTAATTGTAAATTTTACGTTTGAATCCATATAACGTTTTTAGTATATTGGTACAAGGACAGAAACAAATACAGATAGGTACACAAAGTAAATAAATAATCAGAGGTACATAAATGAAAATAAGACCAGAGTAAAAATAGAAAGTTGGAGACAAAAAGAAAATGGTAAAGTGCCCGTGTGGTAAATTGCAGTACAGTCAACAAGTCTGTGAAAACAGTGTATAACAGGCTAATATATGATATGAATAAGTAACAGTACTTGTTTGCCTGTATTAATACATATTAATATTATATATATATATATATATATATATATATATATATATATATATACATATATATATATACATACATATAGTTTACAGTATAAGTATAGTGCAGTATAGTGATCTTAAACATCATTGGATCGGTATCTAGTATTGACAGATTGAACTGATGATCATCACCAGTGATAATCTGATGTATTCATTTAACAATTACAATAGTTACAATATTGGTCTGAAGCCGACCCTGTGCCTGCTTGGGTCTTTGTGGTTATTTAATAGCACACATTATTCACCTTTATCATTTTTACCTTAACCTTTTGTTTTCATGTATTTGTAGGAAGCACTAAAAACTGCACTGAAGGAAAACAAACAGCTGGCAAGCGAGTACGAAGGTCTTAAGAAGATCCTCATGGAGGCCAAACAAGAGGCAGTGACTGCACTGAGCGAGAAAAACCATACACATAAATCTTTTCATTATTACACGCAGGTACAGTTTATATAACCTTTAGTTATGTTTACTATCACCCCCTCTCTTTTTAATTATGTTTTATGACTTAGTATTTTTGCTCTGTTATCTTATCTTCGATTCCATGGTTTTCTACTTTGCACCGGAGAGCTCTTCTTTGCATGGGCAGTAATTTTAAGAAGGTTTTAGTTTGGCAACCAGTGAGGAGGTGACTGCAGCAATCTAATAATGATGAGATAACTTGAGTGGAGGAGGATGATGGATGTGACATAATGTAATGATAGCTGTGTAGTTTTGCCACCAAGGGGAGTAAAGAGAGAGGTTGATGGTACATGTAAATACTATACCTTCTACATTTTCTTGATTATATTTTTTTTTAAAGGTGGTTGGAGGTGAAACGTTTTATTATCAGGGGTGTTACAAATTTGCCTCTATTCACCACAGCTCACACACACCATTGGCTTGGGATCAGCAGCTAACACAGGTTAGGATCAGACAATGAATGTGCCTTCTGTACTAAAATAGCACCAGAGGTCCTGACTAGTTGAGGGAGACAACTCAGCAGCATTTTACTGTTTAATCTTTATAGATTTTGACACTATTTAACTGGAATAGAATTACACATGACAAGCCTAACGCCAGGAAGAAGCCACACTGCTTCTGCAATGAAAAATTCATATTATTTGTTCCAAAAATGACTAATACCTTTACTTGAGCAATTCCTCATCTAACTGCATGAATGTTATCAAGTGAAAAATGCATGCAAAAATAAAATCCTGTGGACAGGATTTTCCACGCTCATGATCAAAGCCTGATTTTCTTTTACTCCGGATTCAGCCTTCACCATTTTTGTTTGTTTCAACTCTACACTTCTATAACAGCAGCCTCTCGGCGAGTGTTTTATGCCTGAATTTAGTTTTTATAACAAGCTTATAATCAACAATGTTTCTGAAATGTAGATCACATTTAATCTGATTTATACAGGAAGATTTAAGCACCCTTCTTTCCTGTTTCAAATGTACAATTATCCTTATAATTTTTTCATTTTATGTCCCAGTTAGCACATATGTCACACAATGTGATTACACATAATTGATTTGTTTGTAACTGCAGGCAACAAGGCAAATGCATTTAACATTTGTCAGGATCATTTGAGAGATCAGAACATTAGTGCATGCGTGTGACATACCTCACACTAGTCATCTGTGTGTTTGCAGAGCCCATAATCTCTTTCACTATATTCAAGTGAGGGACACAATGAAAAGCATATCTAAAGTAGCCTTGAAATATAATCCTGACAGCGGGCATTTCTGACATATAGTTCAAGTGACAAGTTTAAAACCACCCATACTATGCTTTCATAACAACTAGGTCTATCATACAGCACCTGTATAATGCCTGAAATATCGTATACAGTATGGTAAGATTTCTTTTATACATACATTTTTTTTTTCGCATCTTGCTTTTGCTTCCAAAACTATACAGAAAGCATAAAAAATGGAAACCTAAGAACACATGTAATAAATGGGCTCATATTTTTCCAAGCCATCACAACACAACCCAGAGTTAATATTCACATGTTAAATGCAGGTAAAATTATTCAGACCACCGGATGTCATGTTGAAATACATAGTATCTAGTGTCAAGTTTGTTTCTTTATCTTCTTATCAATCACGTACCTTGAATGTTGAATGATGGAATGTAACTAAGTACATGAAGCACTGTACACATTTGAGGTAGTTTTACTTCTATGCTGTCACAGATTAAACTACCCAACAGTTTATATAAAAGTTAAAATTAGCTCAAACACAATAAAAGTCTACTGACATTTAAAGGTATAATATCCCTGTCAATTGGGTCTTATCCTCTTTGTCAGTGATGTTGTTTAGGAATAGCTGTCATAAAGTGAGTTTTCTATACAGTTTTAAGCCACTTTTTTTTTTTTTTTTTACGATGCTGCCGATACATCTTGGTTTTTAACTATATATTTTAACCAGATGAAGGATTTAAGTCATTTAGTTATCAGGGAAATTAAGTCAGTAGAAGTTTGCGGCAGCTGTCCGCCAAACAGTGCTGAAACCACATGACAACTCCTATGACTTAATATACAACTGTATAATGCTCATAGGGCCATTTATCTGTATAACAAGTACATTTACATTAATACTTTAAGTATCCTTTGCTAATTGTACTTACAGTACTTTTACATAAGTGCAGATATTTTATTTGTAATAGATCATTTTTTCATTGCAGTATTACTACTTTTACTGAGGTAAAGGATGTCAACATGTTGTCCACCACTGATGGTAGTCTAACATTTATTCTATATTTATTAACATTGTTACCCAGGACAGTTGCACAACAGCCAATCATGAACATTTATTAATAGATGTCTTAATACAAATGTGCTACTTTTAGTGTCCTGTACTGCATTATAACAGATGGGATATAAAAAGATGTATTATTTAAACATGCAGCTTTAATATACTTGTATTTCAGATATAAATACTTTTACTTAACTAAACAGTTCCACTCAACCACACAAGTGTTGCATATTTTCTGATATGTGAAAGCTTTGTTTGTGGTTGAAGAAGTATGTCCTATTTATTAATTTTTCAATTAAGACACATGTCAGGTGAGTTATATAATATTAGAGATAAATAGAGAGACAACAAATGTAGAAAATAACATTAGGATAATTCAACAAGTTTAAATACATAAATCATAAATGCAAAACAGCATGATTAATTAGAACTGATAGCACTTGCCAGTATGTGCCTCTTATAAAAATCCTCTTGATTCTACTGTACGTTATAAGCATTGCTTTGTTTATGTGGAGGCTTTCAGCTCTTGGGTTTTAACAGGGTACACCATAAAGAGCATTCTTGTTATTGTCTTTCCTTCAGGAGCTGATGACTGAGCTAATTCGCTTTAGTTTTCAATGCACTGGGGAACACATTGCCAAGCAATGATAAGCTTTGTAGGAAGAGTAGAGAGATGGAGGGGGAAGAAAAGCAATGGCATCTATCAGAATTTAAACCTCTTTGCTTGAAACTGTGTTCAAATAATAAAGCAAGCAGCATGTCTTTCCAAGAGACTAGGAATAATTTCTGGTTTCAGTGGGGGGTTCATGACTCTGTGTGTATGTGTAAAATATGTCTTGAGGGGATTGGTATAAAGTTAAACTGGGTGAAGTAGAAATATTTTACTCATCAGCTTTGCAGTCACAGAGTTTGCCTCGGCTAGAACAAAACTGCTGAAGCATTTAGAGAAAATTAACCCCCCATCCTGGCAGCCAGATGTGACTGGATTCTGATGAGTGCACACGAGTGGGCAGAGAAACCAAGAGACTGTGAAATTCCTGTCAGGCCCGTGTACTGCAGAATGGGCTATTGACTGCTTTCTCTATTCCCCTCCATCATTCTTCTTGAACACTGCCATTAATTTCCTCTCCTGCCTTACCAATTCCTTTTCTCTGCCTTCTCTCCCCCTAGCTCTCTTTGTTGCAGAAGAGGATGCACAAAGCTTTGGTGAAATACTTCAAACAACGCAGCCTCTACAGCCAGGCTGAACTGGACCGGTGCCAGGCTCTTTCTCAAGACACCGACCAGAAAATAAAAACAGCCCAGGTATTTGTACATATACATGTAAAACAGGCTGGAAAACTGAACAAACTGTCACTATTCATTTAAATGGCAAATCCCTTTATTCAACTTTTATCCCAGTCTAGGTATTCTACCGGATAGAAGCGTATTCTTTTGCATACTACAGTAACTCCATGTTATGCATGGCATTGTTTGAGCCTCATCCGGCTAGTCAGTCGCCTTGTGTCTTCTTTGCCAAGCAAGGGCAGCCAGGCAAACATCCACCAAGGCTTTGTGCCTCACTGCTGTGGTGGAGTTAAAGACGCCACTGTTACATTACAGTCTATACATTCACTCATCAGATCACAGACTCATGTGATGGATGATGTGTCTGCTAGAGTGCCTCTGCAGTGACCCCGTGTCTGAGGCTGCCTCCCGAGATAACTCTATATACACAACACTTTGTGTTTGGTCACATCGCATTAACATTTGAGCCTGTTTCCTGTTTAGCAGGGGTGTTTTTTTGGACTTAGTGCTTAATTCAGAGTGAGTTCATTGCATGGAAGATATATGTGTTGCAGCTTCTACTTTGTGAGCAGTATAACCTTCTGTCCGTCTTGCAGAAGAGTAGCGGCATATTCTACAAGGTTGAGAAGTAAGGATCTTCAATTAGAGGATAATCGGTGTCTAATCTGTGCTGTGATGTGAGATGAGGTCAAAGCGGACAGAGGGACAGTGATGAATCTTTATGAAATGTCCTGTCCAGCATTACCGCAGAGCCAGGTGGCATGTAACCATACTTACTTCTTCTTTACCTCAACAGTAGAACATCCCAAACCCCTAATTAGCTATGTTTGTGTTGCTATCTGTTGTTTTTGTCTAAAAGTAAACCGCTGTTTTGTTTTTGTTGTTCACCGAAATTGTACTTTATCAGATGTGCTGGAGGCAAAATATGCTCCAATTTGATTAGAGGTTTTCCAGGGGAGTACCCAGTGAAAATACTATTAAGTGGTTTCCATCTCTGTTCCTCCTCCTCTGACTGCTGACATGTTTTTTTGATGGGTCTAGTCCAGACGTTACAGGGAGCAGCCATGTCTCAGTGGCCCAGCCTCAAAAGGCCCCAGCAGATCACAGCTCAAGGCAGGGAGGAGTGGGGCACAGGGGGAGGAGCTATCAGAGAGCTGCAGAGTGTGAAGGACAAAAGAGCTGGTGTATTCAAGCGCACCACACCGTCACCCGTCACAGCTCAGCACAGGGTCCATCAGAGCAGGCAACACTCGCTTTAAACAGGCTCCTCATGAACAGTCCAGCTAAGCGTCTATCCTCCAAAAAGTACAACCTTTGAGAAAAGGAAAAAAAAACATTTAAACACACTATCTGTATTATGACCTAAATATTAAAGGGACGGTAGCGATATGTGTCAATCTTGATTGTTTTGGGGTGAGTTCCCAAATGCTGGAGAGATGTCTGCCTTCTCTCAAATATAATGGATCTATATTGCATTCCACTTGTGGTCCAAAAAATATATTTGAACAACTGAAATTAAATAATTTTGATTTTGGGGTGAACTGTCCCTTTAAGACCTTTTAATGTGATCTTAGATCCACAAAGAAATGCATTGACAGTATGCAGATACACATGTAATTTTAGTATACTAAACACAGAGATTAACAATTACATGATACATATATTATTATCAGTATCATTGCCACTTTGTGAGAAAGAATGAAGAAACAAGTAGAAATGATACCAGTTGCGACTGGAGTGAAACCAGGCTGAATCCCGACGAGGCCTATACCAATCCATCATGTCCACTTAACCCCACAAGCAGAACGTAAGAGAGGTCAGGTTAGCGCTTTCACGGCTACAGCGTGCTTGAATCAGACGCCAAATGGCAGTTTGTTCAAAAGTAGCTTGAGGGGAGGAAGGCCGGGGAACCCTAGGGTGGGCGAGTGGGAGTGGGTGGGGGTGGTGGTGGGAGTTGGGAGGGGGAAGCGGCGGGCTGTCATCCTGTTACACTCCTGCCAGAACTGGCAGTTCAGCTTTGTGTTCTGCGAGTTTACACTAGGGATGGCATAATTGACAATGGCTAACAGCGGAGAGCAGTGCAGAGCCTTGTTGAATGGCCAGTAATGATTGGAGCAGACGCCCACTGCCCCAGTCCCAGGGGACTGTAATCCAAGATCCTGTTTCTGATATAATTGTTAGTCAGAGAATTTCTGCATGGCTAGGCCGGTTCAGATTCCCAAGCTGGTTGACAGTGCCAGGCAGTTTAATAGAAAAACTGGATGCTGAGGTTTTTAAAACAGAAGAGCACTGAACCTGGACATGGTTCACCAGGAGCCTCTTGTTCTCCTTCCTCACAAAAATAAAGAACAAGATGGTAACTTTACTTTTCACAAATGTAGACTTACTATCAGCTGTGTGTGGGATGCACATAGAGCTTGTATTATTGCCTTTCTTCCAAAAAAACAACAATTTCTTAATTAGCTTGTTTCCATTCATTATGTTATTCAAACAGGAGGGGTTGTCAGCAGAAATTCAGCTCATCTCTGCGTTCCTGCAATCCTTGACAGATGACTCTACTACCACTGATGATGCCGGGGTGAACAAACAAGCCGGTCCAGGATCGAAAGAGTAGATGCCTTCAGTTCAAATCGCAGTGTAATTGGACATTCACCTGTACCAGACAACTTACTTACCCTAGCACGCTTCACTATTCCCCCCTCTTTACTTGCAGCAAATCCATAACAATGAAACAGGTGACTTTCATGCTGCTGTCAGGACTGATCTAATTTTAGCTGGGTGAATGATTGCAATTGGCTTTGCCTCATCAGATAATTAATCTATGTCACCATTAATTGGAAAAGAGAATAATTACAGGCAGTGTTGACAGAAATTCTACGCTTCTCCAGATTCCAAGATCTAATTACAACTAGTGAAACCCTATGACCTTAACTAGCACTTAGTACACCTTGGCCACCTTGACCATGCCCATGTGAAGAGCAGTGTCTCTTCAAAGACCCTGTTTTTGTCGCCGCTTTCCTTACTCCTCCACTTTCCTCACTCTCTGAGAGCTGTCTCCCTCAATCACTTTTCAATATTCAATCTTAATTTTGTGGAAGTTTAGCATTTTCAATGAGCTGGAGATGAATGATTAATGAATAAATTTAAATGCTTCATTTTGTCCATGGATCATTAGTTAAGTCCTTTGTGGGAAGGACCTGAGAAAGGAGTGAAAATTATTGAGACATTAGCCTGAAGCAATCCAGGGGTAAATAGTGTGCACAAAAGGATGTTGTGTGCGCACTATCCACTGGCTTTCTAAAGAACCCTGGGGAAACACTGTTTTCAATTTGGAATCTCAACTCAATCACATTTAGTACTTGTAGAAAATAGATTTTTGTTTCATCATGTTTCAGCAATGTCATACTAATGGTACACAACACTAATGCTGTTCCACATACACTTCAAAAGTTAAGTAAAAATGTTTCTGGATAAATAATACTTGTCTTATTCTTATCAGACTTTTGCATATTTTTTATTTTAATTTAAAAAATATATAAATATTATGCCCATGTGATTCTCGAAAGAGCCCACATGCTTTTGGTTTTCTCAAGGTCGCTGCTTGTAGACTGCTCCTTCGAAATCTGTGTTGCCCTCTCCCTCTGTCTGTGTCTGGTTGATAGAGATGCTGTTGTTTTGTTGATACACTGGATGCCTCTCCTACTCATGGGGACAGAAGGGGGCAGTGTGAACACAACAACCTTAGAAAGACATAATTGACTGCAACATGGTCCACTCCAGTGTCTTAACATGACCATAGTATTTCATTTCCAATGCGTTTGTTATAATTATTCAGCCACTTGAAATATTAGAAATAAGTATTCACACTTTTATACAAGTATAAATGTATAAAATATCTTTTATCTGCCAAAATTTAATTCAGAGGTATAAAGGAATACTTCAACCCCTAAAATGATCTCTTTTTTTATATCAATAACTCACCCTGTGGTATCTTGAATTCTTGAAGAAAACTTTGTTTTTCATGTATGCCTCCGCAATGAATGAAGAATCAAAAACCGAGGATATTCCTCATGAATTTACGTCCGGACTCGCACTGACAAGTAACGTGCCTACAAAAGCTTGCAACAGTTCATGTAGATGTTTTTTTAAATTATTTTTATTTTTATTTAATCAAAATTGCATGTGTTTAGGAAGTAGTGAGCATTATTATTCATTATTATGACTATAAATGAAGTGTATAAATGTGTGTGAGAGTTTGGAAACCAATATTTTGATATATTTTCTTGTTAAACTTTCCCCCCGATTTACTTCAATTCATCAAGATGTTTTTCAGTTTCTTCTTTGTTCACCGTGGAGGCATGCTAAAAAAAACACAGTTTCTTCTAGAAAACAAGGTAACGTTATAACGAGTTATTGATATAAAAATTATCATTTGGAGGGTCAAGTATCCCCTAAAATGTTTTTTACCTATCTGTGAACTTAAATATGCTATATAATATTATACATAGAGTACAGCCTGCCTAATGGCACTAATGCGGTACCTCATATCGACTACTTGCATGGTGCCACTTAGATCTCCAAAAGCACCTTGAGGAGAAAAATGTTCAGTCCATCTCATATTCCTTACTGACTTTATGGCAATATCTCAAATGAAAGTGCCTCCCCAACACATTTATCTAGTCTCTTTGCATCTAATCAATCCCCCAAATAAATGAAAGTGAGCCACAACTAGATGTCATCACATTTATCTGCAGGCGTGCCTCAAAGTGCACACACCTAAATGCTGCTACACTAAAGAGGGTGGACTGTGGAAATACTGATGGGGCTACTTGACAGCTGAGATGTATTTTCTTCAATGTTCGATGCTTGTTGTATGATGAGGATGGAATATAGAGCACAGAGCTCACTGTGTTGTAGTATTCTGTGATATAGCAAAGCTGGTTTGGAAGATGTTTTTGTACTTTTGTGCAAAGACAGATTTTGCAAGAGACATGTTGGGGAAAATCTGATTTACAGGCAGCATGATTCTCAATTTCAGCCTGGCGCCACCATGCAGACGATGGGCCCGTTTCATTTGGATTCACTCCAGTGATCACTTCCTGATCGTTGACGTGAAGCCGAGTGAATCAGAGCAACGTTCTGTCTTCTCAAGCTAACCAAAAATTCTGTTTTCAGATCTTTTTAAAATCAGGAAAAATGGAGGTGTCCACTCAAACCGTCCTGTCTTTGTTCATGAGCAAGTGGAGAGTTGAGCCATGGAGCTGATGGAGTCAAGGAAAGAATGTGAGTTGAGAGAGGTGCTACTGTGTCTAAAATATCAATGAGGGAGTTGCTGCCAAGTTTTGGAGCACACAAGAGGGAATAGGTCTTCTGTTAACATAGAGTAGACCAGGCAGCTCTGCACTGCTTCTCACTGTATAGTAGCTTTTAAGGCAAGACATCACAGGTGAAAAAGGTAAAAGATTTAACTAATATATATCAGCATTTTCTTTTGTATTTCAAGTTCTCTAAAAAATACTGTTTAAATACGCAAATGAGGCATCTAATTAATTATGCACTAATTTACCCATTTCCAGAACAAAAATCTGAACACGGGATGAAGCCACTTTTAAAAGTTTTAAAATTCACTTTGTTGACATATTAGAGTCGAGAAAGTTTTTCCAGTGGGAATGTTGGATATCTCTTTTTATCACTTCATAAATAAGAAAATACTGTCAATACTAATTCATTTCCACCATGTTTTTAGGAATACATCTTTATATAAATCAGGCTTTAAATAATTTATGAACAAACCCCTCTGGGAAAACCTTCAGAATATAGATAGAAATCAAACTGGAAAGTTCGGTGTATGTAAGTGCTACTGAAGTGGACATTTCTGGCTTAGAATATGAAAAAAAAAATTGGGGGGAGAAAACAGGCTTTAAAGGTATTTATGTAGGCTGACGCAAATAGACACAGTGTAATAAAATAAACAGCTAAATGCATATTTTGGATGTTTTCCTTCCTCTAGTCTGAAAGAAGACATGTTTGCAAAATTGACCAGTGCATACAATTATGATGTAATGTGTAGTGTCTGGCCTTAATATCTTTAATCATTTGGAGAATATATTATTTTGTTTTAACTAAATAGTTAAAAACATTATCTCCTGTTCATTCCAGTCAGTATGTATACAGTGGAGTAGGTTATTAGGGAGTGTGTTCCTTTAAAGTTTAGCAGCATCTGTCATTCAGTCATACTGTACAGCTTAACAATGCACTGGAACAGTGTGTTTGCCCAGGTGAGTCTTTAATGTGGAACTCGGCGCAAAACATGCCAAACAAATTCATCAGTATAACAATACATGTTCCTTGTGTTGCCACACTCATTTGATTTCAAAGATATTTATCTTAACAGGATAATAATTTGTGAAAGTCTCTGACATTTGTGGCTAGCTAGCATGATAATAAATCCATGGCTTGGAACATTTTTTAGTTAATTAGAGTCAATCAATCCAAACTTTGCTCACTTACCGGTGTGAAACCGGAGTATAATGAGCAGAAATCAGCATGGTGATTGGAAAACACAAATTACAGCTGTTAAAGAGAAACTCATCCACTTTTCTTCTGTTGATGCCAATGCCTGCTGCGAGGATTTAAAATTAGCATGGCATTCCTTTAATGGATGTTAGGAGAATGTGCTCCTCTATAATTAAAAAAAAAACCTGTTAATATCCTTGCAGCCTAAAATAAGAGGGCTTCTTATGATTACAAGACAGCTATTTAAAAGGACACATTGGTCAGACCAAAAAAATGTCTGCATATATTTAATTTAGTTTTATAATAACAACAACAGTGTTCATCTCTATTGTAAAAATATACACCTAAAAGACCCAATACTGCTTACATACTGTACAGTATGTGGTATATTAGTAATATTTCCCTGTTAGTATGTATTATAACAAATTAAGTAACACTACATAATGGTGTGTGACCACAGCAGTGAGGTGGTCAGCACTGCTGCTTCAATAAGATCATGTGGCATATTAATGAACTTTCCTGCTATATATGGGACAGTCTTTGCTGTTTAAGGCTGTGTACATCTCAATGGTCAGGGCTAAATTTATATTATTCTTGACATATTCAATGCACCTTACATTCATGGTGTAATGATGTGAGTAATAACCTTGTGATGTTAACAGCACCCTACAATAGGACCTTTATCTGATAGGCTCACAGACAGGGGTATGATGTGACCCTGCTGCTAGTGGTCGTGATGTACATGACCTCAGCGCTGGATGTAATTTCCTCTCAAGAGCTCTTGGAAAGGGAGAGCTTATGTTGTTGAGCTCATGTCGTCGGGGCTGGTAACAGCAGCTTGCCATTGTATTAATTATTGTCAGGGAATCCAAGGGGTGTAGATAATACAGAATGCACTGGTTGGTCCCATTTGTTTCACTTGTCAGTGGAGTGAATAATTGGGAGTGCTGACCATATTAGACACAGAGAATTTCTAAAACATACGACTCAAACAGTTGCAACACAAAAGTACGGCTCGGAAATGAAAAAGCTTAATGTCTGACAATTTTCAAATCAGTAAGGAATAATTTGCTGGCTTCCCATTGCCAAGAGAATTTAATGAAGTTTAACACTGACAACAGTAGTTCAGATTCACAGTGAAACATGCAGTTTAGGATATTATGTTTAAAGGGGCAGTTCACCCCCAAATCAAAAATACATATTATTCCTTATACCTGTTGTGTTATTATCGATCTAGATTGTTTTGGTGTTGATTGCTGAGTGTTGGAGATATCAGCCATGGAGATGTCTGCCTTCTCAAGAAGTGTTTGGTGTTTAATGGACTTTACTAGAAAGAAAATTGTTCCTACATGAAACTGCTCACAACAAGGTCAGTGGATTATCTTAAGTAACGAGGTCATGATTTCTGTAGTAAGAGAAAAAATATGAATTTTTGATTTGGGGGTGAACTGTCCCTTTAATTAGAGAATCCTTGCTTTTAGATTATATATAGTACTTCAACATTATATTTATTTTGTTAAACAAAATGTTCAAGCAAACAGCCTTTGCTTCTCAGGTATATCAAGTATATCAGATATTTTCAGTGGTGGAAGATAACTAAGTACATTTACTCAGGTATGAGTAAGGATACTGTTCTTAATTTAAAGTTTGAGCTACTTGTACTTTGCTTGAAATTTTCCTTTAATGCTACTTCATGCTTCTACTCCACTAGGCCTTAATTTTAGATACAAATATTGTATTTTTTTTTCTCCACTACATGTGCTTGACAACAATAGTTACTTTGCAGATACAGATTATGACTACAGATATAAATTAACTAATAAATATTGATGTATTGTTATCAGTTAAGTTATCCAGCAGTATACAAAGTCTGAGCTCCACATTTACCTGCAACACTGAAGCAATGAGCACATGATCACTAATAAAATCCAGTAATACTATATATGCTATTCTGAAATGGGCCATTCTGCATAATGAGTAATTTTACTTTTGGTGCTTTAACTCTATTTTGATGCTGATACTTTTGTACTTAAGTAAGAGTCTGAAGAACTTGTAACTGAGTATCTTTTCACTGTGCTTCTTAAGTAAAAGATGTTACTACTTTTTCTACCACTGGGTATTTTGCACCCCAAGTTGTTTTTTTTAAAGGCTTGAGAACATTGATACAGTTTCAGTAGAAGGGGGTTGCTAATACAATGGGGCTCATCTTGCAATTCTCCGAAGGAATAACTATCAGTCCTGCTACAGCAGCTTCAGCGTCCCTAGGTGACCGCGCCACTGAGCCCGTGCTCGCTCCATCGCACCCCACTCCACGCCTGCTGCCACCCTGAAGGTAGATGCATCACGCTGGGGAGACTGCGCAACAGCATCCCCCTCTCCCACCAGCCCCCAAACCTCTTCCACAGCACGGTGGCCTCCTGCGGCCCCTACACATCTCCGGGTCGCCACTACAGCCATGGTCCCAACAGCCCAGACTCTCCCTCAGGTGAGTCTCCTCCCACCTGAACTGCACAACTGGTATCCCTTTGTCATTTGAGAAATGCCACACATACTGTACACACACACACACACACACATACACACACACAAGCTCCTGTGCTCACTCTGAAGGGGACACCGCCTGTTCCTTTCTGCTCACCTCCCGGCTGCCGGCTGACTCTCTGAGCCGTGTCTGTGGTGGCTACGCCATGTGTGGGGATCTAGGGGTTTAAAACAGCAGGCCTCCCATACTCCCTGAATGGCAGATATAAGTGCCTCCAATTTATTACACCATGGACGTTTATGAATCATCTCAGACTAACTTTGATCTGAGATGACAACTATGTGCTAATCAGTTCCTGTATCAAAATATATTAAAACATTTTTGAATCAACTAATCACGTAACTGCATCTGTTCAAATTCATCACAATAAACTTAAGCCGCTGTTGCACTTTAACTGACCCTTTCACCCTCTCTTCACCTCTATAGATTAAACTGGTGCTTCAAAGGAACCCATTGGCTCCCCACTGGTACAACCACTGCTACAGACAGTTATAATTTTGGATGACTAGGACTCTGAAACAGGAACTCCCAAACAAACCCCCCCCCAAAATACTGCGTAGTAACTAAGGGAGTCACGATTGCAAATCTAAACCGAACAAGGATTGGAATTACCTTTTAATTTAAATGATCTAAATCAATAGCAGGATCAGCGAAATCAGAAATATGACCACATATGAGCACTTAGTTTGGTCCAGTCCAAAAAAAGGTGCCAGTCATATCACTTTTGATATCGCATATCCCACCTTTTTAAAGAAGAATTTAAAATGTAAATGACAGTTGTCAGTGTGTAAAACCAATGATTTGATGATCTTTATGAATCAAGATTTGTTATGCCAACAATGGGAAAGCTTTTAGTAGTGAAAAAAATTAATTGAAAATTGACTAGAATCAATACCTTAAAAAACAAAACTAATAAAATCATGACATCCCTAATATTTCTTTATCCAAAGCAGTTATATCACATTATAATATTATTTCCTACATAACTCTGAAGTCCTCTAAGCTCTTGTAAGATAAAGGGAGGCGGATGTGGTATTAAAGGAAACCTGCTTGTGTTTATAGCTAACTGGAATTGTGAGGGGATCTTTAATTCAAATGTAACTGCTGAAAGCTTTATAATTCAGTATTTACTGTAACCTGCAGTTTGCATTCATTTAGTCTCACTACAGTCTTTCTAAAAAAGGCTGCCTGCTGCACTTTCTGTTTCCCCCCCTTTTTAATATTTTTTATCAGAAAACAACCTTTCACTAACACATAAATTACAACTTTCACTTTATAGGTTGCCATACCACACCACACTTAGTTAACAAAATATTTTACAAACAAGATGATATCACCCTCTCCATGATATTAATATGATATGTTCTCTGATCTGTAAACAGCTGGTTATCTTGCTTTTCCACGATAAGAGAAAGTGCTGAGGATTTACGCTTGGTGAGCACATTTGGGCTGAATCTTTCACACGTCACAAATTGCAGATGGGAAGCAGTGATCTTGAACAGCCGATCACATTTCCGTGACCATCTGACACCTTCCATTTAGGAAAATAATACTTTCTATCTTAGCATACCCCTCTGCAGCAGCCAGCAAAAGGAATTATGCCTGGTAGACTTTGCTATTCACAACTTTGGAGCTTCTCCTTTTGTTTTGTTTCATTGCACTGATTAGATTAAATGCTCACTCTTTAATGAGTTATTCAAGGCCAAAAAATGTCTACAGTTTGTGTTGTTTGGTTTAATATTTATGTGTTAGAAACAATGAAAAATCATGCTAAAATATGAGTATTACACAGGAAGTAGCTGAGGGTTAAATAAGGAGTTAATGATACCATTTCACTGAGCTTTGTATACCATCTTTAGTAGCTGTCTCTTTGAGTGAACTACAGTATATAAATCTCATGTAGCTGTTGTTATTTACTCTAATATCTCCCCCTCTTGTTTATCCATATTGTTGAGGACAAAGAGATGTAAAGACTTTTTACCCATGGAGGTAGATATGGTATCTGAGTAATATGACAGATAAATATGAGTCGGGTTAACTGGTACAGAGAGTTGTAAATCACTGTGGTGTGATTCTTTGTCTCAAAGGGTTTAATTAGTCTAGAAATTCTTCTCTTATCTGATGACCCCCCCCCTCACCGCCCCCTCCCTCTTGCACACTGCAACAACTTACAACCATAAACGCCCTGCAATCTGAAGACCAGTGGCCTCAGGAGACCGAGTTGCTACAAAGAGCTGAAAGAGTTGGAAATGGTCATTTTATTGCGTTGGAATAGCTCGCTCGAGACTTGGGTAATGTCGTGCTAACTGAGTGCTAGTAAAGATAACAGTATGCGACTCTGAAGTGAAATACAGTGCAATGCTCTGCAGTGACAGGTGCTTTGAAAAAGAGGCAGCACAGTATTAGTCGTAAACAACAATACAAACTGCTTTCCTAGCTGTTACAAACCACTAATTAATACAACAGTATTATATTTTTCCTTCAGTGATGATTATTATTTGAGATGCTGTGCACAATCTAATCAGTCATCTCAGAGTTCATGTAGAATGAATTTGCTCAGTATAACTACAAGTGGGGGATATGCAGGCTGCGTGCTTGTCAAATACTCAAACATCAAACAATATTTTGCTTCCATCTATTATAAATGCTACCTATATATATGTGGCCTGTTATTTGCTTGACGGTAGCATGGTGTTGCTCTATTTCATAGTACATGAACAAACCCATTTATCCCTATCTGTCATTTCATAACTTGTGAGGTATCTGTCACTTCTGGTCCCACGGGAGTCCTGTATGTAAGTTTCTTTACTCTAATTGAGCTCTTTATTTAATTGACAGTTTATTCTGTCCTAATAAGTAATTTCGAACAGTTTTTGATTGTATTTGCAAGAATCTTATTTTGCTTATTTTTAACCTTCAACCATCCAGAGTCAAACCGTTAATGATTATTCATGTACAGGGTCATAGGAAGGATACAGTCTTAATTTAGATGATAAGATTAGACAGGGTTTTTTTACCAAGAGTTTTTAAATGTCAGTGTAAGACATCCAGACCTCAACCCTCAGGCAAGAGCTGCACAGAACTGAAGGGAGTTTGTATTAGGGGAGGTACAATATTACTTTTCATACCAATACCGCAACTTTGAGTATCAGCTGGTACCAATCTGGTATCATTATTTTTCCCTCTTTTAATCAACTAAGCTGTTAATAAACAAATATTCTAGCCCCTTAAAGGAAGACATACATAAACTTTTTTTTAACACAGAACTTTAAGCAGCACTATTAAAACATTTAAAGTGACTTTGTGCAAAAGTTTAAGTCTGATTATTGACGATAACAAAATTATTCAAATTCTAGTGCAAAATGCTGAATATACAGCAACACTCGCTGTAGCCTATGCCCCAGTAACATAGCAAAACACATGTTGCAATGCAGAACATAAAATAAAGTTATAGTTTAGACTAATTGATTATACTTTTGTTTCCGATACCCGATCTAGGGATTTTGGCCAGTATAGGAGCGATACGCAGAGTCAAATCAGGGCATCCATACTTTGTATACTGTGGTTAAAGTAAATGCAGATACCCTACTTTATTATGACAGTAACTAGATTGATAATTCTGGACTGAAAGTACATTTTGACTTTAAGCTTATTGGTTTGTTTGAGCGCCCTGAATTTCACCATGAGGTCAAGTGGACATTCACAGAAGACAAGTCTTGTTTTCTTTGTGCCATTCATCGATCAGCTCTTTCTAATGGATAAAGGTCAGCCTTGTAGGTGAAAGTGTGTAGGCATATCTGAATATCCAACCAGGACTTTGACATACAACACACTACAGTGATGTGTACTGATGGATGTTGTATTAGGTTTCATCCCTTTGTGTTTCCAGGCCTGCAGCTCAGACCTCAGGTTGTGAAACAGTGCACTGATCAGACAAGATAACGGCACATGAGAACACTGTGTGTGTCATGTTGTTGTTTTATAACTTTACATCACTTCGTGGTGTGTTTCATGGTGTGTGTGATGCTTTTGTCACAAAGGAATGAATAGGGGGATTTAATATGCTTTTAATTCTGCATTATAAACAATGTGTGGGCATTGTAGTGTATGTAGTATTTATGATGCAGATGTAAAACTTGAGTTTGTGTAGAGCACCTTCTTTTGAAGGACTAGCAGCAGCAGAATGAGATGAGGGGTTATTTTGGCGATGGAGATTAAGGCAGGGGCTTTTTGTCATTTGTGCGAGACAAGCCATTCATCCATCCAGTTCACAGCCAAAAAAAGGCTGGTCCCAGAAATTAGCAGTTTCAGCTCAGCAGCAAAGTCGTCGGGCTGTGAAGGCAGAGAGAAATTGACTAATTAGCAATGCGCACTAAAACTTGACGGTTCTCTCTATAACAGCGAGGGAAAGACTCGGTTTTTCTCCCCCTTTCTCTTTTCTTTCTTCCATAGATGTTTGAAATCGCAGTCATTTACGCTCGACAGTTTTTACAATAGCCTTGAGCCATAATTTTGCGAGTCTCTCCAGCATCCATACCCCTGCATGGTCTCTCTCCACCGGCCATGCACGACCGTTTCTCTCCCCAACCGTGGATTTCCTATTACTCTCGTTACGACTCACTGAGCCCCAGGCCCAAGGATAATGATGTGTTGTTTCTTGGTAGCATAATTTGTCACACGTATATTTCTTCTTCTTCTTCTCTTGCAGAAAGCACAGCTCCCTCTCACACACTCACACACTTCTTGTTAATTCAGAAGAACAAATGATCAACGTCAACAAATAACCTGAAATAGTGACTTTATGAGTTGGAATCAATGGTTATTTTGAGACAACACCGACCATAGACTTTAAAGGAAAAGGACATTTCTTAAAAAGGAGAACAAAGGAAAAATTCAATATTGGGGAACCTGAAGCTTACTTTCTTTTTTTGTCAAGAGCTGAAGTCAGGTAAGTTTGGCTCCTTCTCAGGCGAGCTGCTCACATCATTTAGTTGTGACAGGCGCTTTTAGTGAATCTGGCGACAACGTTACAGCACGCTTGTGTCAAGTTTACACACATTACGCACATAGAAATAGCTTTTGTAGTGTATCGGAAAACAATAGATGTGTATATTACGGTTAACTTTACCGAAAGCTGCATTTCAGTGAATATTTTTTCGATACTCACGTCCGCTAAAAGCGAAACACACCCGTAGTGCTGCTGACGGCTCGGAGAGACAAACTAATTGCTTTTGTATGACTCCGTAAATCTGTGCGATGTGTAATGTCCTCATTGTGGGGGTGTGCAGCACGATAGGAGAAGGGATAAGTGTTAGCTGAATGCTGCATGTTATCCGTCCACCGTGTCTCTTTTTCCTTATCCGACAACTTCAGCCGCGTTACCGAGGGGGGAAAGCGCTGCAGCATCTCCGTCCGTATCCTCGTTTTGTTTTGACAGCGCCCTTCAAACATCAGCCTCCATTTAAATCTTGAGTTAAGAATGAATAAGAGTGGCACGCTGTGGGAACTACTGCGTTTTTGTTTGTTGCTTTACGACCAGAGCTCAAAGTTGAAAGAAGCCGTATTGGATGTAGATTCTCGCCGGCTGCTGGCATGGCATGATGGCTCTTCCCCGCTGGATGGACGCGAGATCTGCTCAATAACTTACTCGAGAAATCGTTTTCTATTGTAATAGTTGACTGATAGCATCTTTAGGGCTGCGTGTGTTGTGCAAATACATGACCTGAGGTAAATGGCTTGCATGGTTTATTTGTTGCCTAGGTGGCGTTCACAGTCAGGAAGTCATGTCCAGATCGGGTGATAGAACATCCACCTTTGACCCAACACACAGTGACACCCTGCTGCACGGGCTCAATCTGTTATGGAGAAAACAGCTTTTCTGTGATGTGACTCTCACTGCCCAGGGACAGCAGTTCCACTGCCACAAAGCTGTGCTGGCATCCTGCTCCCAGTATTTCAGATCCCTCTTCTCTTCCCATAATGTAATCAACAATGAGCTAAGCAAAGGGGACCAGGGCAGCAGTGGGACCCCCTCATCCTCTCCTGATGACAAGCTGGTGACCCCCAATGCCAGGCCCATCAATAACCTGGTACTCCAGGGCTGCTCCTCCATTGGACTACGATTAGTGCTGGAGTACCTGTACACTGCCAACGTGACTCTTTCCCTGGACACAGTGGAAGAAGTGCTGTCAGTCAGCAAGATCCTCAACATCCCCCAGATTACCAAGCTCAGCGTGCAGTTCCTCAACGACCAGATCTCTGTGCAGAACTACAAGCAGATCTGCAAGATTGCCGCACTCCATGGACTGGATGAGACCAAGAAGCTGGCCAACAAGTACCTGGTGGAGGATGTGCTGCTGCTGAACTTTGAGGAGATGTGCGCCATGCTAGATGCTCTACCACCCCCTGTGGAGTCAGAGCTGGCTCTGTTCCAGATGTCAGTCCTCTGGCTGGAGCATGACCGCGAGACTCGCATGCACTATGCGCCGGACCTTATGAAGAGGCTGCGCTTCGCCCTCATACCTGCTCCAGAGCTGGTGGAGAGGGTGCAGTCTGTTGACTTCATGAGGAGTGACCCTGTGTGCCAGAAACTACTCCTGGATGCCATGAACTACCACCTGATGCCCTTCAGGCAGCATTGCAGGCAGTCCACAGCCAGCAGGTGAGCATGAGACAAACATATACAAAAAGAGAAACACACACACATATCCACACACTCACAGCAATGAGCTGTTTGAGAGTGGACGGAAGGCGATTAAATGCCTCCCACTTGTTAAATTTGAACAAATTGCTGCCTCAAAAATTGCCCACTTGCTCAAGCAGGGGTCACACCGCCTGTGTAGTCCCGACCATGTAGGTGGTCAGTCAGAGATGAGAAGTGTAAGGCCTAGTTAATGAGGATTGTGGGGCTTTTCCTGTCAGAGACTGCCAGCTGTCAAGGGTCTTGATCTACTCATTGCTACACTGTATCCATATTTACAAGGTTACCTTGTGTGTTAGTCTCTTTATTTCTTCACACATCTGTGTAATTGCTCTCTAATCAGTGTCGACAAGATGCAGCAAACTAGATAAAGGTTATGCATTTGATGTGTAGCAACTCTCATGAATACAATTTGAAATGCTGTAATTTAATTGTTACCAGAATTACATGGTAATTATGTAACAATTCTGGTATGAGGACAAGACTACGGCAGCTTTCAGGGTGATGATAACCAACAATGAAATGCAGTCAGAGGAAATGCAATATATTTGGGTAATTGAGGATTTATAAAAAAAAATCACAATTTACAATGCTCCCTATAATCAGTTTAGATAATTGTGTCTCTCTTACAGCAAAATAAGCAATATCTTACTTCCATGTTTGTCCTAATCAGCACTTTAAGGAGCTGGTAAGTAGGCAGGCATTGTCAGGAAGTTGAATGATTGATGGTGCTGTTGTCAGGTTTTGTTTACAGAACTGTATGTAAAGTCAAGGCTGAAAATATTTTATGTAGTGATGGCATCAGTATTAGAATTCTCTGCATTTACCTTTAAAGAGCAGAAAATTAGAGCTGTAGCATTGCAAATCTCTAAACTTAAAAATCAAATTTTGCACAAAAAATCTCAAAATGAAATAATTTTACATGTATCTATTCCTCCCAATAACATATCTATTCCCACATATGGACCCGAATGAGCAAAGAATCAGGAATCCTCATAATTAGTTTCACATGCCACTGTTTCTCTCCTCTCAATTAATCACCATTATCTATGTCCAGGGGCTCATTTGCATATGAATAACCCCAAAACACTTCCGAGTGGGCCAGTAGCAGAGAGAATGTACCGAGACGACGGTGATTCTCCCAAGCATAAAAAAGTAAAATATGAAAAAAAGGTGAACGTGACTGCATATAAAGGCCAGCTGCTCTTAATCTTTTCACTGCATATTGTGATTAATTGGTAGATTTGTGTTCAAATCCATTAAGAGCCAGATAACGGTCATTAATGTACAGTAAAGTGTGCGGCTTTGGGGTTATATATCATATACAAACAGCAGGAAATGTCTCACAACTGGCTTAGAGATGTCACATGAATCATTGCAGCCAATGAAATCGAGACATTGTATAGGCAGGTTTATGTACTCAATTGCGCTTTTAGCCTCCAGCATGGCACCCCACAGGATCATCTTCGCTTCACAGCTAATTGAAAAGATATCTTTAGAGTACAATAACCATTCAATAACACATCAAAAGGATAAGTATGCTGTTGAGCAATTTTTTGTTAATTATAATAAAGTGGCCACATATTGTCTGATTTGTAGGTTCAAGTTCAGTAGTTCTACCCAGAGAAGAAGCAGCTATTAATCTAACGCATTCATTTGTTTTTTAATTCATTCACTGGTTTTATCATTCATACATTGGGCATTTTCAGAGTGAAAAATCCAAATTTGCCGGGCAAGTGCTGCTAATACTATTAACACAATTATGTAAATTAAGAAATTAGGGGTTTCCAGCTTCAGATTCTGCTTATTTTGGCCTTTTTTCGATGCTTTATTTCAAGGCTTTAATACCTGTTTTGTTCTCTGTTTCCTAACACTTGTCCACACACCCACACTTTTGACATTACAGAATCCGTTCCAATAAGAGAATGCTGTTACTGGTGGGTGGTTTGCCTCCTGGACCTGATCGTCTCCCCAGCAATTTGGTCCAGTACTATGACGATGAGAAAAAGACATGGAAGATCCTCACAAGTGAGTAGAAAAGGCTTTGCTGCTTTTTTTGTGCTTTTTTTTGTACCTGAGGCATCTTATGTTAGTGGCTTTTATGATGAGAAAAAGTTGTTCCTATGGATGACTTTAACACAGGTTAATTTCCATGGAAAATGAGGGGAAGGAGTTCCCTAAATCCTTTAGGTAATAATGTATCACTATCACTTTTAATATAAGTTTTTAATCAGAGCGTGACTTCACAGCACTGTGGAGCTTCATGCCCGGTTTCCCTTGTTTTTGCTGAAATATGCTGGCAGGATGCATGATGAGATTTACTTGAATCTAATGATCTATTGTGGCAGAAAGAGAGAGAGAGAACAGAAATGAATGACATCTTTCCCCAATAGCTTTTAAATGTGGCTTGATTATTCACTCACATTGATCAATACATGACATTGAATTACGCCATATATACAAATGGCACAGCCTGCTGACCTGGTGTAACTATTAGGTTTATATAAGGTGAAATACCAAAGAGATGGATGGGGTTATTGGAGCGCAACAGCTGTAAGGTTGATTTTTATTATTTTCATTAACTGTTGTTTTTTTAACATTTAATCATTTGGTCTAATGTCATAAAATAGTAAAAAAGAAAAAAAAAAGTCTGTTCCAGTATGTCAAAGTCCAAGAGGACGTCTTTAAATTATTTTGTTTATTATTTATTCATTTTGTCAGTCCAAGAATCCAAAAATGTTCAGTTTAATATGATATAAAACTAAGCAAATCATGAAATATTCAAGTTTGAGGGGCTGAAAACAGCATTTTCTACCATTTTGCATGAAAATCAAAATAATTGGCAATTATTTCTCTTTTAATCGAAAAATTAGAAAGTTGCAGTTGCAGTATATCATATTGGAAGCAAGTTGTCATAATTCCGCCTCTATAGAGAGAATACTTCCTGCAGCACTCACCTCTCAAGTACTATGCTCTTTTTTTTTCTCTCTGTCTTCCCTGACCTTTTATGGCTCACCACTATATTGTTGTCATATTGCAAAGGTCAAACAAGAGCTAATGGGAAACCATATTTGTCCTTTGCATCATCATTGCCAGACATATTGAGTTTTTGTCCTTTTGTTTTGGTTGGAGCCATACTTCAGCGGTGTTCCTTCATTCGTACATATTAGCCATGTTTTCTGTCAGCTCGGTACTGTGCAGTTTATACTTTCACTTTATGGTACAAATTTTTATTAGTGATGCACCGATCCGACTTTTTTTTAGTCCCGATACTGATACCTGGGCTTTGGGTATCGACTGATACCGAGTACTGAGCTGATTCCAGTATTTAATTAAAAAGCTGTATGACTGGGATCATCATTCTTTTATGTGTAAGGCAACATCAGGCTTGACTTAAACATTGCTTTATTAACTTTGTAATACAAAATAAAACAAATAAATACACAAATATAAATTACTGAATGGTTATCAAGCAGATTTAGGATTTTGAAATATTTTCTTCATCAGTTAAGTCCTTGTTAAAATAAAGCCAGAACTGTAGTCATAACAACAGTTAGTCATTATTTGTGTATTTAAGTTAACGCTGTAAATGTCTAGTGTTTTTTTTGTTTGTGTCATTTGTCTGTTTGATTGTTATTGGACACTGTTTCCACAACTGTCAGTGTTTCTCTCAACTTGTCCATTATATTAAATAAATAAATATAATATTAAAATAATAAACCATGCAACAGCAACTTGGTAAAACATTAACAGGAATAACAATTTAAATTGGTCAAAAAATAAACCCAGGAATTATCATTGCAGTATATAATGTATATAGAATATAAATATAGAATGGAACTGAATACATCAGCCTCGTTGTCACTGATCCAACAGTTTGAGTCAATATCAGCCTGATGCAACTATCAGTACATCCCTAGTTTTAAATTATTTTTGATTTGTTTCTCTTGTTTTGTCTTAAATTCAGGGAAAGTTTTGGTCATTGTTTGCTCCAATATTCAAACTACTTATTACCTATATTTTTTGGCAGTTATTTGTTAATTTTTGCTCATGTTTGGCCAAATCTGTCAGGGTGCATTTTACTAAAGGAGCCATGCAAACACAACAGCCTGCAGCTCACTGGTGTTTATATTGTCATTTTCTCATTTAACTCACTCTCCTGGGTATAGACTGCAACAAGCAAAAGGTCAGTAGGGATTTCCATCACTCAAAACTAAAAAGTTAACACTCAAATGGTCCGTGGCCAAGTGGAAGGACAAAACTGCAAAATCATCCCCTTAACACACCAGTGACCATCTGATGTAGCCTCCACACAATGGATGTGGAATAGAAGATTATTAACATTCAATCATAACTTTTCAATGAGGCGAAACCTGAGAGGGACAGCCTTTGATTAAGACATTCATCAACACAATTTGGGGAAGAATCTGATCCCTCTCGTTTGTGTCAGATATATCTACTGCTCGATGATTCTAGTGTAAAGTTTGCCATCTAGTGTACCCACAGCAGCGTGGACGAACACAAGACAAAGGCAGATGCAGGCTCAGGCAAAATGCTGGACTATTCTCTTCTCTCTCTCTTCTTTTTAAACCAACCTGATATTAAAGTCTCCCACTTGGAAATGGACCTCATCTACGCAGCATGGCCTAGAACAAAGGAATTCAGCTCAGTGGGATGCAATTGTAATGGCGTTTAAAGGCACGTCAGAGCTCGAGCAGCAGTGGTGCATTAGCTGTGGAGTCATTCAACCAACCCCGACTGTGCCTCTATGCAGAGGCTTCTGACTCCCTCTAGTGAGCCCTAGAGCTCACTGTAGACTGGAGTGATGGCGTCCATCTCGGAGTAGAGGACGTGCTCATCCTACCCTCTTATGGCTGTTCACCCCTGGGGTTAGTGGCAGATTTAGAGGAGAGGGGGTCGGATTGTTAGATTAATTTCATACCCTCTCTCAGGTAATAACTCTCAGTAAATTCTTACAGATCGTAGAAGGAAAAATAATTCACATGTTATTATTTTCACTGCACAAGACTATTAAAGTGATCTCATTTATTTTCCCAATGTTCACCTGTTTGTGAGGCACCTGTAGAGGCAGGCAAATCCTCCCACAGCTCTCCTCATACTGCAGCCTGTGACATACTGTAGAGCAATAATCTTCTTTTCACTTGGGTACAAGATGATTTTTAGTACGAGTACAAGTCGCTAGACATCAAATAAAAAGCCACCCATCCATGTCCTATATACTGCTGACTGAATGATAATGTAAATAGCATGTAAGGGAATTTGGCAGTCATATGGCACTCGTCTTTGAGGTGCACTGGAGGCAGGCAACCTAATCCCCTCGTTTCGAGATAAAGCTGTGTTTAGTGTATGTAGTATTAGTTCCCTATCTAAGACTCCCCTCCCATAGAGGACCGGCACATGTCAGCCAGCCAGAGTGAGATTGCAGGGAGAGGCCAATTGGAAAGAAATGAGATTCAAGGCTGTCTAATTTTGCAGCAACTGTGATCCATCAGGCGGTGGGGAGGTGACAGTGGAAATGACTGATGGAGACAGACAGGTGGGCTTTAACATTTCACTGATTTGTGCTCAAAAAGCACCGGGCCTGAGATTTATTGAGTGAACACGATCATGTTCATTATGACTGTCACCTAAGACCATTTCTCTACATCTCAATGGGGTCACTTCAGCAAAAGAAGATGGAGGAGAGGAGGAGAGCACAAAAACATACACATGGGAAAATCTTCCACAAGGGGTCCTGCCGAAGCTGTGGGCCGTTTATGCTAACTTGTATCAGTATAATACACTAAAGATCATATTTTTATGACACACACTTACTCAAGAGATGAATAGCTGCTGTGGGATATTTTAATGGTAGATAATGAGAAAAGGGAAACTATGAGATTCAGTCCTTACAGACTAAAGTCTCTAAAATAGGAACGTATTGACCTTATCAGATAGATAGATAGATAGATAGATAGATGAATAGATGGATAGATAGATGGATAGATTGATGTTTGTTCTGCCTCTTTCATTCATTTGTTCCAGTTTAAGAGTCAACAGGTTTGATTTCCCCCAAGAAATCACATCCTATAGTTGGATGAATGGAAAGTTACAAAACAAAAGCAACGAGGAGGGGAATAAATCCTTTAACATTGACTCACACTGAGGATCGTGAAAGAGACGTCTGCCCCTGTCTCTGTGACAAGCACAATGACTACACTGCAGATTAAATCAATCTTGACCTTAACATGTACCATTAGTGCTCCCTGTCAGACAACAGGACAATCAGCATGATGAAAAACAAAAGTAACTTAATGAGGAAATCTGCCAGCACAGTTCATTTATCAATATTTACCTATCATGCCAAATATCTGGCCCGTCCCACATGGCATTTCAAGACATCACAATTTTACGAATCTTCCAGTAATATATATATATATATATATATATATATATATATAAAGATGTCAAATCTGTACACTGAAAAATACTGCTACAGTTAATCCTGATAAACAGCTTTTTTTTACTTGTCTCCCAGACTTTCTCCAAGTAACTAGCAAATCTAAATGTCTCATATGTAAACAGCCAACTCAATCTTTATGCATCATCCATATCCATGTCATTCACAAAATCAATATCTGTTTTTATCTTACTAAGGAAAGTATTGCACAGTTCTCAGTAAAAAGGGCAACAGAAAAACAAAGTGGAGGTCACACAACATCTTAAACAAATCCTCTTTTCTTCCAGAACCATACGTCCTAAGTTCTAAGTTTTAAGTTAGTTAAGTTTCTAATTTTATCACAGATAAAAAAATGTTTTATTAATAACTTAAGATAAATGTTCTATAAATAAAAACCTAATTTTATTGTGACTGACATTTATTGTCCAGCCCAGTAGAACTTCAGTATATCAAAGAGTCAACCAGAGTCGGTCGTTTAAACTTTGTTCCATGATGGGTCAGTGTAGTTTAGACATAGGCCTACATGTTTTCAATATCTTAATTTTGTTTTGTTTTTATTATGATTTATTTAAGAATGTGAAAGTTTAATAAAACTATTTTTCGGATATTTGATTGCAGATGTAGTTTTTTCATTCTTGTGCTATGCAGTAAAAATATTTGGCACTTTTGTGACTTCATTCATTCATGGCTGAAAAAAAAGTAGTAAGTTGTTGTTTTTGTTGTTGGCTTAGGGAAAATTTGTTAACACAATATTACATGTTTGTGAGATGCTAATGTATAATGGTAAAATCAACTATAAAACTGTTCAATTAAAACTGTGTTCATGGGGAACCTTTTTCATTTAAATGAGATGTTTATCTTTTAACTTATTGGACTTCGGACTGTCAAGCTTAATTTATTGTTACTGTACAACAAAGGGTTGCACAAGAATTGCAGTTGTTGTCCCTTTATGCTATGTCAGAAAAATAAAGAACAACTTCTATTTATGGTGAGTGTGTAGCATGAGGTGGAGTTGAGAAGTCGAATGATGTTGTAGGCGGTGATTGTCTCAAGGTCCACTGCACTTTATTCAATCCTCGCACTTCCTTTTTTAAAGTTGATGAGTGTATTTTTATCATAAATGTAGCAATGTTTATTGGAATTACTGTCCGCATGCAGCACTCTTCATCTTGCAGGCATAGATTATTATTTGAGTTAAATGCAAATTTATTTAAATAGCACCCTTTTGTATAAAGCAAAGAGTGCTTTACATAACAACCTAAATAAAACAGTATAGTGTACAATTACAGTGTGTTCATTTAAGAAGATGGTGAACAGAAGGTCCTTAGTTTGGTTTTAAAATAACAGTGTCAGAGCAGGTCTAATATCAGCAGGCAAGCTTTTCTATTCTTTAGGTACATAAATACTGAAAGCCATCTCACCGGTCTTTGAAAGTGCCTCAGGCGCATGGAGGAAATTTTCACCTTGTGACTGCAGAGGTCTGCTGGGGTTCTTAGCAGACAGCATGTCTGAGTAATACTGTGGAGCCAGACCAGCAAGTGCTTTGTAAAGCAAAAAGAGGATTTAGAATTTTATTCTGAAAACAACCAATGAAAGGTAACCAATGACGGCTTTACAGGACTGGAATTATATGGTCTGATCTATAAGGTGATGTTTGTTGAGGTTTATGTTAGCCCTGTATTTATAATGGTATTTACAGTACATTTAAGAGAAATAATCAAGTTTGGATTCAGACTTTAAATGGAAGCTATTTTATCTACTACTGACCTGTATTATCTACATGTTTCAGTGATGCTTTTGGTTTATGTGTCTTCTAGTAATGCCTTACAACAGCGCCCATCACTGCGTGGTGGAGGTGGAAAACTTCCTGCTGCTGCTGGGTGGAGAGGACCAGTGGAACCCCAATGGTACAGTAACACCATGGACTGACCGTCTTGCTTTGCAGTGATTTCACACAGCAAATTTGTCAGTGTTTACTTCATTTGGAGATCGCTCTGAGTCGGAGTTTGTGCGAGTTCAAACCCATCAGAGTTAATGTAACACTTTAGTTTCAAACACTCATCCTCGAGCCAGTTCAGCTCTGAGTGGACAAACAACACTCCACAACAACACTTGTCAATAATTGGCATTGAAAAAGAACTGTTATTAATGGTGAAATATTTGTGGTGTAGAAGTGTTAAGAGTGCTTTTTGTGAAATGGTGGCAACACACCGTCATAGTAAGCAACAAAGACTGTAAATGATCAAAAAATCTGATACTGTCCTTTTGTTCTTATTCCACTAAATATCATAACAATACAGTGCTGCTGCATGAAGTGAAACCAGTGTTTACTTAGCTCTGAGAGTGAAAATCAACACAATACCCAAACACATCATTACAGATAATTTAAGATGCTTCAACAAATTATCCTCCAAACCCAGATCACTCTATGATTAGAGAAACATGTCTTCAGTCAGCACTTGTTAACTCTAATGGCAGTGAAAAACAGCACCTACTAGCACTCAAAGTCTTTTTGCGTGGGTGTTGATTTTCCGATAATATGATTATATTAAATGAAGACTTGCAGAGTCACAGTTGAGCATTTGCCATGTGTAGCTTTGTAGGGCTGTACCAAATGTGTTTTTTTTTTATGTTTTCAAATTAGTAGTTTGTTGTCATATTTTATGATGTCATCAGCCTGAAAAAAAACCCCAACTCAATTAGACTAAAGTGATTCATCGAATTAAATTAATCTTTTTTATTAGAACAAATTTCCTTAATGAATACAACATTTTGAATATCAACGTTTTATTAACAAAAGTACATGTTAGATTACTGCTAGACTGCTCAGTTGTGTGTGGCAGATAAAAAAAATTGTATTAATAAGTTAAGATAAATGTTCTATAAATAAAAACCGAATTTTATTGTGACTGACGTTTATTATCCAGCCCAGTAGAACTTCAGTATATCAAAGAGTCAACCAGAGTCGGTACTTTTGTTCTTTGTTTTGCAGGAAAGCACAGCACTCATTTTGTCAGCCGCTATGATCCCAGATTCAACAGTTGGATACAGTTGCCTCCTATGCAGGAGAGGTAAGTTCCTTTATGGTTGAAATCAGACTTGTACAAGTAAATCTGATAATGCATTAAAAGAATTTTCAGATGCAAAAACATTATTGATGCCTAATAAGTCCCACAAAGAAAACAAACAATATTGCTATTAGTATTTTTTTTATCATGAAGATATGATATTACATTAAATGTCTTTAAATTAAGTACACCCATTATTTCTGCATAAAAAGAAGTGCTCTCAGCTGGTGAGTGTGTAACCAGCACAGGTAGGATACATTTGTGTGTAAGGTGATTTCTGTGGAAAATAAATCTTGTCATTGCTGCTTTAATGATGATGTCTGGTTGACACTTTGTTCCTCAGGAGAGCCAGTTTCTTTGCCTGCCGCATGGATAAACACCTGTACGTGATTGGTGGTAGGAACGAGAGCGGCTACCTCTCCAGCGTCGAGTCCTACAACCTGGAGACTAACGAGTGGAACTACCTGTCGTCTCTGCCGCAGCCTCTGGCCGCTCATGCAGGAGCAGTGCACAACGGCAAGATCTACATATCAGGTGAGGAGAGAAGCTGCCACACCTCTTATCCCCTCTGCTTTTGTCATAACAAAACATCGGATACATAAAATATACAGAATGGTCATTGCTCAGAATTAGAGTTATAGAGGTCACCAATGAAGTTGGAATCATTTTGTTTTCAGACACAATCCTCTGTTAACTGTGGTTTCCTTATTGATTGTGATACGTTTGGAAGAAATTGATTAATTAAACGTTTTGAGAAGATATACACTTAATCTGTCAATAATAAATCACATTATCACAATCATTTCGTGGAAAGAGGCAAAAAATATTTTATTCTAACATTATGAGCGACCGTGTATATATCCTCTAAAACAGCTATTCTCAACCTTGGGGTCGGGACCCTAATTGGGATCGCGAGATGATTTCTGGGGGTCGCCAAATCATTTTGGAAGTCAGCTCTGTCTCCACTGTGTTAAAGAGTTCATGTGTTTTAGTCTTTTTGGTCACTTAATGTTTTTTTTGGTCATTTTGTGTCTTTTTTGGTCATTTTGTGGGTTTTTTTGGTCATTTTGTGTCTTTTTTGGTCATTGTGTGTCTTTTTTTGATCATTTTCTGGTCAATTTGTGTCTTTTTTGGTCATTTTGTGTCTTTTTTTGGTCAGTTAGTATCTTCTTGGTCATTTTCTGTCTTTTCTGGTCACTTTGTGGTCATTTTGAGTCTTTTTTGGTCATTTTGTTTCCTTTTTTGGTCATTTTGTTTCTGTTTTTGGGTGATCTGAATTGTGCGTGTGAGATTCTGTCCAGTGAGCGGGGGTCGCAGACAACATGCATGTTAAATTGGGGGTCGCGACTCAAAAAGGTTGAGAACTACTGCTCTAAAACATTATTATATCATAAGTATTTGATGACTAATAGTTTCAGTCAATTCTTATTATCACAGCTAGAACACAACAACAATTATAAACACATACACAGTTCAAAAAGTACATTTACTCAAGCACAAACTTAAAATAGTAATACTTTTTAGTATTAAAACGTTTCCTCTATTCTACTAAAGTTCAGAGTAAATATTAATCTTTTAACACATTTGCATTTATTTGACAGCTGTAATTATAAGTTACTTTAAAAAAATAAAGATTTTATTATGAAACATGATCAGTTTATAAAATATAATGCACTGTTGTACCCAAGAGTATATTAAGTAGTTAAATTAGCTTTCACTATGGCATTGTACACCAGAAAAGCACTGCCAGCAATACATCACCATTTATAATTAATTAACTTAATATGATAATTTAACACTAACAGGACTCATGCTGTTCCATAATTAGCACTTACTTTTAAATTGTGATATGTCTACATTTACTTAAATAAAGGGTTTGAATGCAATACAAATTACACAAATCCACAAAATATAATAAACAAAATAACATGGAAAACAAAAAAAAGTATTGGGCTGTACAGACAGGAAAAAAATGTGCAAAGGTCCAAACATTTCAGTTTCAATTTCTTGTTGGACTTTCCTCAGTGCAAGATGACAGCGTGCATGAGTCACTCTACATGTGGGTTACTCTACAGGTGCACCGAGTCAATCATCTAGGGCTTGATTGAGCAAACATGAAGCCAATTGCCAGCAGGTCGAGTAATTACCAACCAAAAATAGCACTTTCATGTTCAATCTGATTATTCTGGACGTGAGTTGTCTCCTCGTTACTGTATGTTATGCTACCTATACACCAGAAGACTTTGAAAAGATTTGGAAAGACTCCTGCAAGACTATCAGCTCACACCTGCTCACATCTAAAGACAAGTGTTTAGAGTTTTTAGTCCCAGCCTAGTCTCACACTGAGATCCTACAAAGACTGTGAATCTTGCAGGGTCACTATTTACAAGACTACAACTAGATTTTCTTTAGCATTTTTTTACCTACCATGCAATATTTGTGTGTGCAGTGGTTTGTGTTGGAAAAAAAAAAGAAAAGAAGACGCCACAAAATGCCCCTCACAAAGCTGAAAAGGGGTTTCTGTTTTTCTGACATGAAAAGTTGACTATTTTACAGTAAAAATAGACAAGAAGAATAGATAAGGAAGAATAAAGGAAAGGAAAATTTAGAAAATAATTCATGATGTACATTTATGTCGTATTTAATTATATTTAATTTATTTGTTTAATAAGAATAATTATACTTATCAGCTCTATCAACTTTCATTTAGTTAATCACACATTAATCATCAATTATTTATTACTTATTTATGAATACATTTATTTATACATTTTAACCGGGTCTGCTTACTGTTCTCTTTACTATGAAACAGCGCCCCCAAAATCCCGCTTGTGGCTGTAAATATATTACATCTCTATATTTGTATTTAGGCTTGAGCTTACTAACATTATTGTGATGTAACTTTTTCCTGTCGAAGTGGTTTTACTGGCCGGTCTGCTCATCTATTGGTTGTTGATTGTGTTCCGTCACTGCGACTTGCGATAATATCAAACACGTTTGATATGATCGCAAACCCAAGACTAGGAAAAGACTGATAAGAAACAGCGCAGATTACTACCTTACACTTAACGATCGGGATGACGGGAGCGCGCTGTGACTCCAGTAAGACTCCTAGATTTACTAAAGACTTTCAGTTTTTAGTCTGGGACTGGGAAAATCGTTCAAATCTTGCATTAGATGCAAGAAGGTAGACAACATTACTACAGCTGCATGTTAAAAATGTTTATTCTTATTTTTGTCACTCTTTAACTTTTTTTTTCTTTTTTCTTTGGTCACAAATCTGGTAAAAATGTTTCACAATTATAACATGCAGCACAATTCCAAGGAAAGAAAAAAGGAAAAGGAAATAAACCTGAGGCATTAAGAGTTTTGTTATTTTTATTAATCAACAAAATATGAAGAGCCATGAGCAAAACTGTAAAAGTACCCATTATACCACAAAGATAACCGGACAGCCGTTTTCACCCAAAATAACAGTAAAAGCTTCAAAGTTAATACATAATTTGCAAAATAGTTATAAGTGAGAAAATAGCATCACCACACTCAAAAGGGATAGTTTAAGAAAAACATCATGATTTAAATTGATGAAGCTTCTTTTTCAAAAATGGCGTCTACATTGCCCACAAGGAAGGTTGAACGCTGACGGTTGTTTTTGGAGATTCTCTTGATGTAAATGTCACCAGGTGAGCTTTCTCGAAAAGTATTCGAAGTTGCCATGAAACGCCACAATACAAGTATTTTAAAACTAGCTTAATATTGAATTAATAATAATACAAATTTATATAAAATACTTCTTCTGAAATCTATAATAATATCTTTCGTTTTGGTGACATTTACTCATCACAACAACGCAGAATGCCACAAACTAAAATCCTCCTCTTCTAAATGCTGACTACCACTGAATCACCAGTGAATTTAATCCACTACGCCAGTTATTACCATATAATATTAAAAGGACGGAACAAAGGCAGCAACCTTGAGTTTTTGAATAGAGACGGCGCCATTAACTCTGACGCACTGCCATCTATTAGTTAAAAAAGAAAAACAACATGGAAGGATAATTTTCTACTATATTTTAATCCCGGTAATTATTAGGTTCAGCAGTAAATCAATACATATAATCGATCAGCATACATGTGATCAGCAGAGTGTATTACATGAGCATCCGGTGTGTCTTCCTGCAGTATGAGCAGTATTAAAGGCACCGTTCTGTGTTTATCTGTTGTAGGAGGAGTACACAATGGAGAGTATGTGTCCTGGCTCTACTGTTATGACCCTATAATGGACGTGTGGGCGAGGAAACAGGATATGAACACAAAGCGCGCCATTCACACCCTGGCTGGAATGAATGACCGCCTATATGCTATTGGTGGAAACCATTTGAAAGGTAAGCACTCAAGCGTTTCGGGAAATTAACGGAAAACAGGTCAACATTTACACTTTTTCATTTTTCAAAAGAGAAAAGTGAAAGAGATGCTGCCATTATGAGAAGGCTGCGGTGACCTTTATTACACTCTGCAACCTCATATGACTTCATCATTCAAGGCACAAAATAAAATAAAAAACTGAACAAACAACTGAATATCAGTCTTACAGTATCAGCAAAACTGAATGTTTGCATTTGAAAGGGAATTATTAAAAGCAGAAACTTGTATGTATCTCTTTCACATATATATATATAGTATACATTGTGCAATCTTTAATTGGCTTTTCACTGCCACTGCCAATGTGTGCTGTGATCTGTCACAACTGGATCCACATTCAAAGGCAAATTTTTTTTTTTTTTTTTTTTTTTTTTCACAGGCTTCTGATTATTGACTACATGTGTGTGTGGGTGTGTATATCTGTGCTGGTCATTGTCTGTAGTTTTTCTTTTTTCTTTTAGTGTTTTATTTTGTTGGATGGATGTGTGTTCTTTATTGTCTTAGCTGGGCATATGTACACTTTAATGTAATGCACATAAAGTTGATTTGTGCTATATTGATATGAAGAGCCTTTCCTTCAGATTTTGGCAACATTTGGGATCATAAAAAATACAGATGTTTGTAGATTTAATCGAACAGGCTGCAGAGGCCCTGAGAGAAATGAGGAAAGAAAAGTGTTCATCTTTTATTTTCTCCTCTATTTGCCTGCATATATAGTGGGTATCAGCTCTAAGAATATTGACTGAGCAAGTTTAAAATTTCTAAATCAAACCAGAGACCATCTTGCAGCGGGATCACACCTGGTGAAATGCCAAATTAGGCCACGTGTGTAAAATGGGGAGGGGGCCCTCCGTACTTCCTGTGCCTCTTGCTTGGACCACACCGATCTCCAAATATGCCCTTCATATTGATCTCAACTACACACCTGCAAAGTCTTGTGACTGCATCTTGGTTGCGATGTTATCGTGGTGACAAAATCTGTTCACAGACTGGCAGTATAAACACCTGGCAAAGTACTCAAAACTGCTTACTGGTAGTTCTTGCTACAGAAGGTGTTTCCAGGACCAAGATTTTGCCAAGATGACACACACAGCCTCAGAAGGTGAAAACAATATGAGCCACACACTGTCACGGCTGCTTATGTAAGTGGAAAAATAGTGTAAAGTTATGAAAAAACCCTTTGGTTTATTGAGAGTTAAACACTTCTCTTATTATTATTTTATTTATTTTATTAATTTGTCTTTTTAAACCGAAAAATAAACAAAAACATTAACTACAACAGCGTAGGCTAGATGCACATACATATACATACACATACTCACATAGGCACCATTAAACAGATGTACATAAACATATAAACATTTACACACATACAGTATATATAGCCCTATACATATACATGCATCTGCCCCGTCTAAGTAATGAGATAGATATAAGAACCAGTTAACTTAATATTCACTACGCATTTCCTTATATCATTTTGGTCCGAAAAAAAAGGGAGTAGGCTGAAGTAAAAAATACTTATCTAGGCCTATCCCCTGATACTCAACACTTCAAATAAGAAATTTTCTCTCTATATATAGCCACTTAATGTCAAATAAATATGTATTATTTATTTATTTATTTTCTTATCATTCAACCAAAGTATATCAAACAAATTAGATCTGAGAATCTCTATTACTCCCGCAAAGAAAACAAACGAACAAACAAACAACAAAACAAAACACTGAAGGCAGTTACAAAAACGTCCTCATCCAGTTTGCAACTTATACTTTTTTAGCATATCATTTTTCATAAGCCATTTTAACTTAACAATTGTTGTGCATTTTTTCATTTCATCGCTGCAGTTCTTCCATATTCTCACTCCATTACTTGTAATGCAGTGATACTCTGCCAGTCTGCTTTATCAGGACTGCATGGATGTGGTTTGATCAGATTTTATAAATAGCGACTTGGCTACATAAATAAATAACCCCATAACTGTCTTTAGATTTTGATTCCAATGTTGTTAAATCCTGATTTGTGCAAAGAAATATGTGCCGCCTACTTAGAAACCAGTATGACGAACACAGAGAAAACAGCACACAGAAAAAGAAATTGAAATTTGGCAGAAAATAATGTTCATGTAGGAATCCATTGCTCAGAGCAAGAGGCTGATTATTCAAATGTGTTTTCAGGCAGCTTGTTAATGTAATATATGTGTATGTATATATATGTATATATGTATATATATATATTTTAATAATGTAATAATAATATTATAATAAATATTACCTTCATATGATATACTGAAGTTCTGTCATCATTTTGAGATATTTGTCTTACTTTTGCACACAGGTTTCTCCCATCTAGACGTAATGTTGGTTGAGTGTTACGACCCGAAAGCTGACCAATGGAACATCCTGCAGACACCCATCCTGGAGGGTCGCAGCGGCCCGGGCTGCGCTGTGTTGGATGACAGCATCTTCCTTGTGGGGGGCTACAGCTGGAGCATGGTATGTTCTTACACATCAGATTAGATTATTTTACAAAGAAGGAATAGGCTGGCAAAGTCCAAAATCCCACAAAAGACCAAAACCAACAAGGTGTTATCCCAGTTCTTTTCCACACTGTCTGTTGCAGGGTCCACAAATACAAACTTTTTTAAGCTTAAAGTTAGTCCCTCCTCCCTGACACAACAACATCTAATTAGCCAGCGAACTAAGCATCTTCAGTCCATCCTATTGGATGTAGCATTTGAGACCACGGTGGTGTCCTCGGGTCACTTCTTGCTCCAAAAAACCAAGATGGTGACAGCCAAATAGCCAGACTCAAGGCTTCAAAGCGGTATTCCACAAACCAAGGGGTGATGTAACTTTCGTTATGTCCATTTTTATACAGTCTGTGTCTGGAACTGACACAAAATAAACTACATTGTGTGTGTATATGGTAATGAAGGAATGTGTCACCAAGTCCAATGGTTTTTCAACAGTTTTTGGACAACATTGGAGGTCTGTTGCACAGAGCAATGAGCCATTTCTGGCTTTGGCTACACAGACACTACTTGTTAGTAGGATCAGTTCATTGTTGGTCCTTTCATGGAATTTGTTGACCAAAGAAAAATACAGAAAACCACCAGACTTAATCTGTAAAGGAAAGCCCCCGCTGTTTTTGTCTCTACACATTTATATAAAGCTGAGTTTTTTACATTCCACACTTAGAAATCTAAACAGCGCTAAAAGGAACGAAGAGAATCACTTCCTTTTTTTTTCCTCCTCAGGGGGCCTATAAGTCTTCTACCATCTGCTACAGCCCAGAGAAAGGAACATGGACAGAGTTGGAGGGAGAGGTGGCAGAGCCTTTAGCGGGCCCAGCCTGTTCCACCGTCATACTGCCTGCCTGCCTTCCCTTTAACAAATGACAACTAATCCAACCGAAGGGCGGTAAGGGTGAGGAGCAGCAGAGTGAATGGGGGGAGGACCATCAATAAGCAAAACAGTTGTCAACAATTTTGTGACAAACCCTCCGGTCAGACGACGAGGGTGTGTATAAATTATTTTTTTACAGGTTTGACCAGAGCACTTTCGTTATTCCCTACTGAAGGTTTGAACAAAAAAAAAAAAAGAATTGTGTAACTCATGTATTTAAACTCATCTGTGTTCTGAGAAATGGTCGGTTTCATATTTGATTTGATTTAACCTGATAGTAAGTGTTTTTGGCTTCTCTTCTATAGCACGCATAGTGTTGAACTGAATTATAGCTTTCAAATCCATTGTATCTTGTATTCAGTAGAGGCATAATTCCATCAAAATGCAGTGTTGTTTAATGGACTGACACCGGAGAGAAAAGGTGATCAGTCCCAAAATTGTCATGGGGTTAAGTTAAAGGGACAGTTCACCCCCAAATCATAAACACACATTTTTATCACTCACCTGTAGTGCTTTTTATCAATCTAGATTGTTTTGATGTTATTTGCCAAGTGTTGCATATAGAGATGTTTGCCTTCTCTCTTATATAATGGAAATAGAAACTAGCTTGTTACAACTTTTGAAAAACTCAACAGCAATGTGTCTTTCCAGAAATCATGACCCAGTTACTCATGATAATCCTTGTTGTGAGCAATTTCATATAGGAACAATTTACTTTATGCCAAATTATACACAGGAACCGTACCTCGTAACTGACACGACAGCTCAGACCAGGAGGAAGCCATTCATTTTTACATCTATCGCTGTCATAAGCCTTTCGTCCACGAGTAGATGCACACTTCCATCCATGCAATGATATGGTTGGCAGGTGTATTTTTGGTGGAAAGAAAAAGTTCTACATTAAACCTACATTAAACTGCTCACAACAAGGTCTGTGTATTCTTGAGTAACCGGGTAACGATCTCTGGAAAGAAAAGTTCCATATAGTTCCTTTATATTTGGCCATCATCCAACCCTCTGCAACTCACACCTGAACAATTAAGAATGATAAACGGCACTACAGGCAAAAGTAAAAATATGTATTTTTGTTTTGGTGGCGAACTGTCCTTAAACTAGGGCTGGGTGAGTTACATTAACCGTGATGAACCAAGTGTATAAATATTCTTCATCACTCGCGTTATAACTCATTTCTCTCTAGCTGGATTGTGCTCTTATCCCGCTGTCGGATCATTATGCAACTGTTTTGTTGTCTTTCTCTAAAAATGAACATATTCAAGTGTCCCAAAATGGGGACATTTCCAGAAACCTTTCTAACAGCAGTCCAAAAATACAATGAAACTGGACCTTCACGCAGGTCAAAACCCAACCAGAAGGAAACTGTAAAAAAGGCTAAAATACACAATGATCTTAATGAGGATGCGTATTTGTCACCCAACCCTAATTTATAACTAATTATCTTAATCATTTACACCCTGAAGTTATGTTTCTGTGTAATTTGACAAAAAATATCTTGCCAAATGTTTGCAACTATTCTTCACTCTGCAAGCAAAAAACTGAAGTTTTTCCATTGATTCTGAATGTTCATATGACGCACTAATGTTCACATTAATTATACAATGACTGTACAATCAAATTGAAATTGCTAGCCAATGTACTGATGGGTAGCATGTTTGGGTAAACAGATGGAGAGGAAGTTGGTTTGTTCACCTTTAAAAGTTAATGTTAACAGGCCCGTTTATGAGGCCAAGTAGCATTTAACTGATCAGAACTAATCAGATTTTAATCTTTAATGAATGAAAAACAAGAAAAGCATATCGTACAAATGGTCCGTAATGCACTAGTTGTGAGCTTTTAATTCAGAAAACAAGTTCACAAAAATGTAAATGAATTAATGTGTTTTGTTTTAAAAAAAAATCTCTGAAGTGCAGTCTAGTCTACGTTAATAGGTTCACAAAGTTGACTCTAAATATCGATGCAGTACCTGTTGAATTCTGTAAAGATTTGTTGATTTCATTCTTGTACATATTCGCTTGCAGTGAAACATTTTTGTGCACTCAACCTTGGATTTATTCTCAAATCCTGTTATGTCCTTTGCATTTTAGAATATGAAAATAAATTGATGACTCTTGATGATTAAAAATTTGCTTCATTCGAATTTTATTGTGAACTACAACCCCAATTCCAAAAAGGTGGGAAGCTGTGTAAAACGTAAGTGGTTAGCGCTCTGGCCTCACAGCAAGAGGGTTGCCGCTTCTCCTCCCTCCTATGGCTCTTATGTGTGGAGTTTTCATGTTCTCCCCGTGTCAGCATGGGTTCTCACCGGGTACTCCGGCTTCCTCCCACAGTCCAAAAACATGCACTTAGGTTTAATTGGTGACTCTAATTGCCTGTAGGTGTGAATGAGAGCGTGATTCTCTGTATCTATATGTCAGCCCTGTGATAGTCTGGAGACCTGTCCAGGGTGTACCACGCCTCTCGCCTAATGACAGCTGGGATCGGCTCCAACCCCCCGTGACCCGAGTGCTGATAAGCGGTTAACGATAATGGATGGATGGATGAATAACAAAAAGCATTAAATACAGAATTAGTGTACATATATATCTACAAAAAAAACTCAAAAGATTCCCAGTTTGAGCATTATATATCTTGTCTTTGTACTGTACTTAACTGGATGTAGGTCACAAAAGTTTTGCAGATAATTCTGTTTTTATTACAGTTTTCACAGCATCCCAGCTTTCTTGGAATCAGAGTTGTAGATGTGAGCAGTTCTGTTGAAGATCTTAAAAACAACAGGTTTTTACAGAGATTATGATCCAGCTGCTGCCTGTAGCACCTTTAGTCATCTTCCTCCAGTTAGGATTCCTTCAGTGTTTTTACCAGAGCCGAACAGAACATTACCAAATGTAAAACACAGGTCTCCTTATTTTTAGGTAGTTTAAAGCAGAAAAGTTACACATTGTATCTTTAATATAAAGACAAATTTGCTCCTTATCGTACATACACTGTGATAAAAACTGACTTTATTCATAAATTCTCCAAAGTTTGATTTTCAGATGTGCTTCTGACAGAGGCAAACGTGCTTCTCCCATCAATTTTTTTTACTTTTCTTGGATTAGTTTTCCGCCTCAATGTAATCAAACGAGCCGAAAATCATTCTTTGGTTGAGCTGTTCGAGTAGGAATTGCTTTAATTTTAGGGAGTCATGAACCAAAAGTTTGAGAGCCACTGAACACAGAGGAACTTCGAAATCTGTCGAAGTTATTAAAACAAAACTTCACACTTTGACAGAATGAAGCTGAGACACAAAATTAATGCCAAGTGTTCACAACTCATAAGGACATTTAAAATATTTGAACAGGAACATTTTCCCTTCCTGCTCATTTAGTATTCAGAAACTCGAGACAGATAGAAACTCGCTAGTTGTGTTCGTTGGAGATGAATTAATGTAAACAGGAGCTGACCTCTGCAGCCACTAGTACCTAATAAAAACCTGTCTCTGTATTCTAAGCCTACAAAAGGTTAATTATTAATAAATCTGAGTTTAAGATAGAAAGAAAACACAGCGAGCAGCAGTCTGTAAAATGTGAAGCAGTGAGCAGAAAAAGCAAACCTGCCTGATGTTTCCCCTCAGGCCGGCCTCTCATGCCAGACCAGATTTGATTTGCCAACCATTTACTACCAACTGTCTCATGTACCAAACAGCATGCTCGTCCTCCTCACACACACACACACACACACACACACACACCTGATGGTTTATTTCTAATGTTTTTTCTTCTTCTTTCAATGGCAGCAGTTTCTCTGCTTGGCGTCTCCACGTCATACATCCACTTGGCCGCGTGCCGGTAGGATAAGACGGCAATTATTTCCTCACAGAGATGATTCTGGTAGATTACATAAATCCATATCTAATTCACACAATATGGCATTGGGACATTAGAAAACACTCTTCGTGTCACAAAATCCCCAGAGACACGTGTGACAACAACTCCTGCAGTTTATAGAGATATTTGAAGAGATAGTTGAGGGGACTCTGGGCAATTAAAGAGTAATACATTCTTGATTAAGACAATGATTTGGAAAGCTGTCCCAGGACAACATTTTTATAGGAATACAGTTTTAATTTGAAGTCTTCATTTACCCTTCAGTGTAGGTGGCAGCAGATGGTTTCAGCACCACTCTCAGTCCCACAGCTAACACCTCTCCCTCAGCTTAGGGAATAGCATGATTGGTTGAAATGAACACGGCTGACCTTTTAATTAAGTACGTGGACCAACGTGGCTCTGTTGTAATCACAGAAGAAGTATTCTCTGTCCTTGGCAGGGGGTTCATTATTTACTACAGACACACGACACACTTTCTGTGCCCTGGAAATTATTTTAAAATGCATATTTATACTAAAGATTTAGAAGAAACTAACTTTTCTTTTGCCTTTTTTTTACATTGCATACAGGCTGAAAGGATTATTACTGACAAAGTGTTCTACCATATAAACAGTGCTAAAATAAAAAGAATAGAAAAACAAACAAAATTAGGAGTGCTACTCTTCATTAGTGCAATAAAAACACAGAAAAAAACACCACAAAAAAATAAAACAACTTCAGCAACAACAAAAGATCTAAGATAACAAGTAAAATATGAATAAATCCTATGTAATCTTGCACTTCAATAAGTATGTATTGAATTGAATGTAAATATTTTCATAGAAAATGTCATTATTGCACCAGAATACATGAAATTATTGCACCACAATAATTACATTGGTACTTGTGAAATGTTTACATTTATTCTAGTGCAATAAATAGTTATTCTTTATGATTTCTTTTTGGTAAAGCTTGATTGTAGTTATTGTGAATTCATGCACGACTTGATGTATGACAAAGCATGAATTAATGCATGTTGTACTTAATGAACTATCAGGAATGCGTAAGAATCAATAGTATCTCATGCATGAGTTAGTGCAAGAACAATATGTTAATTAATGCAACAATAAGGTCTCTAAATCTCTCATCATGATTTCTGAGTTTTTAATGATGTCCATGTCTTTTTCATAGGTAAGTCAGCAGGTAACGTGACTGGCCAGTCACAGCAGTGCATGTTTTCACCATGTTGTAATCATGATCAATTAATAATTACTTTATTATGGCTTCATCATGTTTGTTGCCCTGGTTCAGTGACCTGGTCCGTCTTTAACTCTTATGAATCAATCATCTTTGTCATTTTAACAATCACAACTCATCTGAGTTTTCCTTTTCATATTCTGTCATTTCTCATGCCTACATAATGTGTCAAAATCACATTCCCAAAGGGCAAGTGAGCCATTATGCTTTAATCTTACTGCTCCAGCATCTTATTCTCAGCATTAATGCTTTTTTCCCGCCTCAGTGTATATGCAGTGTCCCTCTGATTTACTGTTCTGCATCTTCCATTAGTCTATGTGTCTTTTAGACCTCAGTCCACTTTTTCTTCTCACTCTGAGACATGCTTAAGAGACGTGATTGTTGGTGAAACGTTTGTTGGAAAACAGGCACCTTACTGTACACCTTTTTTTTTCAGTTTTACCCAAATTTATGTTTTTGTATTTTTCGTATATTTTCTGGTACAGATATATAAACATAAATAAGCAAATCTGAACTAAAGATCCAGTTATTGTCCTTTTTAACTACATATTCCCTCAGTTTTTCAACACAGTTAAAGACTTCTTCTGCTGAAACTAGAAGCCTATAACATCTGCTGTAAATTCAGTTCATGCATCTTCTCAAATAAGAATTCAGGAATACTAAACCACAAAGAAAACAATGGGATGCAACACGTGTAACACTTCTTGAGTGACTTGAGAGTTTCTCAAAAACGGAATAGTTGTTAAGACTTTATAGATACCTAATAATTTCTTTGGAAGGTTCCTGGAAAGACTAATATGATTTGGTTCAACAGTTAAATAAGAGTTTAGCTGTTGCAATTGATAAATTTAGAACAAATAGATAGCTATAAACAGTTTTTAACGATTGCATTGCAGGTCACAACATACAAAATTTGCAAATGTGTAAAGACTCACTTCAATTTGCATGAATACAATTAACAGTACTAAATAAATGATGGGCTTAAAAGTAGACATTGTTTTAAGGATGGTATAGTGTAGTATAGTACAATGGTCGTAATTTCTCCATGGTGTAACGTTACACGTTGGTTTCTCCTGCAAATAGGTATCTGTCCTCTAAATATTGTGCTTCTTATTATTAGTATTATTTTATTCTACCCACTCACTATAAGCCAAAAGCACATGGGTGTAAAAGTCGGTCATCATTTCTTAAATTAAATTGGTTCATGTAGCACAGTGGTTCCCAAACTTTTTCAGCTGGGCCCCACTTTTGTAGATAAAAAAATATCAAGGGCCCCCCCAGCCCAAAATTGTCTGTAATTAATACAGAACCACAACGTCAGAATGTGACATGTTATCAAAAAATTTAAATAGGAACAAGTCACCTTTAGAGTGAACCATAAAAAGTCACACGGGACTCGCTCCTCTATGTCTTTTGACATGTCATATATGAGCCTCGCGACAGCATTGTCTGCTAAATTTGCTTGCTGTTGCTTCATCAATCATAGTTGGAACCATATCAATAGCTTAAGGTAGTATTAATTCCTACGCTATTGTGCACACTACTTTGTAGGAGGCGAGTTGAGCATTTGCAGGCACAGAAGCTGCTTTAGTAAAGCAACTCTGTCAGAAATCAATGGGCTTGTCTTTGTGTCTTTGTGTTTGGGATGTGAAGTCTCCAAGTGGCGGTTACTGTCAGAAACTAATATTTTGAGACACACAACACACTCTCTTCATTACCCATCGTTGTACTGGTGAAGCCAAGGCGAGATATGCTTCATCATATTTTCTTGTCTTTGTTTTAATAGTTGTGACATTTGTGGATTCATCTTCTGCTTTACGTTGACCTGGCAGTACTTACACAAACGTTTTCATAATTTGTTAGCTGGCAGTGAAGAAGAAAAATGCATCATTTATATTTAGCCTCAATGCGCCCTCCCTGTCATGACTCCGGACCCCCCCAAGGGGGCTCGCCCACCAGTGTGAAAACCACTGTAGCATTCACGATCTTGCATAGGTTGATAAACACACACTTCCGTTGCCAAAATACGTACGTACCTGGTACGCACCCGCACCGACCCGTACATACTTGCGCCATCCTTGTTAACAGGAAAAAGTAATGTTAGTTAGCAAGTGAGCACAGACGTTTAGAAGGGTAACGTTAGCTAAAAGTAGCGGAATATCGGTAGATATCAATAGCTAAAAGGACTCACTATGACGTTTTAATAAGTAGCTTACATCATTTGACAAACGGTTGAACTAGTGAGCTAGAAGCTACATGAACATTAAGTGAAGTAAAGCGACGGTTGAAATAGAAGCTTTAAGATGAAGCAGTTGGACAAACGGTGGACATAACCTTGTTAAAGAGTAATGCTAGCCTATTAGGTAAGCGGTTGAAATAGCGAAAAGTAATTAATTAATGTCAGTATAATATCAGCAGTTAAAAGTACATACTAAACAGTTTTTAAAAAGTAGTTATTTTGTACTGATACACTGTTTGAATAGTTAGCTATCGCGTTAAGTTGGAGAAGTGACGGTTGAAATAGTAACCTTAGCTGTAAGTGATGGATAAATGGTGACACAGAGTATTGGATAAGTGGTTGAAATAACTAACCTAGTTATCTAAAAGTAATATAAGCATGAGATAAACAGTAGAAATCGTAAAAGTATTGAGTAAAACATGAAATAAGTTAGCTAAAAGTAATGGAGTAACTTAATTGGTAAACGGTTGACATAACTAGCTAAAAGTGAGATTGGCATATTGGATAAACTGTTCAAATAGTTAAAAGTTAATAAATCACATGAACATTCAGCTACACTCCAACTAATAGTAACGTTAGTAGTAATAGTTTACTTGGTAAGTCAAACCAACCTAAATATTGACTAAAATTAATGCCAGCAATATAGCTCCATTGTGAACGTACATGTTAATTGATGAAAGGATGCATAATGTGACAGGGCAGTAGGATACCTCAGACCAAGGCTCTACACAGGGGCAAGAGGGAGCAGAGCCCCTTTAAATAAATGTCTTTCCCACTCAAATCAAAATTGAGAAAGCACATTTTAATATACTCACAAAATTAATATACATTACAATTTGACAAAATGATTTGGAGTAGCGGAAAAATCCGCCGAAAAAGGGACACAAGATACACGATTGTTGGTTGAAATCTGGATGAAGGATGTTTTATTTTATTTTTATTTTTCAGCCCCTCATATATGGTGCCTAGAACCGGTCCTGCATCAGACAACATTAAAGTTTGAAAAAATACTATACCTTTGATAACAATTCCTTATTCACAGCTGTGTGTCAGGTATGCAGCTTTAGTCCACCATCTAGTGGTAAACATATCTGACACTATGCAACGTGCGCACACCAGATCACCGTTTCAAATGAACGGACCTGTTGCATTTTTCTCTTTCACTAAAAAAAACCCCACAACTCTTCTGACCTCCGGACAGGTAAATAACTTCCAGGCTACAATAATTGTTTTTGAACATTATAATTACTTCTTCAAATGAAGTTTGAAGACTCAGTCATCCACACTGACCCACATAAAGTGACTCATATCACCGCAGCTCAGCTATAGTGAAGATGATTGGGATTATCTCCATGCCTCGCTCCTGTCCCCATGTCTGTTTACGCTCATGTGAGCCACGCTCCTCTGGCTGCCAGCCACCCCGCGGTATTTATAGTCAAACAGCCGTAATCATCACTCAAGGAATCCTCGCGAAATCATCCTCAAACCTCTAAACTTGGACTGAGTGAGAGAAAGGGGCTGAATTTTAGGATCTACCTGAACAGGGCTCTCTGACGATGAAGGAGCGCGCGTCACCTCAAGGTAAAGCTGTCAAATTCATTAATCATTTCATCACTTAATTAATATTTTTCCTGTCGCGCGCGCTGCTTTAATACTCTCCCTCAAGTGAATATTTTTAGCATCTTATTAATCTATTCTTACTTGTTATGACTGCTGCTGCGTTTTTTCTTTCTTTCTTGCGTCAAACACTTAAACTCCACAAGAATAAAGAAACAGCATCCTTATTAGCAATACCCGTTAACAGGATAGTTAATGTATTCCTAAAAAAAACGAGCGCAGACCTGCAGCTGGTGCACAAATTAGACGAGGTGGGGGCTGCCCGTTGTGCCAGTAGGCTCTACAGTGGTTGCACTAATTAAAGGAGATCACAGAAATTTGAATTTGAAATAGAAGATCAAGTGTTATAACTTTAATGCATGATATAGATAAGGTAGATGCCTCTTGCATCAGTAATTATTGTCTTTAGGTACATTGCAGTGATGCTCTCATCCATAGAGCAACCTCGCCAATGCTGCCATTCATGATTTATTGCATATCTGTTTGTATAAGTAACCCAGATTAATTCAACTAGCAAATCGTCCTATTTTTGTTGCACCTGCTGCTTTTTGAAGATGTGCTTGTTGATACAAGTGTCTTGACATTTCATTTCTCCACTGGCTGCAGAACTGGCCGATAATGCAAGGTATCACATATATTTTTGAACTTGCACGTCTGTGCTAAAATCAGAGGCAGCCCGCCCATCAGCAGCATAAAGCTGCAGTCAGACCACCCGTGTAAATGTGCGCGCTGACCTCGTAGCCTCTCCCAGCTTTCAAGCGAGTGCTGTGCTGCCTTTGAGGGCAGAGCTCAACTCAGACTGTGTCCAGTTCATGTCTGAGGAGCCCTGCTGCTTATGTGTGAGTCACTGTGCCTTTTGCTTCAGCTCTCCCACACTCAGTCATCTTCCTTTCAGCTCCAGCTCAGTGGGAACAGCCTTGTTTCGTCTGTCTCTGGCTGGCTAGCCTCAAACTTGCTGTTTTCCAGCCTTGCCCCCTCATGTCCCTCATATTTCTGTTACACGCGCTTAACTGGACAATTGCAGAGAGAACAGGGTAATGATGTCACATGTCTGTTATGTTGTTTTCAGTATTCTGGGAACAAACATGAGACTACATTGAACCAAGAAACTCCAAACTGTGTCCAATGCTTTTTAGATGTAGAAAATCTCACCCCTCTGACTGGCTTGCTGTCTTATTCTGCTCATAGGTACAATTACTGGTACTATTTCTGCATGGCTGCCTTTTGTTTTCTCCAGTCTTACACTCTGCTTGCATCAAACATCCCGCTCGTTGATGTGATCATTTTGATCCTGGGAAAATGCAGTCTTATCCATTTTCAGTGTTAGGGGAATGACTTTAAAAATGTATTCCACTACACATTTCCGAACATACTATATGTCTTAAAATGTATTTTGTAATGGATTCCGTTAGATTTGTCAAATTAAGTCAGCTTATCTAAATTTTTACCTTTTTTTAATACTTTAAAAACATCTTGCTGACTTCTGTTGTCTGGATCTAATATGCTCATGCCAAAAAAATATTCCTGACAGTGTCCTGGCTGTGTGTCTCCTCTGCCATTGTTATGGGGCAGGTATACACAATTTGTTTTCTCTCTTTAATCTGTTTATGAGCAATGTGAGCCTCATATGAATCTTAGACAAAATAAAAACAAACTAGAGGAGCACCTGAAGAGCGCAGACATCTACCAAAGCCAAGCCTTATTTTGCAATGTGCAAGTGAAAAATAATTTGTTCGTCCGTCCCGTAATTCAAATCTGTGCCAAAATTTAATGGGATCTTCATTGGTCCATGCTACACCTTTCCACTTAGTTTCACAAAAATCATGCCAGCAGTTTTGTGTAATCCTGCAGACAGACAGACAGACAGACAGACAAACAAACCAACAGACAATACCTAACTGAAAACATAACCTCTTTAGTGGGGGTAATAAACTATTCCCTTAAAATTATCTGTTTATTAAAGATAGTAACTCTATTGAGATGATAATATCCCGTGACTTGTATTCTGTTTCTTTATTAACCTGTCCATATCATAGGCACACTTGAATACATTTGAACAGTTATAAAATAAAATGTGAGATATTAAGAGGATATATTGAGACTGTCTGGTAAGAAAAAATATAAATGAATTGCAATACATCCAGTAGCAGTTGAGCTACTTCACTCTGGATCAATGTGGTGGAGTGACCAACACACCAACACTGCGCTCCCTTGAGCCAAGCTTCTATCGTTGCTAAAAATAGACAAACAGAGAGGGGACAGGCAGGAAATGTTTCATGAATGTGTATCGCCATTTTTCAGATTTTTCTGCCTTTCTGTCCTTTTTCTCCTATTTGTAGCATTATGGTGAAACTGCCAACTACCATCCTCTGTAGAGATGCTCACCAGTTCAGACCAGTCCCTCTCCCGCTCCCTCACACCCAACCTCCACTTTCCATCCAGCTGTGGTCCAGGTGAAAATATGCAGTCTTCCCTGTCCCTCCCCGAGCCTGAGGCCTGGAGGAAACCCAGCTTCACTCCCCGCCACGGCCTGGCACAAGTTGACCGCTCCAGCTCCCTGCAGGTCCCTCATGCTCTCCCTGAGTACCTGGAGTTGCCCCCTCGAGCCGCCAGTTTTGATGTGCCTTGTGGTCAGGAAGAGGTCTCCTCCGATCAGGGTTCAGGATCTCTGAGCCCCCATGGCATGCAGCGGCGGCGTGGGGGACTTGTAGAGCAAAAGGACATCATCATGGCTCACCAAGCTCACAAAATCCAGAGCACGCCGCAGGCCCGCAGGAAGGAGTGGGAGTGAGTATAAAAGAGATTCAGAGGCAAAGGATTCCTCTTAAATTGCATGTGTAAAGATGATAAATCTCCATGGAGGAAGATGAAAGTGCCAGTGTAAAAGAACACTCAGAACGCAGTATATCTTTCAACCTGTTAAGCCTCTGTCATTACAAACATACTTTAAATCCACAGAACTTTATTTTTAAATGTTAAACAAGGTTCCAAGGCTTTTTAAAATATATTGTGATGAGTGACTGTGCCATACAATAAAAAAATGGATCTTTGATTTTAACATTTCAGTCACTGATGCTTTTTCACAGCAGACATTTAGACTTTGCAGGATAAGCACAGGTGCAATTAATAACATTAATGGTGGCTTCATTCCATCTAAGTGTCCCACTTTAGTTATTGTTATTAATTGCACCTGTTCTTTTCCTACTATGATGCCTCAAACTGTCTGTTGTTAAAATGACCTGTACTTAACAGCTGTGAAATACTGTTGCTTCACCAATAGTGCAGGGAGATACAAAAAAACCAGCAGAATATGACTTAAACTTAAATAAACAATGGGTCAAATCACTTGGTGTAAGAGAGAATTATCAGAACTGCAGAGCCTTTTAGTATCTATTAGCTCCTTATTTTGATTTTTATGGCCCACAAATGTACTGTTTGATTCACTCTCATTGCTCTCACCAACCATTTGATATACCCCCACCGTGTGCTTCCCGCCCAGTACCAAAGAGCAGACAGACAAAAGTTACATTGTGAAGCATTGGACAGCAGACTGGTTGCTAGTAGTGATGGGTCTAATGGTCCCTCCGCCTCACTCCCTTCACTAGGAGACTACTTCGCCTGGTTGAGAACAGAAGGCAGCTTCGGAGATGGACAGACTAGCTAGCTAACTAGCCAGCAGTCCATCTCCAGAACTGCCAACAAACTTCATGGCCCCACCCACATTTGATGTCACCATACCACCTAACAATAATCACATTTTCTGTTGAACTAGTCAAAGAACCACGGCAAAGACTTCAATGTCCGTTCTACTCTCATTATTCCTATGGATTATAATATGCCGTTGTTGGGTCACTGCTAACAAGTGACAGAAAATAAGCATTCATGTTCACACATGACACAAACATGACTCGAACTGCGACGTCCTGGGTGAAAGTCTAATGTCTTTCTGACCTCATCTCTCTACAGAGTTTGACACTCTTTATACAACGTCACCTGATTTCCGGAGCACTTTCTCTGAGCTTCTAATACTGACACAGTTGGTTTTTACATTAGAGGTAGTTGAAAGCCAACAAACTAAGCTTTGTTTTGTTTACATGGACAGTTTCACACCAAACATAAAACACCTGCCGAGCTGAACTTTGAAGGAGCTTGAAACGTGCTTTGTTTATATTTTCTTACAAGCATTCTTCTCTTTCCTTGCTCTTTGTTGGTGCATTGCATTGCATAGTGTATCAGATCAGGCATTTGCTCCTTGTGCATGTGAACAAAATACTAACAAAACAGGGCTCTGCTCTTGAAAATGTTATTCCATACTGCAGCTATGGGTTCAAGTATTCAAGTGATTAGCAATAACTGTATAAAGTATAACACTTATTATTGTTTTTTTTGTTGCTTAGCTACAAAGTGCTTGTTTCAAAGGGTGCTCCGTAGTAGCAGTACATATGCAGATTCCTTTGTTTCTAGCATTGTTATAGTTCCACCAATGAATCACCATATCGCTGCTTTCATCAGTTGATTTGATGGGGTTTTTTTTTATGCCTGTGTTACGTTGTTGGCTGTGATTTGCTGTAATCAGATACTGGATAACGTTATTAATGGTGGAGCTGAGGGTGCTTGCTTGTGAACTTTTGAGCTCTGGAGCCACATCGCTCTGATTATCTGCTTCCCACCACTTGAATGTGGAGTGGTACTCCATCAGCGTTACCCCCAACCCACCAATAAGCCCCCTCCTTCCTCCTCCACCTCCCCCTCCTTCCTCCATCCTCTGATTTACTGTACCTCCGCCACCCACTCCACATCCACTTTACTGATGTACTGTCATTCTCCCTCTGGCTTTCCATCTTTTCTTCCATTTTTTCTTTCATGTGCAGACACACAAACACAGACCTTAAGTCAGTTTTTCATCCTTGATCCTTAAGGTGCATCTTCGCTTATTTTGATTCGGTAAGCTTTGACTGCACTGTCTATATATAGCACTGAAAAGTACAAAATATTAGAAAAAGGACTACAAAACATCAGCTGAACACTGATTTTAAACTGCACATGTATTGTGGTTATTTGTCCATTAGGGGATGCTAGGGAATCAAAGTAGAAGAGCAGCAGGGAAGTAGCAAGTGATGTCTTTAGAGTCAGCAGCTGAGTCTGGACATTGTTGATTTTTACAACTACACAACTGAAATATTGATAATATTTCTTTAAATAGGAGGATGATATTTCAGAAAAGATCAAACTCTGTGACTAAGTTTTAAATATAACTTTTGAGAGTGAGAAAGCTTTTTTTTCTCACAGCAGAAACTTTTAGATGTTCACTGATGAACTTGCAACATTTCTACCCCTTTTTGTGTTAATCTGCCAGGTTGTAAGATTTCTGTGATATAATCATAATGTTAATATTATTCAAGGTAAACTGCACTGTGTCACACCAACCTGTAATGATTTAAGCGATGGTTATTGGTCGAATCAAACTGACATAACTCAATACTAGAGGATGTCTGTTGCTAGGAAACAGAGAGAAAAATAAAATGCTAAAACCACTCCAGTCAATGCTGGATGAAAGCCTGTCTGCAATTATATAAATGCTCTTCAGAGTTCTAGCACAAAGTACGCCCATTAACGTTTTAACACAGTGCATGTCACCTGCAGCATCACTTCATCTATCTTCCTCTATAAAGATGTTCTGCTGTACTATGGACATAAAACTACAATGCAGGATAGTGTGCACTAATAGACCCCTTAATTAACTAGATATGACCTTTTCTTCTACAGTAAATTCATCTCATTCAAAGTTCGGTCAGTCCCAAGCAAACTAATATGAGCTTTTCTGCTTTTATCCGCTAACAGTTCACTCAGCTATTTTTAGAAGCCTTTGAGTAGGCTGTGAGCAACAGCAGAAACAAAAGCCAAACACTCCTTAAGCAGACTGCATCTGGTCATATGTACAGTAGCATGGATCGTCAGTGTAGTGACAGTGTTGTACAGTCAGATTGCTTCTTTTTTGTCCAATGACCCTGACGAGGGGTGTGTGTGTGTGTGTGTGTGTGTGTGTGTGTGTGTGTTTGCATTAGGAGAAGATTTCTGTAGGAAGTGGTTGCTCTATTGTGCAACATGGCTTTTGTTGGCAGAAATGAAAAGAACGGAGCAGGAATTCAAGAGAGCTATGTCGCTATGGAAACAACAGCAAAGAGAGAGCCAGAGACACATACACATAGAGAGAGAGAGAGAGAGATGTACTGTTTGCAAAGATGGACAAATATTTTTGTTGGGCAACATACAAGTAGATTATATTTTTTTGGGATAATGAATGCCTATCTTACACATTTTTTAGTAGAAAGTAGATATGATTGTTGTAGATATGTCTAGTGCATTCCTTCTAGATATTAGATGCTAATATCATCCTGATATATCCTGCATATACAGTCTGCACTTGATGGGTCAGTGTAGCCTTTTGTTGCTCTCCTGCTTTGCATGAAGTGACACGCCTGCCTGCTTCATGCAGAGTAGGAAGAGGAGGTAACAGAGTCATGGCTGAGTTTTTGGAGCTCACTTAGGGACTTATTCATAGATCCTGTTAAGTCAATTTTTTTCTCTCTTCTCCCCCAGATCTCGACTTGTTTGCCAAGCATAAATTTGTCACTCTCTCTTGGCTTGCTTTCGCAATCCCCCCCGTCTGAGCCCTCGCTCGCTGCCCGTCTGCACACTGTGATACCTGCATTGTGCTGCTGCACAGTTGTCAGTCAGCAGCAGATATTCTGTGTCAGGAATGACGCCGATTTTAATTGCGTTTACTTGACGGGATCAAACAGCAGCTTCAGCCACGAATAAATAATATCGTGCTATCTGTGGGGGCTGAAGTGGTCATCTTCAGGAAACAGTGGGGAAGGGAGGAGAGCAGCAGATGGAGTGAGAGAGCCCAGTTGCCTAATGAGGTCTCACTTGTGCCACTGAGTGTGAAAAAGACCCTGCTTTCTTCTCTGCTCCCTCAAAAAGGGAGCAGCCCTAAGATCTATTTCATGCTCTATTTTTACTCCTGACTTTTACTCCAATATTAGCACAATGGCCTAGTTTGTAAATGTTTTAATAGTGCAAGTCTGTCTCCATTAATGAAAATATGACAATGCTGTCTGGCTATCAAATGCTGAAAGCATTTAAATGGAGGGGAAATGAGTCAAGCTTGTGTTCTATTAATCACCTTTAGGTCAATTCTTTTACTTGCTTGCCTTATTATACACACACTTGTTGCTTTTTCGTCTGTGCATTGTCTCTCCTTTTAAATGTATTTTCACACCATTCTTATGCCTCTGCACCCACTAACATCTTTACATAATTGTTTTTGAGCCACATACCCACACAGACTACTGTATATAGGCCTCTCTTTTATTTATTTATTTTTTTAGGAAACTGTTTTTGTTCATCCTCAGCAAACTCTAATTGCTATGGCAACAAAATATATGTCCCTCCTCTCCACCAGCTTTCATTCAGATGAATTTCGAAATCGCCATCATGAAATATTACTGTGGGAGGGGGCTGCCGGTATGCGCTCCTGACTGCCTGATCATTTTCCAGTATAGGTGATAGGATTGTAAGATGATCTAGCGATTCAAGCAACTCTCTCGATACATTTTTAACTGATTATAGAAAACTTCTAGTGCATTTTTATAAGGAATCTGGCTTAGACGCGTTAAACGGGCTTCCTTTCACGTGAGATCTTCCTTTTGACAAGTTTACCGGGTAGAGAAGATGCCTAAAGTTTGCGAAGACTTCCCTCGGATATCTCTGTGTAATAATGAGCACAGAGTAGTTTTTGATCACGCAGCTTTGTCAGATCAGCTTGGATGTTGATAGAAAATTAAAAGGTCTAATCTCGCTGGATCTTTTTTTCCTCCCACCGTCTGCAGAGTTTAGAGACGCGCACGCATTAAAAGTTGCTCAGAGCTGATTGCAACGCGCTGTTAAACAGATGGGATAATAGAGATGCTGAGTTTTTGCACCTGAATCGTCATTAAGTAGATGGATGATTTTCACCCCCTTAAAATATAAGCCGACTGAATGATATAATCCTTTTTATTCTTGTGGATATGGAGTGATAAGAATCTGCAACTTTTGGGGAATTTTGGCGCTCGAAAAGCTGTCACCGGATTGAAGGTGGATCTTTTCTCCCGTTTAGCTCCACTTCCACATTTTTGTTTACCAGTGAAAACACTCTAAGCCGGCGGTCTCCTCATCTCTTTGTAGAATGGCTCGGTTTGGAGACGAGACCGCTCCCAGCACGATGGACTCCGGGGATGGGGACCCGGAGCGCGGCGGGGAAGGACAGGACGCGGCGGCGGCGGGGCTGACGGCTTCCATGAAACAAGCCAAGGCGCAGCGGGCCCGGACCATGGCTCTGTACAACCCCGTCCCCCACCGGCAAAACTGCCTCACTGTCAACAGGTCGCTCTTCATATTCGCAGAGGACAACTTCATTAGAAAAACTGCAAGGCGAATCATTGAATGGCCATATCCTTTCTATTAAAAGCATGTTTAAAGTTGTTTTGTTACAGTTTGTTTTAAAGTGCATGTTCAGAACCACGGACAGCTACAGGCAGCGTGCAGCATTAAACTACAACTCACTCATGCATGTTAAACCATGTCTATAAAGTGAAAAAGTATATTGTTTAAGTACAATGTCAGTGCTTTCAATGTGTTTTGCATGACTCCTTCCTATATAGAGATCTGCCTTGCATCTGCTTTGTTTAGTGTTTGCTTATCTGCATAATGATCTCCAGCTGTTAGTTAAATCATCATATTAATTAATTCCTCTGCACAGCTGAATTTAACCTTCTCATGATTCTGCCCTGATTTTATTCATCTGTGGGCTCCATGTGCTCCAGTGTTGGCAGAAGACAGAAAGTTAGCATGTGGTGATCATTAGAAGCAGCTCTGCTCACTGTGGGGGTGGCATGTAGGCACATCTCTGCTGCCTCAGTGCTCATTGGAATATGAACCTGGCCATGAGTAGGTGTCAGTTCAAATCCACCAGGCAGCGTTTCTCTGCTTCCTGCTTCAGCATCGGCCAACAGTTTCTATCTCCTGAACTTCTGCAGATCCAACAAAGAAGTTATTTTTCAAGCAACGGCAGCAAATTCATCTAATGTGAACAGAGTGCAGACAATATCAATGCACAATAACTAATAACTGGCCAAACATAAGAATACTTCTTTTCTTTATTCACTTAGAAATATTTACTTCATTTTGTCAAACAATTTCCTGATGAATCGTGTATATTTAGATATTTTTAAAGCATAATCAGTTTAACAACATCACTCAGTTGCCATATCTACCCACTGCTCCTCCTGTCTTACACCCCCTTCAGTGCAGCGTGCCAGTCTCCCACTGTTACCTAACCGCAGGCTCTGTGTGGTGTGTGGGAGTGGGGCTAGTGGTCAAGACTAGCTGGCCACTGGCAGCACGTTAATGTGACTGTCAGTATCACAGAGGCAGAGGTATGTGGGAGAGAGCTGGCCAGTAGTACTGTGGTGGATCGTGGGCTGTAAAAGCAGCACATGTCAGAGTATTGACTGGGCGAGACCCAGAATTTTGCTCACAGTGTCCAATTTCTGATATTACAAGTGAAATCAGATTCATATGTATTCATTGCAGTGTTGTTTCTTTGATTGTATTCTTGTATTGGAGTGTTACAGTATGATATTGCTCACAAGTTTAGAAGTTGATGGGACTTCTGTTGCCCAATGTAGGCCAAAGTCTCTGTGAGTCTCAAATTTTGTTAAGGCACTATACTAGTGTTCCTGCAACAGAACATTCATTGGCAAGTGCATTGATAATCAATAAATTGCTTTCAATCATTTTTAAGGGCAACACAATTCTCTAGGGATGGGAATTGATAAGATTTTATTGATACCAATTCTGCTTATCGGTTCAGTTGTTTTTCGATTTCCTTATTGATTCCTGTGCGAAACAAAAGTTGACCATCACAGGTTTTCAGCATCAACACAACTGTTTTATTGTCACTGAGTCTGCACACGGTATAGATTAAATTAAAGAATATTGGTATCGCACTTAATTTTATTTAGATTTTCTGAAAATCTGATATCCAGTTATGTTTTTATAACAGAATATTAACCATCGGTAATAGACTTGCTGTGTGTGTGAGGGGTGTCAAATCTCTGGCGTTCCAAGAATTTTAGCCCAGGTTGCATAGAAAGTTTCAGCATGTTGCTGGTGTTTTCACCCTTACCTGAAATGATCACTTTTAGGCATTACAAGAAGCCCTGTTGTCATCTTCATGACCGTTTCTTCCTCTCCGCCATGACTCTTGTTTGTTGCAAGTTTCCTGCAGCATAGATGCATGAATTTGATATCCTTGTTTTGCAATACACAAAGAAAAACATGCAGGCATCAGTTAAAGGAGTAAATTGGCACCAAGGCAAATGACTCAGATGGATCAGATCATTCCGAACTGGTTCTCAGCTGCAACTGATTCTCATTACCCGGCCATCCCTAAAATCTTCTGTTTGCACCATATGCTTTATTTTTTGTTGTGTATCATTGGAGACTGAATATATTTGGGGTTTTGCGTGTTAGTCAGACAAAACAAGAAATTTGAAGACAACCTTGAAGTCTCTGAAACTAGAATGAATATTTTGATATATTCTGATGTTTAATAGATCAAATTATATAGAAAGATAAATCTCAAAAGTATTTGACAGTTTGATGGATTCCGAATGATCAGTCATTGCAGCTTTTGTCTATACTTTACTTCACTGCTGACCAATTTTTTAAATGTATTTTTCTACCTTCATTTGTTTCCACTCATTTGCATACAACACAAAGGCACATAAGCACACTCCTAAAGCTTTGATTAACTATCTAATCCATCACACTCCATTAAGAATATAACGTTAACATAACAACTGTAGGCTTGATGTCGACTGCAGTGGATTGCACATCTCAGGAGAGTTAAAAAAAAAAAGTCTGTTTCAAATATGTTTCATTAAGCAGCTTATTTCACATACAAATGCAAACAGAATTGATTAGTTGATATTCTGCAGCAATTCTGAGAATCACTTAATAATTTAATTAATTTGCAGCCTTTCTATGGGTCAGTTGTTGCTCACTTTGACTTTATATGAAACTAAAGTATGTGTTATAAATTATTTCATTTGGGAAAGAAAAGGCAAAGTAGGAAGTAGATAAACCCACCTTGTCAACCCTATTTCACGTTCTTAGAGTGAGTCAGTTGATTATTTTATTGAAACAAACAGATGCTTGAAAGATCACAATAATATATTAAATATCTAAAAAAAACAACAGCCTGGTTAACTGTATGCAATTCGTCCTAAATAGTCAAAACTGTGCATAATCTCTGGTATGGAGGTAACAGGTAGTGAGAGCAGGTAGAGTGGGCGAGATTTGTTAAGTATTTCCCACTTAAGCTATTTTCAACTTCCTTCAATGGCAACAATGTGGACCTGTCAATGTGAGTCAGTGTGGGTCCCAGAGGCCCCCATCATAGCACTCCTCTGTGAGTCAGTGACCCCATTTCACTGAAGGCAGGAAAATTAATAACAAGGAGCAGCTGCCTCATGGGAACTCCAGGGGACTGAAAGTCACAGGCACATACACATAAGTGTTGGGGTACTTATAGTCACCCGCAGTGCTTGATGGTTCACACACACATAAAAAAATATTGTATCCATAGCATATATGCATACACCCATGCATACACACACATACAGATGTTTGAGTCATGATGGTACATATAACTCCTGAGAAATTATAGAAGTGAATAAAGAGCTTCTATAAATAATGTGAACTTTAAAGCTTTGCAACCTACAGAAAACATGCAGACAATTATGTTCTGATTTTTGAGTCACATCCCTCCCTCACCTTGTCCCTCCCCCTCTTTCTCTTTGTCTCTCTCTCTCTTTGTCTCTCTCTGTCTCTCTCTCTCTCTCTCTCTCTCTCTCTCTCTCTCTCTCTCTCTCTCTCTCAACCCAACCGGGTGAGGCAGATGGCCGCCCACCAAGAGTCTGGTTTAGCCAAAGGTTTCCTCCTGCTAAGGGGGAGTATTTCCCCACCATAGTGGCACTAGTGCTTGCTCATGGGGGAATGGTTTATAGAGTATGGTCTTGACCTGCTTTATATGGAAGGTGTCTTGAGATAACGTGTTGGGATTTGGCACCATTAAATTAAATTAAATTGAAATTAACTGAAAATCCAGAAAATACAAATGTCCAAGAAAAACTACTCCCACTTTAAAGTTGCATCTGCACGTATAAGTGCTGAACCATGCTTCTTGCAATAAAGTTTGCAAGATTTGTGTTTTTTATTTAACATCTGGACAGAAATATACTTCTGAAAAATGATTTGCGTGTCTGAGATGTAAGAGGTTGAGATCACTGATTTGCAGTTGTCCTGGAAGAAATTATTCAAGTAGAAACAAACATGTAAATATTTTTAAGCTGTTCATTTTTTGTTGATTAATCTGCATTTTAACTGATTAATTATTTGGCCTATAAAATGTTAGAAAAAAAGTAGTTTTTTTTTAATTCCGTACAAAATGTTCATCAGTTTCCCAGAGCCTGAGGTTACATCTTCAAATCATCAACAGTTGATCACAAAAGCACAAAGAAGCACAGATTTTCTCCCCCTGAAAAAATGACCTAAAAAGAGTGATTATAAAAAAAATGTATGATTAATTTTCAGTTTCAGCATTACATAATTTATGCTTGTCATAAAACAACTCTAGCTCTAGCTCTATTTTTGAATTAGCTGTTGTGCCTGTTGAATTTTAGAGGATTTCACAACTGTCTGGTTTTTAAAACCTCACAATCAAGTAATTTGACTCCAAATCTAACAGTTCAACTTAAATCCATGACTGCAAAGACATAAAATTGATGATGTAATACACTAAATTTAGTGTACTGTAGTGTAGCTCCATGCAGTAAAAGGAGTTAAGATGACTGTTTGCTGTAGTTTGTGTAGTTAAACCTGTCAGGCCAAGGTGACTTCACTGTGCTCTCTTTCCCTCCCTTACCTGTCTCTTTTTCCTCTTCATGAAAAGCACTTTTAAAAGCAGGTTGCCATGGATACTGCAATCTCTCTAACAGATTGCTTCCAATACCAGAGAATATGAACCATGCCATAATTCATCTGTCATTTAATCATCCATCCATCTATGTTTTTTTCTCCTTTCCACTGAACCAGGCACACTTTGAAGCATTAATGGAATTTAGAAAAACAACAACCTTGTATATATGGAAAACATCAACATTAATAGTTGGTGCTGTTAGTGAATTGGGCATTTTAAGCTTGTTTAACTTAGAATATTTTGCTTATTGTTATCTTTGATATGGTTTGTTTTTGTCCTTGTGTTGTGATAAAAGTGCTTTCCTTAACTTTGCGGCCTTTACACCATTTGAGTACATGATCCTGGCCACCATCACTGCCAACTGTGTTGTCCTGGCTTTAGAGCAGCATCTCCCTGGAGAAGACAAGACCCCCATGGCAAAGAGACTGGTGAGGACAAAATCAGTTTTCACATCCTCGACACACAGACAGAGTTGTGAGCGAGGTCACAAAACAAACCAGAGTGACTGAGAGTTTATGTGAAGATCAAGTTGTGTTTCTGCAGTAATCAAGTTCCAAATCTCCCAAAGTAAAACCACTCTTTCTGTTAAGTGTTCATACTTTACTATAAGAATGTAACATATAGGATTTAAGGAAGGTGGTGGATAGTTTTGCCCAGAAGTTGGTGCAAAAGAAAAGCAATTTAACGTAAAGGGTTGAGTTTTAGAAACATGAGATCAAACACCACATACAAATTAACCTTCAGTTTTGGAGAGTGATATTACATTAGAGTAATTTGATTTGTATTCATTTCACTATTGGAGTTACTCACTATGACTGTTCAGATTATGTAACAAAGATGAGTCACATGACTTTGACTCGAGTCAGAAATTTGATAACTTTAGACTTGACTTGATAAAATCAAAAAAGACTTGCAACTTGACCTGGATTTTAACAAGAATTACTAGTGACATCACTTGGATGTGAGCCTTTTTACTTAAAAATGCTTGATACCTTCCCTAAAGTCAAGTGGTATTTGCTATAGAATTGCAATGTCAGAAATACCGTTTTATGATTAAGTACAGCTGTATTTGTTTAAACAAATATAGAAATGATCATTTCGGCGCTGAAGTATTGAAATTGAAGAATGAAGAATTGTTGTATTGTTTTTTTGTAAGTGGGATGCATTCTTTGCAGTACACTGTGTTTATCTGTGAAGCCTGCATATGCACATTAAACCCAACAGGTCATATTTTTTTGACATCTTGCCTACAGACTATGCTGACCTATTTCTTACACTATTTCCACAGGAGAAAACAGAGCCATACTTTATTGGGATCTTCTGTTTCGAGGCGGGGATCAAGCTGGTTGCCCTCGGTTTTGTTTTCCATAAAGGTTCCTACTTGAGGAATGGCTGGAATGTCATGGATTTCATAGTCGTGCTCAGTGGGTGAGTGACATCACTTCTCTCCATGTTTGGTCTCCAATGTTTGTTGTAAACATTGTCAACAGACTCTTAAGTTACAACTTGCCAAGCATACTGGTGAAATATGTTTTTTGGAGGAGGAACTAATAGCAGTTCTCTGTAACTAACCAACTATTTTAACGTTGCCATACACTCTGACTGTGAGCCAATCAAATCAGAGCAAAGCAATTGCACTAAGACTTCGGATTGGCAGTAGTGTCTAAACTTCTTGCAAAGCTTTTCCTCACAGGTTTTTTTTCTTCTGTCTCTCTGTCTAATGAATAGATCTTTTTCAAAGCAGTTGTAGCTGGGAAAAGCCCAGGTGTGACTAATAACATTAACGATGGCTCACTTCCATGTAAGCCATTCATTCCAGTGAGCCAGCACAATACCAGGACCCTGTAGCTGGCTCAATGGAATGGCACACAGCCATCGTTAACATTATTAATTACACCTGTATTTTTTCTTACTATGGCAGGTGAAATGCCTTCTGTGAAAAAGGTCTATTACACTACTGTTAAATGAGCATTAAAGGGGTATATTGCTGTTATTGTGGAGGAGGTTACAAGTTTTGAATGCTTTTATAGTTAACAAGGCGATGTGTATAGCTTTTTTTGCATATGACATCATACATGAGCACACTTTCCAAAAAGAGGGCATGCAACTGGAGGCTGGTTCTGAGGCATGGAGATTTTTGCTGTTTATACCTGTTTCAGTCAATCAGAATTGGGAAAACGACAACTTATTTTGAGTGCCAAAAGATGTTGTCAAGTTAACTGTCATCTTAAATCTGAGCAGAGTCAAACTTTACATTAAAGGGTTGCATTACACTGTCATGAGTATGAGTTGAAGAAATAGTTAGAGGCCTCTAGTCCCTTGTACGCTTTCATCTGGCTTGCTGTGTAGTAATAATTTTTTTTATGGCAAATAGGTTCACCCCGGGCAAAATGGTCAAGTTGAATGGTTCACATCAGTGTGTTTGAATTTTTTAATAATACCTGCTGTGTGCAGGTTCAAGGAAATCCTTTTATGTAGTCAGTTTTCTCTATTCCCACTGTGCAGTATATGGATTTAGCACTACCTGCTCTCCATCTGAATTTGAAGACGCTTTTGTCACTGCCTAGCTACAGTTTCAGCTACTGTATAATAAAATTGACTCGTATGCCTACATTTGAGCATCTTTATGTTTGAGTTGTGTGAACTGGAGCAAAAAGCATGCGCAAAATAGCAGAGACATAATAGTGCAGATTTCAGTACTGGAGTAGTTTACAGTAGCTACTTTGCAGTTACTGTTTTCATACCATAACAAATTTGCGACACTGGTCACACTCTTTTTTTTTTTCTTTTTTTTTTGTTTGTTGTTGTAATATGCAGTCAAACAGTCAGTCCTGTCACCTTTCCATGAATTTCATTTCTGAAGTGATTAACTAAAACATGATACTTGGTATTTTTGTCCAGCTTCTTGGCTTTATGATAAGTGATTATTTTGTGAGCTTTACACATCTCAAATTAGTTTTAGACACAGAAGGCCTGGCAAACCAACAAAAGAAAGCAGCAGCTCACTGTAGCGCTTTTTGGCTTTCTGTACAAGAACAGATGACCAGTGAGTAAGTGTTTCTGTAATGTACTGCTGTGTTTGCATATGACCAGTGATGTTTTGCCATATGTGGCTATATATTTAATAAAAGTAGCTCGTGTTCAGTGTGTCTGGTTGAAAACAGATGCTGGTTAGCTGTGCTAATAAGTTACCTGGAGGTCCATTGCTGTGGCTGTGCAGAATAGTATACACTATTTGTTTGATTGTTTTCATAGCTCTGAATATCTGATTCCAACAGTAACTTTGTATCATCAACGTTTTTTTTTGTGTGCTTGAGCAACAGTTGTTAGTTCTGAGGGTCAGTTTCCACTGTAGAATAAAATGTACCTTTTTTGACATTAGATTAAGGGGACAAATAATTTAAATGAAATGTACCCAAAATCAATGAAACGGTATTCTAACCTCCAACCTTGGACTTAAGCATTACCATTTCTAAGCTCTTACAGACGTTAAGGATAATCTTGGCATTATTCTGTCAATTTCTTACTGTTAACAAGTCACATGACTTCCTGAGCTAGTCTATGGAGTTCAACCTCTACATCCTTATCACTCCCTCCGGGACATCAACGACACCATGGTTCTGATTACTGATGGCTTCATTGCTTCGTCGTCATCACAATCCACCGTCGAACTCGCTGGCTGCATATAACCGAGAGGGAAATGAGTACCTAAAATATCCGGTTCAAAATATAAAAAATAAAAACATTTGCTTCTCGACACAGGGAAAACTTCTTTTCATCACATCAGGGAAAAATGTGTCGCCTCCTGTGAATTACCTGTTACACATTAAAGTGTCCGAGTGCAACGCAAACTGAACTTTAGTTCCTACTTCTAACATTCACAACTCAATATTCATGAATAATAGATTAAATTAATATATAAACCAAACATATCAAATAATGATATAAATAATAGTTATGGCAGTTAAAATCCTGACATAATCTGATGTAAAAGAGTCACAGTTTAATAAAAAAGACTGGGCTCTGTAGTTTTTTAAAAATACATTTAATCAAACAGGAGTACATAGCACATTTGTAGGGGACTATTTTCAGTTTTGGATCAATACACATTCAGTGGTGCTCTTGCGAGTATTTCCAAAAGCAGGATGTTGTACACAGAATCAACTCAAAATAACTACAGCGGTCTTGTTCATTGTGATGAAGCAGCATGTCACCTAGTGCAATTATGTGGTTCATTACTGTGATTTTAGACAACAGTGAAGGTTTATAGCACAGACTAATAAGGTATATCAGGCTTTGGCTACACCTGCTTATTACTAAGAGCAGTACAATTGTTGATTATGGGATTTGTCTACAAGAAAAAATATAGAATATTACCAGCCTTATCCTAACTTAGCAAAGTAGCCTTTCGGTATTAAAAGGCCAAATGTTACTCTAGATAAGTTTAATTTGTGTTTGTTCGTGTGTGTGTGTGTGAGTGTGTGTGTGTGTGTGTGTGTGTGAGCTTGGGAGGTGTGCCTCCAAATGCTGTCTTTTAATTTTGAATTTGGTTGAACTCCATGATGAATTACAAACTTCACTGATTGTGGAAGAGAGTGAAGAAAAAAGAAAAAAAAGTTTTAAATTAATGCTCAGCAACTGATTCTGCAATTAATTTTGACAGAATTCATTTTTACTTTACCAGGCTGTGGCTGCTGAACCAAAAGATTAATTTTGAGACACTGATTGTCAAGTTATGTTGGTGCATTCATGCATGTGACGCTGCTTGTGTCAACGTTTATCAATATTGTTGCCATGCGTGCTCGTGCTGCATTTTAAAGGCTTCTATTCCTCACATGCTGTATCTTACGTCTGGCACATGGTCAGCAGTGACTGACCCTATAGAAAGGTCTTTATTGTTAATATGTTGTTGTTGATTTTTCTCTATAAGCAGATATAAATATTACATACATCCACAGAAAAACACATAAATGCAAGAAAATGTGTGTTTCCATAGCACAGTCAGGCTCTGCAGTCAGCGATAGGTGGGTGGATAAGTGGATTGGCAGTTGTGTCTAAAACCTGCTTCGGTTCGCCCCCAGGACCTCTGTGAATTAAATGTGAATGCAGCACTGTTATGCAAAAGCATTGAAAGAAAAGATGGATGGTAGAGAGAAAGAGAGAAGAAAGGAGAGGGGAAACAAGGGGTAGAAAGCATGGTGGAGAGCCATAATGAGAGACTTCATTCTGTTCCCTTTAAGACTGGGTTTAGTGAATTAATTGCGCAGGAGATAAGCATAGTTATCACTTGTGTGCTGTATATGGCTAAGTGTACAGTATTCAACATGCAGGGAAGATTGCTGTTGGCGTGTTGACATCTCATATCAACCTGACACCCACATCTTTCTCTTTCTCAGTATCTCTTATTTCTCTGTCTGTCTTTCTATCCTGCTGTCTCTTTCTGCCTCTTACATAAAAGGCACATCAGCATCACGTTTGCAGACCAGTTAGTGCTGGCCTGAACACTCAACAGCTGTGTTGTTGACAGACTTCCACTGAATTTTACAAAGTGTTCAGTCAGTTTTAATAATCTGCTCTGAACAGTTGTTACCTTAGCAGTACTGGTTGCTTTAATGCTTTGAAATTCTCTCATTAGGCATTCGTCTCTTTGCTACAAAGCAGTTCGCTTTCAGTTTCTCAATAAATGGCTTGTTAGCCAACCTAAAAAAAGCACGGTTTGGTACAAAGCAACGGCTCGTTAGTCACAATCCTTTGCCTAGTTGTGGATTTAAAACGTTTTTTTTTGTTTATGTTTTTTTGAGATAGTGTTGGCCACGCATGGCTTTAAAAATGTGTCAGTAAGTAGATGTTTTCCATTTCTTCACAAGCATTCAGAATCATTTGTGATTTAAACAGTGATTTTAAACAGGGACAGTGTGTTGCCAAGCTATATGGTCCTTGGCTTGCTCAATGCACCAAAAAAAAAAAAACATTTAAAAAACTCCTCAGCAGAGTCTCTTTCCAGACAGCATAATAATGCACACTTAAAATAATTCACAGACCTTGTTGTGAACAGTTTCATGCAGGAACAACTTTATTTCTACTAAGTACACCCACCAACCATATGACAGCACAGAAGAAAGCATGCACCTACTCAAAGAAGAGAGGCCTGTGTTCCTATCAGGGCAAGATGTAAACATCCTCCTCGGCTGAGCTGTAACATCAGCTAGCTGCTGTTTAGCTTCTTTCCTTATGTGCAGTTATACATTTGGTGTAGTTCAGTAGGAAGAAAACAGTTCCCCTATTAAAATGCTCACAACAAGGTCTATGGATCTTGAGTAACCTGGTCATGATTTCTGGAATTGCTTTCAAATGTTTTTTTTTTTTTGGCGCTTTGGGAACCACATGAGCCATCTATTTCTATTGTATTTGAGATACAGCCCATATCTATACAACACACCAAAACAAGCTTAATTGATAAATAGCAATGTAAGAGTGAATGCAAAATGCAAATATGTAAGTTGTAAGTAAATTGTCAACCAGGATTTTAATTTGTAGTTTTCCACAGCAGCATTTGAAGTTGAAATTGATATTTCATAATGTAAGAGCTATCGAATTTCTATAGAAAGATACAGAATCAAAAAACAAACCACTCTTGTTGCATAATCCACTTGTCTATTATCTACCCGTATTCTCCGTATGTTCCAGTATAAACAAAGTATGGCTAAAGTCATATGCCGCTCCTATGTTTTAATACTTTAATTCTGCTGTGAATCTGTTGTAACCAGATGACCACAGCAGCAGGAAACTGTTGTTTTTTACCAGCCGCCTATCAAGCATAGATGAGTGTTGCTAAAATTAGAGATTTGGCGTAGGATCTCACTTGAAGGCCAGTGGTGCAAGTTGTGTAACAGTTTGATGGAGTTCAGCAAGGTCTGAGTGAGCAGTGGTGTGGACCCAATTACAGCCCTCCAAAAACACACTGGTGGGAACTTGAAAACGTGTCTTACATAACAATTAGTGTCATTATTGATACATTTTAACAATTATTTTGGGTTGGAGGCTATGCTGCTCATAGCGTTGTTTTCGGGAGGAATGGGTACCTGTATTAAGCGAGAAAAAGCTTGAAAAACTCACTGTAAACTATCCAATCAGAACCAAATAAATAGCACATTATTACATTCTGTTTTATTTACATTCTAGACAACATCCCAACTTATATGGAATAGGGGTTGTAACACTGGGCTAAAGAGTAGTGTGTCAGGGCTAAACCCAGCATCACTCTTAAAAATGTGTGAATTTTAGTGGCTTTTAATAGACGAAACTGTTGAACTTCAGTTCTTCTAACACAGCTGAAATCATGTCACTTACAGTGGGAAATGCGAAAAGTGTACTTTCTGCCGCCTACAGAACATCTCGTTCAATTCCAGCCACAACTGGAAAATAACGACCTGGTTTCCTGCCACCTATCTGACACATTTTCTGGTAGCACATATGCTGCTCTCCTCTCCTCTCGCTCCCTGTCTCTCTCAAAAACACACACACACACACACACACACACACACACACACACACACACACACTCTGGTGGCACAGTGCAAGTAAGTCAGACTTAAAAGAAAACACACATGTGTCATAGAGGCCAGTTGGGAATAAAATCGAGGCCACTGGGCCAGCGCTGGAGGCATTCATTCCATTTCATATTAATGAATTGCTAGAAGCGAATCTGCTGGGACACTGAGCTCAATTAAAATCCTTAATCTGAGTGAAGAGTGTGTAGCAAAAAGGACAACAGCTAGAACAAACCAATTTAATTCAAAAATGGTCAATTATATCCTGCGGCAAACAGATTGGCTCAGGTGGACTCAATGCTTTGATTAGCAATAACATTTCTCCCAAATGATTTGTGTTGAGTGTGCGTGTGCTGTTCACTTCATTTATCAGGCTGAAGGTACAGACTTTTGCCATTGAACCTGTTGCCCTCATGTTGTTAGATTAGTTCTGACAACTCCCTCATCAGACCTGAGTGATATTGATCCCCAGGTGTCAATGTCAGCTTCCCATCATGTTGTATGAAGGATATCAACTTTCCCTTGTTCCCCAGTCTGCTATCCCTCTTACACAGTGTGACACTTTGCTAAAATCGTTGCTCTTTATACAGGATGAATAATACAACTGGGTGGGAGTTGGGAATGATTCATTAGCCATCTGGCACAAAGACAGACACACAGGAGTGAGTCTGTCTTTGCATGCCCAAGCAGTTTTCATCTATATCATTTAATGTGTATCTGTCAGTGGACTGACCAATTAAGGGTTCCAAAAAATTTGCTGTCCTGACTCCATCAATCAACTTCTGTGCACTGTGAATATACCCTGTCGCCTTTAAGTTTCCATCAAGCTTACAGCAGTACTTTTTTTATTTGCCAAAAGCCCCAATAACTAACAAGTTAGCGATTACTACTGCCTGCCCTCACTTATTCTGTATGTTGTTATGTTCATTTGTAGAAATGTAATTAACATGACCTTTTTTAGGAATATGCACCAAATAATTACAGTCTTTAAACTGTCATATTTTGGCACAGGTACTACAAATTTGCAATCAATGTCAAACCAAATAACACTCTGGACCTGAGAGGCTTTTTGAGACCCTAGGAGCTGGTTGCTACAGCTATTCCTGAGATCAGACTTTTAGACTTTACTAAGTGGAGTTTTGAGCATCACAAAAAGAGATCCGGTTGTATAGAAGTCATTGAGAAAAATACCCTACTTCTCACTTGGTTTATTACCTCAGTAAACATTCTCCTGATGAGTTAATGGTCATCTTTTCACTCAATAATTCAATTGTATGAACTACTACTACTACTACTACTACTACTACTGAAACACACATATTTCCCCTTGTATGTCTATATAAATAAAACATAGTCAATGGTAGTTATGTGTAAGATATTGTCTGATCCACAGGTATAGTTATTTTTTTTAGAAAATATTAGGCATGTTTTATTTGTGCAACTCAAGTTAGATGATTGCTGTCTTTGCACTTAAACTTCAAAATTGTAATTAGTTTTTGGTAAATTAGTCCGATCTACCAGTATGTGGCACATGATTGGCAGTGTATTTCAAAGCACCAGTAAACACCAGTCTCACTGCACAAGTGTGACCTCAAAACTTTGAGTTAAATTGCAAATGCAAATTGCAGCCAAAAGAGTTTCCAACCATGTCAGTGACTCTGAAAACTAATTCAGGAATAAGGCCTAAGACTTCAAGATTTTGTGTATTATGCCAGGCGTTTTCAGGGACGACTGCAGTGGTCTCAGCTCCAATTTTTTTCTCATAATTGAACTGAACAAACAATAGCTTACAGTCCCTGGTGGCTTTTCTTTGGGAAAACATACACCCAGAAGATTATTCTATGACTAATAGTGAATAAATGTTTTTTTTTCTAATGTAATCCCAATTCAACAGAGCAGTATTAATGTTGCCATTAGATACACGTTTTATGTTTTTTCCAGATTTAATGCAAAGCCATTAATTTGTTGACACATTAATGTTGACATTACCATATGCAGAGCTGTGCTGAAATGGTGAGCAACGTGATGCTGCTGATTACTGTAGTTTTTGGTGGTGTTCTTAGTGTAGGTGGAGGTGTGTGGGAGAGGCTGCATTCTGTGCATGTAATGAATTCAGCCTCTCCAGAGCCGGTTTGGTATAATACTGTGCAACAGTGCTTCACTTAAAGAGCCAACAAGGAAGAGATTAGCCTCTCAGTATGAACATTAACTCGCTGCTGGATTGTTACAGAGTTGAATCTGTAGAGGGGTGTATGTGTGTGGGGCTGTCCTATCCATTTTATTGTCTCTTTACTGTACTTAAAGCCCTGATAAAGTGACACATTTTTTAGCCTATATACATTTTTTCACTGGATTTTTTACATGCCAAATGAAGGATGGACAAGGCAAGGCAAATTAGCAAAAAATGTATAATATTTTAATTTTAAAAGGTACTGAAAACAAACTTTAATAGACAATAATATATGAACATAAATACAAATGTAGAAGCAATCTTAATGTAACAAAAAAAAAAGGTTCACCAGTATTTGTTCTCATTATTGGAACAGCTAGCAACGTCTTATGTTCAAGAGGTCTGTCTGTTTCATTATGTACATGTCAGCAATATATTTTGGGCCTCTGCCATTAACTGATTCATACATTTTCCACTTTCTTTCTCTTTGTCATGATTTTGGTTATTTAAATAAATAAAAAAATGCTTGACAAAAAAAGAGGATCACAGTAATCAAATGTACTTGCTGTAAAAGAATTTATCAGTTGTTGACACAAGGTCTATCATTTTTGTTAAATTTAAAACAGTTCGTGTGTCGTCTTCAAACCTCTGTGATACCTAAAAAAACAAAAACCTAAAAGAGCAAACATTGACTAACAGTAACTAGTGGAAGCATTTGAGATCAAATAAAGCAGGACCAAAAATTGAACCCTGTGGAGTCCCATATTAAAATAAGATGCAAATTGGTAGATACAGCATCTCAAGTGAACTGTATAAATATATACTGAATGTATGAGACTAGAGGCTTTTTCAGTGAATTTTGTTCCTTCAGGAAAACAATTTCTAAACTAAATAAAAGAAAATAGCCTCTGTGAGTGTGTGTGTATGTGTCTGTGTGTGCGTGTGTAGGGATGATTCATATCACAAACAGACTGAATATTTGCTTTAATTTTGACGGAGTCTCCGCTGAATTGTTGTGCTCAAAGTGCAGCCTTGAAGGAGCTGTACTGCTGCCTGCCTTTGTTCAGAGTGTTTGGTTTGAAGGCTATTTCCACAGACTCCCACTCCTCTGCTCCTGCTCTGTCTCAGTGTCTCTCGCTGTGTCATCTCTTTGTCTGACACGCTCACTCTCTCACTCACTCACTCCCTCACTCACTCACTAAAACCCAATTACTGCTAATAACCACACTGAAGTAAAAGTGATAGTTTGGTATCCTCATTAGTGCCACAAAATTAAAGAAGACTAAATAGGAAGATGCTTTGTCGTGTTGATTAATTTACATTAATTTGATTTGATGTTTTGCCGCCACTAGCTGTGTCATTATTTGTGTGTAGAGACAACACTTCTGACACATGCACTGAATTAAAACAAAGAAATAACATCAGAATACACATGCCACAGTAATTTGAAAGACTGACATGTAATATACAGTATGTATGTTAATTAGGTTACAGGCTGCTCCAATTTTAACTTTAATCTGAGCAATCAAACAACTGGCCAACAAACTGACATTTCCGTCTGTAGAAAAATAGCCTCTTCAGACTTGTTCCTGGAGTCTGAAGATTTATAAGATTAAGGATGTTTTAAAATATGAATGTGCGGACTTTTAGATTCAACGCATTCTTCAGGGTCTAAGCAAAGAGGTTGTTGGGTTGTATCATGGAAAATAAAGCATTTTACCTTAAATGTCAGGATATCTTGTATCTTATTTTATCTTATCTCAGATGCACTGATTTTGTCCTTCAAGTGTCCCTCAACTTTAGAGAAGTGCAACCATAATCAGCTGCAGTACCCCTTAATAATTTGTGGTTCTATCTGTACATTTTGTAACGAGCAAATGTGCAAGACTTGGAGAAGATCAGTTTTCCTGGCTACTTAAACTGCCTGTTGCCTTTAAAGATGATGTGAGAATTTGATGTGACTGGTCATTGATGAAGCTCAAACACAAAATCATGCAGTAATTGCCGTTCAAATTGTATTTATTTCTATGTAAACACACAGCTTGACAATGCTTGACAACAGCATGAATCCTGCCCAGTGGCGATGATTCACTAATAGTCAGTCTCCCCGTGGCGCTCATTGGATTGAATGCAAGACAAATCAGTGATATTGGTGGATGGTGTATTCAAAGTTCTTGACACCGGCAAAGCCACACCCTAAAGCATACCCTGCTTTATCATATATTTTACTCTAAATTGAACCAACATTTACACAATTAACACTATGAAAACTAATGATTGAGACCATCATTTACTAATCATAAGGAGAATGTTTAATGAGGTAATAAATCAAGTGAAAGCAGGGTCATTTTCTCATAAACTTCTGTACGATCAGACTTCTTTTTGCAGCCAGTAGAGTTGCCCCCTGCTGGCCTGTGTAAGGCACTTCCGCATTGGCTTCACTTGGTCCCAGAGGCTATGTCCACTTCTTTTATGCAATCTACGGATGACAAGCTTTCACCACGCTCAACAGCATTTACAGGTTTTATCCGCAGTAGTGTGAACGTGGCTTCATTCACTCACTCATTCGGCCTCTCTCCCTCCCACTGCTTTCAGGAGAGATTCTGAGTGGGCTTACACTTGAGTTTCTGCCATGTGCTTCCTACCCCCTGCTCACACACACACACACACACACACACACACACACGCACACACACTTACCCTCCCCCACACTTCGCAACACTGTCCAAAGATTTTTCGTTTTAGTATATTTAGTATATTTGTATCTGCGTGTGTATAACAGCGAGAGAGTGAGAGAGAGAAATCTGTAAAATAGAAATAATTATGATTTCTAGGATAATTTTCACAACTTAGTTAAAATATTACTTGGCAAATTAGCAGTGGACGCTGACCCTCTCCACAGTGAAAGCTTTAGTGGTTATGGGTCACCAAATTGGTGCAGTTGACTTGAATAAATTAAAATGTTTAATTTTTTGGCAGGGTTATTGTAGCACTTGTATATCATTTGTTGTAAAATGATCTTTTTCTAATTGAAAGTAACATTAAACTGGCTTTTTGCCATCGCTACATAAACATTCACATGTGATTTGTGGTGTACGTTGGTAAGATATTGCCTTTTGGTCTCTCCTGTTGCTGTTTTTCATTGTTTGTGTGTAGGTGGAGGAACATCAATGTGTGCGTGGGTAGATGTGAGTAGAGATGCCTGCCAGGTGTATGGAGCTGTGCATTCTTTGTCTCTCACCATACAAGTCTGATACACTTAATAAATATACTGTACCACTCAATGACTGTACAGTTGTCTGTGTGACATCAAATCAGTTTATTATTTACCCTTTTTTGCTTTAAAATGACTGATCCTCAAAACTGTCCTTGAGATACATCCATTTGTTGCTTTTTACCTATTTCTGTCATAAACACCACAGACAAAAAGCATTAATCTCAAGCAGGGAAAGTGAGGCTTTGTACCAGATTTAGCTACTAATGGATGTTGCCTTTTTTTTTAATATGTCCCTGTTGCATATTTCTCTATTTTAACCCAAATGTCTTTTTCCTTTTCAGGCCATCACAAATTATAGCTATTCATTTAACCCGATAGATAACAATGTACTTTTTTACAAACAGTCCAACCATCACAAATGTATCTGGATCAAGTATACATAATGTGTGAGCATGTTTTCCATCAGGATCCTGGCCACTGCCGGTGCCCACATGAACATCCCAGTCGACCTTCGGACCCTGAGGGCTGTGCGAGTGCTGAGACCTCTCAAACTCGTCTCCGGGATCCCGAGTGAGTTAGTTACTGACCTCTAATCCTGCTCTGTGAGGTTAGGCAAACAGCTATAATATTGCAAATAACAAGCGCTTATTCTTTGCGGGTAATCTTTAGGATTTAATCAGTTTGTGAATCTACTCTTGAGAATTTGGTTGTCAGTAATATTTATCAACTGTCTTAAAATATTATTCCCCAAATAGAAAAATAGCATTTGCTGTTGCACAAACATGCTTAAAATCTACTATATAAGCCTGGCAATATATACCTTTGGGCATTTTTAAGCTTGTAAATTTAGCATAGAAACCAGGTTTTTCCCCATTACACAGCTGAAACTCACCAATGTATTTCCCATATTCATAAGCTACAGTGTGCTGCAATTTACTGACATCTGTGTTTAATAAAAACCTGTGCAAAACAGCTTAACATGTAGAATGCTGAAAGGATTTTGTGGGGTTTTTTTTTGCCGTTTCTGGCATTTTTGACAATGAATTACTGTGTTTGTCGTATGAAGACTGCATTCCATCTGAAATTTTAAATTTTCTTTGATGAAAGAGTTGTCTTGCACAAATCTAAAGACATTACTGACAGTATTGACGAATACATTTCATGTACATTATTGTAAAGATGTTATTCTTGAACATTGTGTCTTTTTCTTTGTGAATACTTCAAGGCCTGCAGATTGTGCTGAAGTCCATCATGAAGGCCATGATCCCGCTGCTTCAGATCGGCCTTCTCTTGTTCTTCGCCATCCTCATGTTTGCCATCATCGGTCTGGAGTTCTACAGCGGGAAGCTTCACCAGACTTGCCTGCCATCTATTGACATCTTCGGTACGTCACACTGTTATATATTTAAACTTGTTTTGTATTAATTTCTTGTTCTCGAGTTAGTGCAAGTCTTTTACCAATCGCACATGTCTTGAAACACCTCCTAGTGCAGTTCTGGTTATTAACGGGTTAAATGTAGATAAGATTAAATAAAAGACTTTCCTAAAGTTTGAAGGCAACAACTTTTTTGACATAATGTTAAACTTAGTTAAAAACTATGTTTAGTATTAGTCTGTCAGAGTTAGAATAGAAGGTGTCTTCACACTTAAATTACAACAGCTTTCACCCTCTAGTTTTAATGCTTGGAAGGCATTATGATGTCCAAACAGTGTGATTGTATAAGGATATAATTTGGCTTGACCGCCTCGCCATCTGTGGGCACCTCCTGTCCTGAGGTGCGCCTGCTTTTATCACAACACTAATGCCTTTAGAAGATTATTTTCAAGCTTTGGTTTTGGATTGTTTATTATTATTTTTGATTGGTTTACCAGCAGGTACACCAAACGTGTGGTTTGTTCTCAGAGGGGTGCAAACATATTTGTTTGAGAACCTGAGGCTTTCATAGATTACAGTAGCAGCATGCTCAGAGGTATTATTAGAGTTGTTGCTGGCTAATTTAGCTACTGCTTAATTAGTCAACAACTACTCTGTAATCAAGCGCCACACCATAGCACTTACTGTCATCAACCAGAACAACTCAAAGATGGATTCGGATATAAAAACTGAATAAGTATAAACAGCAGGAGGACAACTTAATTCCCTTTAATATTTTAAAGATTTCCTTCAGACATGTAAAAAATATTGACGCCTGCACCATCCCTCCTCTTTTAAAAAACAAACATATATAAATATTGTTCAAAATATTTGTCTAATAAATATTATTCAAATATTGTCCAGTTTAACCATTGTATAATATTATTTCAGATTTCTGCATCACATCACCAAAATCCTGCTAATATCTTTTGTTTTGTTTTGTTTTGTTGTGTTGTGTTGTGTTGTGTTGTGTTGTGTTGTGTTGTGTTGTGTTGTGTTGTGTTTTCTTTTCTTTTCTTTTCTTTTCTTTTCTTTCTATTTAACTATTTTACCAGAATAAAATCCCACTGAGACTTAAAATCTCCTTTTCAAAGCAGAAATGGCCAAGATAACAACTAAGAAAGTTTCACATAAAAGCATAAGAATCATACTAAAAACAACCCAGCAAAAAGTTAAAATATACAATGTGAAGCATTTCATATAGAAGAATCTAACAACAGGACAAGTGCATTCAGTGGTCAAATAGTCCTTAATCCTGTTTTTATAATCTACCATGTTTATAAAATACAACATAAAATTGCAAGAGAGAACCATGAAGAAAGTTATGTTTACTGAGCACCATTTGCCACCAGTTACTCTGTTGTCAAAATTAAGTTACATATAGTGAAGGGCGCATTACGACGTGTTCAGGACTCAAACTCAGAACTTGACTTGTGACTTGCAAAACAATGACTTGGTTCTATTGTTATTGTTTCTATATATTTTCTTTTTTTGAAGACAATGAGACCGTCGACTCGTCAGAGTTGGCGTTCGCCTGTGGAGTGAGGAAGTGTCCAGAGAAGTATGAATGCAACGACACCTGGATCGGACCCAATGACGGCATCACGCAGTTTGACAACATCCTGTTTGCTGTACTCACTGTCTTCCAGTGTATCACCATGGAGGGATGGACGGCTGTTCTCTATAATGTGAGCTTCAGCCGTGCTGAAACAAACGAACCACGAAGCATCATGCTGTTGTTTTAACTGTGTAATAACGTGAATGTTGCGGGTTTCAGACCAACGATGCCTTGGGTACCACATGGAACTGGATGTACTTCATTCCTCTCATCATTATTGGCTCATTCTTCGTGCTGAACCTGGTTTTGGGAGTCCTGTCTGGGTAAGCGTGATTCTTCTTATGTGTTTAACATTGATGTATCTATCTGGATTATGCATTGTGTTGTTAATGCTTCCCTCTTCAGAGAATTCGCCAAGGAGAGAGAAAGGGTGGAGAACAGGCGAGCCTTTATGAAGCTACGCCGGCAGCAGCAGGTGGAAAGAGAGCTGAACGGCTACCGAGCCTGGATAGACAGGGCAGGTACTGGGCAGCAGAACGACTTCACATCTGCAGACACACACTTGTTGAGTAACTGACTGAGATTTGTCCATTTTTCTAATTATAAGCTGTCAAATGCATATAAAGGGAAACTTTGATGATTTTCAACTGACTTTGAGTAATGGCAGTGTGGGTAGTACTGTATATGCAGATGAACTGTGTTTGGCTTCCCTCCATGCTGCCAGTGCCCGGTTCTCGCTACTCATTTGCCATCAAATGGATGACACATTTCGCATCATTGAAGACACATTTTGCGTCATCCACAGAAGGAAGCCAAACACTGTTCATATGCATATACTACCCACACTGCAATGACACAAAGCCAAAGATCCCTTTAAAGGAATTATTACTTAGACAGGGAATATATATTTCTTTGTTTTCTTGCTTTCTAAACTAAGCTGTTGGCTGTAGTTTCATATTTACTAAATCCATCTTCTAGACAAACACTTGGTAATAAAACGAAAGAAGATAAAATGTTGAACTGTTCCTTTAATATCAGCATAAACAGCATTTCATGAGGTATGCTGTCAATAATGACTCAAAAAAAATAATCAATAAGATTTAAATGTATTTATACTGTTAATGTTAACAATGATTTAAGAGCTAAATGGTCAGTCTTTTTTGCAACTGATTGTGATTGTGAAGCGATATCTCTGCTACAGACACACACACAGTTTTTGGATCTACAGTAGAGTAGCTTTGTTGAGTTGAGCGCATGCACACACACACACACACACACACACGGTGGTGTAATGGCAATCTACATCGGCAGTCTCCTACGCAAGTAGAGGGTGAGAAAAAGGTGATACTGACTCACTGACTTAAATTTGTGTGCATGCGCATTTGTGTGTGTTTACATGCATGTGTGTGTGTGTGTTTGAGAGAGCTGCGATGCATATTTATGTGTGCACGGATGTGGGTGAGTGTGGGAAGGGAGAGAGGAAAGGGAGAGAGAGATATTGCGCGAATGTAAAAGAGAATAAGAGCTCCTTCTCTAAAGGAGGTCATACTGGCCTCTCAAAGCAGCGTTTACATCAGTTTGGCCTCAGTTCCTGTAAATGTTTGCAGACATCCTGAAGAATACAACCCTGCAATGTATATTTCTACGTCTGATGATTTAAATGAAAACAAATAAGCCTGTGTATAACCTCTATTTTTATTGTATTACAGAGGAGGTAATGCTGGCAGAGGAGAATAAAAATTCAGGGAGATCGCCGTTAGATGGTGAGTTTTCACACTAATCACCCCTAATTACACATCATCACATTATACAATGGCCACAAAACCACTCTGTCTGATCCCTCTAACTGTTGTCTGTTCTACCTGTATATCAAAACATGTGAAACGTAGTTCCGGTCAACCTCTGTACTGTAAATCATTATGCAAGCTGCAGGTAACCATAGCAACAGTACTAATGCTTGATTTAACATTACCAGTATCATCTCAGTGGTGAAAATAAAGCCCCTAACAGAAAAACACCTCGTTACATGTATGTGTCAACAAAACATGTCTGCCTTGTGTCTGAATAAGTTATTTTTTACATTAAAATAACAATAACAGCCACACAATGTTTGGGTTCATTAAGCATGCTGTAATACATTTCACTTCATTATTAGCTCCATGCACAAAAATAATTCAGTCAGATTAATAAACTAGTAAACACTGTGAATGAGTGCATCTTCTGTTGATGAGGAAAATGCTTTTGATGTCAGATCAGTCTGCCAGAAATATATTTCAATGAATTAATTTTGATCAATAAAAATGTATTTCCTTTGCAGTTTTCATTTCCATTTGAAATATATTTAAATTTGTAAACCTTACGTTTTTGTGGAACATTTTCAGTGCTCAAGAGAGCAAGTAAAAAGACTGGTGCACGGAGAGGAGCCCCAGGGGATGAGAAGTATCCAGACATGTCTACTGCCAGTGAGTGAAGAACTTTACCATCTGACTCTAGAGCCGCTTCTTCTCTGAAATGACATCATCTTCACCTACATATTATGACTTCTTCACCCTCCTGTGAGGGTGTAGTAACTGTAGTTTTCCCTTTTTCTCTCTCTCTCAGGTATGTCACGATCAAGGATGAACTTCCGCAGCGGCCGGCGAGGCCCCGCTGCCTACTTGCGACGCAAAGAGCGCATGTTACGCATCTCCATCCGCCGCATGGTGAAGACAGACACTTTCTACCTGATGGTGCTCAGTCTTGTGGCTCTCAACACCATCTGTGTGGCAATCGTCCACCACAACCAGCCGGACTGGCTGACCATATTCCTCTGTAGGTTTCAGTTTGGAATGGTTGTTATTTCTTACATTTTTCTATGATTCACTACTTATTATAATAATTCAAGTCATGTCTGAGGAATGCATTGTTTTTGCCAGACATATGCCTCCTTCTTTTTTGACTTAATTGCTTTTTTGTTTTCTCATCTCCAGACTATGCAGAGTTTGTTTTCCTTGGGCTGTTTTTGGCTGAGATGTTTTTGAAAATGTATGGTCTGGGTTTCCGGCTCTACTTCCATTCATCTTTCAACTGCTTCGACTGTGGGGTGAGGTCCTTCATCCTTTATTCTGACTTCATATCAAACTATAACAGAAAGCAAACTATTTTACTTTATAATAGAAAAAGCTGAATTTCTGATTTTAAAAAAAGCTGAATTTCGGATTCGGAATTGAGTGTTAAAAACATGTGAATTGATCAATTCAATAGCGGGAGGTCTATTATGATATTTTTGGTTGCTGACATGTTTTGCAGGTCATTGTTGGCAGCATTTTTGAGGTGGTGTGGGGCTTCTTCAGGCCTGGCATGTCATTTGGGATCAGCGTACTGAGAGCACTGAGACTCCTGAGAATATTCAAGATTACTAAGTAAGAAAACAAAAAACAGCATTTCAGCTCAGTAAGGCCTGGGTTGTAGTGCATTTGTGTATATATCCACAGAGCTCTGTACAAAAAGACAAAAAGTGTGATTTCTTTTTATCAGATACTGGGCCTCTCTCAGGAACCTGGTTGTGTCCCTCATGAGCTCCATGAAGTCCATTATCAGCCTGCTTTTTCTTCTCTTTCTCTTCATTGTGGTGTTTGCTCTGCTGGGGATGCAGCTTTTTGGAGGAAGGTGAGCATTCAAGGACAGCTTTCTTTTGTTTCAAGATTTGCGGAGCTGATTTTCATAAAATATTTTAAGCTACGTAATTGATCATGCAGCAGTTCTAAAATGGTAGCTACACACCGAACAAACCGAGCAGCAGTTTCTTCAATGATGAAGAGGAAAGGAAATGACATGTCCGGATGAAAATAGCTCTGCATCCTCCTCCTCTTCTTCCTCCACCTATTCTTCCTTGGTCATATCTGACCTTGCTTTCTATCTGCTTCCCTCTAGGTTCATCTTTGAAGATTACACTCCCACCAACTTTGACACGTTTCCAGCTGCCATCATGACAGTGTTTCAGGTTTGGCTCCCACAGATCCCCTCATTCTGCCTGCTCTCCATGACACATTGCACCCTGGGATATTTCTCACCCCAGGCGCAGATTAAACAACTCTGCTCACTCGCTCTCCACCCCCTGCCTCCGCTATCATCCCACACATCCATGCACACATATGCGCACATGAATATCAGACAAGTGAAACGTGAACGAATCCACATCAGATCTGCTACAAAACCAACCGCACTGTGAAAGAGTGTTTTGATCAGCACACATAGTAATTACTTATCTTGCTGCCACTTTTAATACCATGTCTTGAACTGGTTTGCAGACAGATAATATGTCTCCTGTATCATGTATTTTAGGCCGATCAAATATGTAATTACCTATGCTGAATATTCTGTGCATCTGCCTACAGATTCTGACTGGTGAGGACTGGAACGAGGTGATGTATAATGGGATTCGCTCGCAGGGTGGAGTGCAGTACGGCATGTGGTCTTCCATCTACTTCATAGTGCTCACCCTGTTTGGAAACTGTATCCTTATTTACCCTTCAAAAGTGGGCAGAGAGCTCTAAATGTGAACATAATCAGTGGTGGAAGAAGTGCATGGATCCTTTACTTGAGTAAAAGCAGTAATACCGCAGTGTGAGAATGCTCCATCACATGTTATCACAAGTCCTGTAGTCAAAATTTAACTTTGGTCAAAGTATAGTGATTACAAAATATACTGTCAAAAGTAGAAGTACTCAAAATGCCAGCACTGTTGCCCCTGTCAGAATTGAATGTTGTTGTTTTTTTTTACTGAATTATGGTTGCTGCTGTCAACATTAAATATTTAATGCTAATTTTACTTCATTTTTTTTTTACTAATGTTTTATTGGAAGGAATGTAAGATGTACAGAAACATACAACTACAACACAATTGTTAAATACAGCAAACCCCTTCTACATTGTTAATGCAGAAAAGGTCAAAACAAAACAAAATAAATAAACACATAAATAAATAACAATAAAAGATAAATAAGACAATAACATTTTATTTTAAAAAATATAAATAAAATAAACAATATGTAACATATTCTAAATGCCAACAGTAATGATGAGATAAATACAAAAGTACAAAAAATAACTTTATATCAAATTCTCAGTGCTCCAAACAAAATTATTTAAACAAAAATGTACAACATCACACTATATGTTATATAATGACTTCATAATTCATAAGAAAAATCTAAAATAAATAGTTCAGCATTTTGGGAAATACGCATATTTGCTTTCTTGCAGAGAGTTAGACGATCAATACCATTCTCATTAGGTAAATATGAGGCTGCTGCAAGCTGCCAGGTATCTTTGTTTAACATAGACTCAATATTAAATTTAACAGACTCAATATTAAATTTAGATTATTCTATCATGCAAAAAAAGTTCTTAACTGCCTTGATGACAGACACACTGCTGAACGTCTTCTTGGCCATCGCTGTGGATAATCTAGCCAATGCCCAGGAACTGACAAAGGTTTGAACCAGTTTTTAATCAATAAAATATATTGATTTGTACAGTGTACACCCTAAGTGATGCATGTTGGCAGGATAATATTTCATTGTATGTAGTTCTGGTCTTACAGTAAGTGGTAATTAAATGTGCGTGTATATTTTGTGTTTATCAGGATGAAGAGGAGGAGGAGGAATTCTTCAACCAGAGATATGCCAGAGGCAGAGATGGCCTCATATCTGAGTAAGTTATTGTTTAACAGCTAAGAAAACGAGCCTTCTAGGATGAGATACTCTCAAGTAGTCGTGAGTGTGTGACTGTTTCTCAGATCAGCTCTCCTCTTGAGCAAATGGAAAATTCCGATTTGGCTGAAAACGTGCCTCAATTCTTCAAATTGTTTTGTCTTTTTGCGGCAGATGCAAGCTGTGAAATCAAGCTTAGATTTTACTCAATATACGTTACGGATGTTTGTGGGAGAACTGGTGGTGATCCTGAACTCGATCAGTAGATCGAGTAGAAAGATCAGTATTTCCACAGTGTCATTGATTGTGGACTCTCTGAGAACCAGTTGAAGGTGTAAATGCTCAATCTGCTCCTCAGTGCCTCCAGTTGCATGGTGAATGCAAAGTTAGAAAAGGCATGTTGAAGGCATTGATGACATAATTCTGAATGTTTATTGAATGTGCCTGATTTAAAAGCATGACCTTTTACAGACGGGTTTTGCCACATTTCTGAAACTCCTTCTATAAGCGTCTTGGCCTGTGTGTGGTAATGGGCAGCCTCTTTTGTTAATGAGTTTCTTTGCTGACCTCCTGCTCCTTCCGATGACCTGGTGGCTTTCCCACAGGTCTAATGATCCAGGAAGAGTCAGGAGGAGGGCAGGAGGTAGATTTCAAAGATTTTGGGGGATTTTTTTTCTCAGTGTGTCACTCTGCTGGGAGGAGGCACACTTTGGAGTGTGTCAGATTGTGATCACGATTCCCTACTTAGCATGTCTCCATGTGATGAGCATCGAAACTGTGACAATGGAGTTGTTACTACAGTACATGTTGCATCGGGAGCATTACTGACCCAGAGTGACATATTCTGAAAACACTGATTGCTAAGGAGTACTTGATTGCACTGCAGGGATGCAATAAGCCCTGGCTATACTCATTATTTTGCATGTTTTACACCATTAACTACAAACTCTTGGTATTACCATCACTAGCTAGATTCTCCAAACTATATATGGCAGATTGATGAATGTGTATTCCTGCTTACCGGGTGGACCTTTATTTGGAACTCATGCCAGTACTAAAAAATCAACTTGCAGAAACTTTTCTCAGAATATCACCTACTATGTGCACATTAACACATCATTTAGTTGATGCATTCAGTCTTAAGTATTGGAAAATTGAAACCAGAATACCAATTATAGCAATTGTGAAATTTTGTGGTTACTGAATTAAAAAGTGTTTCTTTTTGCATCAGATCTCAGTCTTAAATGTTGGAATGTCCAAAAACACCTGATAGCACCAACAAGAAGGTGTTTTCAATTTCTGCTGACATCTGCACAAGCAAAATAATTTACCAAATGAAATGCAATATTATGAATGTTTACATGACTGGAAGTTAATAGGCTAAAACATGCAAAATCCCTGATGAAATTATGGTGGGTCCTTCAAACACCCTAAAATCATGTAAAAATGATAACACATTTTTTTGTGTAGGAAAATAATCACCTATGTACAATGATAGGTAACTGACTCTAGCTGTGACACTGAATGTATCATTTGTCTGTTACATATTTGAATGTTAGTCTTGTATGTGTTGCAGCTACCAAGATGCTGATTCTGATGTGTATTACAGTGTTTTGCTGGTTCCATCACGTTGTCTTTGTTTTATGCCTGTTATGTGGCACTGACCAAAATGTTGTGTATTTTGACATTCTGTTAGCTTTTGAATCAATATGAACCTTACATTAAGAAAATATTAAATGGTAACAGCCATGAAATGTAATGCTTCCTTGAGGAACAAACTGATTTCAGTGTAAACCGATGATCACATACACTTTTACACATTTTGTTCTGTGCCACAGCAAATGTTCTGTGTATGTTGTTAAACACTAATGTCTTGTTTTCAAATAATCACTCATTGATTACATGGACAACAAAAGAATCTGAATACCAGTAAGTATTATTGTATGCATCTCTGTCTCACAGAATTTCTCCCTTCAGTTTTCCTTCCTCAATTATTGAGATTATTTTCTACACTCTGTTTGTACTTAAATCCTGCACCTTACCTTTTTTGTTCTTGTGGCTTTGGTTCTTTTTATCTGTTCTTACCTCTAAAGTATCTCTCTTTTTTTTAAATGCATTTGTATTTTTTAGCTTGAAGTATTTTGCACATTTTTCCATGGGACCGTCCTTTTCTTGTAACTTTTATTTGATTTGTTTGAATATTGTTTTATATTAATGGTATGCTAAATGGACTCAAGTCTTGATGTTTCTTGTCACCAATTCAATAAATTTTGGGCCAGTTGCTGCTCCATATTGACGTGAAATATATTGTGGTCCTTAGTGGGAGAAGAAGACCCTACCTATACAGGAAACGAGCCATCCACCGAGGCCGACCAAACTTCCCAGAAGAACCCGAGGACAGTAGAGGGGCCGCAGATGAACAGCCTCTCAATGGCTCCAACGCCTTCGCCAACCGCCGTGAGAGGAGGAGAAAGGTTAACATGTCAGTGTGGGAGCAGAGAGCCAACCAGCTACGCAAACGTCGCCAGATGGCGAGCAGAGAAGAGCTGTTTGCAAGCCCTACGGAGGACACCGTTGAAACTCCCACCATCCCCCACCACACCGCCGCCCTCACCCCAGAGGCCAGCCCGGGTCACCTGCCTGAGTCTCCCATGTCTGTGGGGATGCCCCTCCCCGAGCCACCCATGTCCATCAGCATCCCCATCCCTGAGCCTCCTGCGGCTGAGCCTCTGGTGAACCTAAACGAGGAGAAAACAGGAGGAGCTAACCACCGGGCCACAGGCGGGGGCAGGCATAGGATGGCCCGCAAGTTCAGACCCAGTCAGGGTCCGGACGAAGGGGCACGACACAGACGGCACCGTCACCGAGACGCCCGCTCTGAAGCCAAGAGTCTGGACTGCACCGTGACGCCGCACGAGGTGCCACAAGTCAGACGGTCCCAGAGCCAGGAGAGGAAGATACTGGATGAGAGGGAAGAGAAGGACGACAGAGAAGAGAGAGAGAAAGCAGAGGCAGAGGGAGGGTCAGTCCAAGACGATGGTGGAACATGCATTGTCAACCCATACGCAGAAGTTGGGGAAGAATGTCGAAGGTAGGGCTTTTCTCGTGTATTCCTTGATGAAGAAGCTGTATAAGGTTATAAGACACTTTCTTGTGAACTTGTATTGCACTGATTTAAGTTCAGTGATATTTTCTTTACTGCAGAGACATTCCTGATCCTCCTCAGTGTGAGCAGCTCATGGACTGTACCTGGGCGGAGCAGGGTGAAGGCGGGCACTCGGACCAAAACATCCCAGTGGAGCCCGCCTTAGAGGCCACTGAGTTCAGTGTGAGAGCTGTTGAGTCTGAGAGCCGCCCGGTCTCCATCAAACGTGACAAGTCCCACCTGGCGGGAAGCGTGGCCATCGAAATGTCAGCACAACCGCTGCTGGAGCTCACGCCCATGACAGGTAGTGCTGTGATCACTTCTCACTTCACGCGCCTTTACTGTGCATCATAACGTGGGATTTAGTGTCGGTATCACACTGGATCACCGTGTGTAGGTGTTTGACATCTGATAAGAGTGCCACAGTCTTTTTTATTTTTTTCTTTATTTTTTTGATGAGTCCATTGTGCCCGTGAGTCACCCAGTTCTTTCTTCATCATAGCTGTCCATGCACAGCAAAAGCATATTGTTCTCACCTTTCCTCGCACCTCTGTCTGGGTTTTAGGGAACAGTAAAGAGTTGGAGGCATACCACAGTGAACAGACAGACAAAGATGAGGACACGGAGGAGGACGAGGATGACGAGGAGGAGGAGGAACCTCCGATTCCTCCCAAACCTATAGCTCCAGATAGCATGTTCATCTTCAAGGCCTCCAACCCGTAAGATGCTAAAAAAATCCACTTAATCACTGATTATCAAATGAAATGTAGTAGTGTTTTCTCATTTTAAAAATCTTTAAAAATCTCTTTGTGCGCTCTTTCATCAACCAACAACTAACGTCATGGGTTACCTGCAGTATCAGGAGGATCTGTCACTCTGTGGTCACTCTGCGCTACTTTGAGATGACCATTCTTCTTGTGATTGTGGCGAGCAGCATTGCACTGGCTGCTGAGGACCCTGTGTGCACCAACTCAGACAGAAACAAGGTGAGATCAAAATGTTTCCTTCTCAAGTGTCTATAATCAGTAATGATCAGTTATGTCAGAAGAGGCACTTTTCCAGGGGCAAAAAGAGTATTCAGCAGTGCATTACATGTGAGTGGGAAAGAACTGGTAGGTTAAAGGCTGGAGGAGCGCAAAACAAACTAGATTGTACAAACATGCTGACAATGCCCGTAGGCAACAGTGTTAGTAGCTATTCTGAAAGGCCACACTCAAAATGTTCAAATGTGGATAACAATAGGACAGTCTCTCCTCAAAGGCATTCATAGTGTTGCACTCATTGCATAAGAAATTAAATGAAATTAAAATTTAAATACTGCTTATTTTCTACTTTACACACAGCTGGCTAATCACTGCATTAAGTAGGCGGGAATGCCTGATTGTCAGTTTGGAAAAGGTACAATTTTAATGTCGAACAGATGTGAAGGGAAGGAGTTTCAGATGCTGTTTAGTTATCTGAAAAGTACTTCATTTGAAATATACTGACACCTTAAACACACAATATGTAATTTTCTACCACTAGAGGTCTCTCGATCTAAACATTAACGTAGTAACGTTTATAAGTAGCGTGGGATCATGGATCACCACCTTAGCAGTCATCTCAGTCAACTTCTCCCAGTTAGGATTCCTTCAGCGTTCATCAGGTGTTTATTGGGAGCTGAATTATCTGCAGAGGTCTCCTAGTATCCAAAACAAACAGATCAGGTCATTAAAACCAGTTAAAAACACTGAATAAATCAGTATCGCATTAAAAAATCCTCAAGCTCAGCTGCTGCTAACGTTTGCTCAGCTTCTTTCTCTGATAAATCAAGATTCAGACGTGAGGGAGATCTTTACCAGGATCCAAATTATCCGCAGAGGTCTCCTCACCAAAACAAACAGGCCGGGTCATTAAAATCAGTAAAAAACACTTATGAATACTTTCTCTGATAACTTAAGATCCAGATGTCCTATAGGACTAAAATATTTCATCCGGTCAATATATGTGGTTAAATTGACCAAGATCTAAAAAGTGAATCGTAATTTATTTTTTTAACTGTATAAAAAGTCAGATAATGACAAGTGCTGGCAGACAACCAAAACACTGACGCATGCTGAAAGGGAATATGACATCATCATCACAGGTGAACAAACAAAGAGGACTGTTAACTTGAATAAAATTACAGATTTGTATAGGTTTAAAAGTTGTTGGAAACATTTGGGATAATATAAGTACATGAGTCAACAAAATATATAACATAGGTCTAGTGGTTTTAGACATTTTAATGCAGAAAAGTGACTTATTATATGTGGATGTCTGGAGTGTCAGCTGATTTATACAGCAGTCTTAGATTTGTTTAACTGATACATTGACTTACACCAGAGCAGCCTGATGGTGTCACACTGACCGCTTCAACTCGATGTAAACTCCATCTTTTTCACACATTTATCGTCAAGGAGTCTTTCCAAAAGACTGAAAAAGAATGAATGAATGAAAAATATGAACTTAGTCATTCTGAAATTCGACTGACAAAGTTTTAGCCTTCAGGTTGACTGTTTGATGTCAAGTTGACATAACACTGTGTCAGCAACAATGTGTCGTGACACATTTGGTTTCACACACATAAAAGGTGAGAATCAGCCGTTTTGCCTGCTGTGCAGTTGGTTTTTCACAACTCTGTGTCATGAAAAAGTGTCCAAATAAACACAAACTAGTAAAATCCACAGTTTAATATGAGAGAGAGACAGAGTAAACATCAAATTCCCATTTGAAATGTTCCACACCATCTACGTGTTCCCAACCGTAACCCTAACCCTAACCCACCGTCCAAATGGAAAAAATGATCAGGGTCATTAAAAAAATCCTTTTGGGTTGGGTCGCAGGATTTAAGGAAGACCTAACCTAAAAACTCTAAAAACATTTGCGATTAAATCATGGCATTGATTTCAAATGAATACGGAAATAGCACAAAATTAAACAAAATGCATGTGTTTACTGTGGTAAACAGTAAACACATGCACACATTTTTGCTCTAAAATAAGAAACTTCTCCATATTCAATTAAGTTATGAGGCATGATCTGAAGTATCCAAAGTAATCGCGGCAGAGACTGTATTTTAGCACAATGCATGTCAAACCTGGTAGGAAAAGTACCTCTATTGCCTGCATTATGAAAAGCACTATATTAATGCAATGTAAAATTATCATTATTATTATTTTGTAAATGCTTATTTATAATTTGATCATTGCCATAGTGTTTTATTAATGCCATGCATTGCTTTAAATTATTGATATCTTTTTGTAGAAAAACTGGTATTTTACAATTGGTACAGCTATACTTCTGCTTACTTCAGAAACGTTTAAATTGTATTTTGGGGCCTTTTGGGATGGTGGTGAAAACAGTTAAAATTGTATTGGAAAACAGAGATGAAGTATCAAATCTTAGGAATGACATGTAATAATAAACAGTGATAAAAAGTAAAAGTAATAAAAAGCTAAATGAGGAAAATAACTAAAAGCAATGAAAATTTTAAGCAAATCCACAATGTTAGTGTGTTAATTATTTTTTTATATAATGACAATTAGTATGCGGTATGGAATTAGTATGTGTTAGGAATCCGTGAAAGATGTAAATGAAAGTAAACGTAAAATATTTTTTATCAATATTTCTCTGTGTGTAAATTATCCAGGTCCTCCGTTATTTCGATTATGTCTTCACTGGAGTGTTCACCTTTGAAATGATCATCAAGGTGAGGAACTGAAACATGTCTTTTCTCCACTTTGACAAACCCAATACACATTTTTAAACAACTATATATATTCTATATGCACTGTGCGTATTGAATCTGTTCACTTTACGTGTCCGTGTGGGTGTTTTGTTTGTCCTCCAGATGATAGACCAGGGTCTCATTCTGCACGATGGCTCTTATTTCCGAGACATGTGGAACATCCTGGACTTCATTGTGGTGGTGGGGGCTCTGATTGCCTTTGCTCTAACGTGAGTCACTGTATAGTGCTGCCTGCTGATGACTAACGACTGACTCACTGCAGTAAATCATTTTCTTTTAGAGCATACAGTATTGTTATAAACGGCCTTCCCTCAAACACACCTTTTGCAGCTTCAAAAATATGTTGCTACATTGCAGCTGCAAATATGGAGGCATGCATGTTTCTTTACAGTGCATAACTCAATTTAAATGTCACTTTGTTCTGAGTGTGCCAGATAACTCGATAAACCTTTTGTGCCTTTTGTTGTACTGTACAGGATTTTTGTATGTTAATTTCTCTGTTGTGAATATAGCTGTGATCCTCCGAGCGCTGCTCACGGTGTATCTCTTTTTATGCCTCAATTTTTCTCTGTTGTTCCTGTGGATTTTATCACTGTTGGGGCTACCAGGAATGTGATGGGGTAAAAATTTCAGTCACACTAAATGTAAACGTCTCCCATACGCTTCTCAAATATGTCTTTCATTTTCATTGTGTATGATTTGTGTGTGATACTTTGGTGTACTTTTGTTTTTTGTCTTCTAAATCTCACCACACTGACAGGTATCAGGGGTAAGATTTTTGCTCATTTGGGCACACGAATGTGTCATTCTGCCTTCTAATTAATGATTTGTACACTCATTTAAACTGATTTTTCAAATAATAATAATAGGAAATAACACATTGTTGTGATATCCAACAAAGCCCAAAGTGTATCCATGTTTCTCAGTTTAAACTTTACCACACACACACAGCTCAAACTTGGGTTTAATATATGTTGAATTACAAATAATAATAATAAATATAATAATATTAAACTTTGTACAGACCCTTTCAAAAGTAGAGTTACCGGGAGCTTCACAAAATACAACACCATTAAAATATAGGTGCAAGGATAAGTCATAGAGAAATACAACAAAAATATCATCATACAAAGAAATGCAAAAAAAACACACAAACATCAGCAAAGTCGCAATAATTCAATAATTCAGTTGCATGAGGGCAGTGCTTCTGACCTATAATAACTTAATGCTATTAGCCTAATTTGGCAGAGTAAAGACATTTGAAGGCATAATGATTTCATGATTTGAGGACAATAATTATAAATGCATGTGAACTTATTACTAATTTGTTTTTACAGATAATTAATTCAAAGGCACAAATTGCTTGAATTATCAAGACTTTTACCCGTGACACATGCTGGACTCCGCACAAACACACTCAAGATGACGTTCTGTGTTTCATTGTGTTTTTTGATATGCACTTTGTGTGTTGACATTTTGCTTTTACTGTTTTTTTCACTGTTTTGAATGTGTCTATGCCATGTGTCCTTGTTCACTAGTTTGAGCGTATAACTATGTTCCTAAGTGCTGCATTTCATTGTCAACAGAAACAACAAAGGCAGAGACATCAAGACAATTAAGTCCCTCAGAGTTTTGAGAGTTCTGCGGCCTCTTAAAACCATCAAGAGGCTTCCTAAACTCAAGGTATGATGCAAGGACCCTCCTGTATTTGGTTTTTGGTGTTATTTCACACATATCTGACAGATTGCACTTGCTTTGTGATGCCTCTTTATTCTCCACAGGCTGTTTTCGATTGTGTGGTCACATCTCTGAAGAACGTCTTCAACATCCTCATCGTATACCAGCTCTTTATGTTCATCTTTGCTGTCATCGCCGTGCAGCTCTTCAAGGGGAAGTTCTTCTACTGCACTGACAGCTCTATGAATACAGAGAAGGAATGCCAGTAAGTGCATATGAGTGATTCTCATGAGGCCAGTCTAAGTTATGTCTGTGAAGATTATAAGGACATACTTTATTAAACTAAATACATTTCACTTTTATATGAATTAACAATATAGCCATAATGAGGCACAATTCATTGTTTTTTGTTAAAATAATATTTTCTATATTTTTAAACATATTTTTGATTCACAAATTCATCACCATAATACGTCCAGATAAAAATGTCATGGTTTCCCCACACTTATATACAATAAATATTTTAAAAAACCTTATAAAAATAAATACACATTTGTTTAAAAACGTATAATTTAACATAATATAATCAAACATAACGGTTTTTAACAATGTATAAAGAACAAAATCTGAATGAAAATTGATGAGAAAACGTGGTTAGATGTTATGATAATGATAGAATCGTTTGCATTAAAACATGTGTATATTTTAATAAAATACATTTTGGTGATACCCGCTACCCTTGAGCATATTTAAGTGCTTGCCAAAGAAAAAAAAGGGGAAAAAAACCCTTTTGTTGTTGTTGTTTTTTTATATAAAAATGTGTTACGGTAATGAATTTTGTTGCTCACAGTGTCTCTAAAAATGTCAGAAAATACCTTAAAGTTCTTTAAATAGACTATAAATTCATATTAAACAGTGACTTTAGATTGTAAATGTTATAAAGGGTCAAAGAAAATATGTATTGACAGACCTGACAAATGATGAATTCAGACTTTTTATACATCAATATCATGTTGTAGTTATTTTTAGGTCATTTTTTTCTGTTTATTGCCATTAAGTCACAGTAAAATCTGTTTTATTTTGGGTACAAACTGATGTATTTGTGCTGATTTTTGACATTTTTTAAATATACTTAATGTAAAAAAATCAGCACTTAATAAAATAAATCTAGTGGAGCAAAAAAATTGGGGGATTTTTTCCTGCACTATTTCTTGCCCTACATATAATGTGAACTTCAGGGAAAATCCAGGCTGAAGTAATAAACCACCCAGCCTTGAAAATGAAACCAAAACCACAGAAATTATATTAACTAAAGATTTTGTTAAATTACTAAACAACTCGGTAACTCAGTTACTATCCAGAAAAACAGAAGAAAATTAACTAAATTACACATCTCTATAGAACTTTCTGGCAAGGAGTACTACACAGAAACTACTCATACTACTCAATATAAACTACTAAATAAATTTAACAAGCATGACCATAAAAGTTCTGATCTTTGAGAGCACTAGAAAAATCCTACACAGAAGTCCTGTGACAAATTACCTACAGCACAGAGACAGTGTAAGAAGTGCAGCTCCTCAGACTTTATATTCTGTATCCCCAAATGGCCTGTGATTGCAGATCCCCAGATTCACCAGTTAATAGTATTTTAACGTAGTAAAGGCTTTAATGTCTTTCTCTGCCTTCAAACTGCTGGTTTAATCAGTGAATTAAGCGAAACAATGACCTCCGGGCCGCTCTGCTCCCTACAGAGGCTACTACATTGACTACAGCAGAGACAAAAAGGAGGTGAAGAGAAGAGAGTGGAGGAGACACGAGTTTCACTATGACAACGTCTGCTGGGCCCTGCTCACACTGTTCACCGTCTCAACTGGAGAGGGATGGCCTCAGTAAGTGGATTTTCAGTCAGGCGAACAGTTGTTTTCCCCCCAAAAAATCTAGTTTAAGCAATTAAAATATATGTCAATTTCAACTTAATATCCCAAAAAAGATAAATTACCTCTCTTTTTTTCTATCTTTTTTCCTGCTAGGGTACTGCAGCACTCCACCGACGTTACAGAGGAGAGCATGGGGCCGAGTCGGGGGAACCGGATGGAGATGTCTGTTTTCTACGTGGTCTACTTCGTTGTCTTCCCGTTCTTCTTCGTCAACATCTTTGTGGCTTTGATAATCATCACCTTCCAGGAGCAGGGTGACAAGATGATTCAGGAGTGCAGTCTGGAGAAGAACGAGGTGTGGAGCAGTAAAATATAGATATCCAGACATACACACTGTTACATTCACACATATTCATTCCTGTCTGTTTTGCGTGTTTTTTGTCCATCAGAGAGCTTGCATCGACTTTGCCATCAGCGCCAAGCCGATGACCCGCTACATGCCCCAGAACAGACAAACCTTCCAGTACAGATTGTGGCACTTTGTTGCATCACCTTCTTTTGAATACACGGTGCTTGTCATGATCGCTCTCAACACGGTGGTGCTCATGATGAAGGTAAAGCACTCAGCAGGACTCAATAAAACAGTATATACTTTATCATGTTTGCATGTAACAGTGCGACCAACTATAAGTTACAGGTTTAAAAAATGCTTGAGAGAAGTCTTGCATCACAATAAACATTGAGTCCCTCTTCATTATTTCTCAGCAGGTTGTGTACTGTGATCAAAGGAAAACACAGTACACACAATTCAGCTTAATTTTTGATTTCTGTCTGGCAAGGTGACAGGCACAAATACAATCACAATTAAATCACGTAAAAGAAATAATACAAAAGAATAGCACTGTGTTAATTTGCTCAAGGTCCCTATTCTGAGAGACCATTTGATAGCCATTTTTCGTAGCCTTCTTAAAATGTATGCCGGCTTCAGAGAGTTTCAGAGATGCTGGAAGTTTACTCCATACAGTTGGGGCCGAGAAAAAAGTGTTTTTGGCATTTAAATCTGGGATAAAGGATAAAATCTACTGAGCTGCTCTTACTTTGGTTGATACAGTTTTGTCCCAACCAGTGGTAATTTGATTGGATTCTAAGACAAGGCCCTCTTTTAAAACTGTCTGTTGCATTTAAAAGGAGAAACTACATCCGACACTTGAGACAAAATGTTGAAATGAAAGAATCCTCAAAATTCACACAGTTCTTTTCACAGCGTTAATGGCTCAACGAATGTGAAAGCAAACCCCAGATTTAATCTTGTTTTGGAATAGCCTATGTTCGCTTGGCAGCAACACACACTTCTAGTGGGTCGTAAATGATTATTGAGAGGGATTGTTTTTATGTCAGTCTATTGTTTCTTTTTAGGGTTGTCATACTAACTGAAACTAACAGCTGTGTGGAATCTATAAACCTCAGATATTTCTCGGAAAGTGGTTGATACTGTTGTGTTTTATGCAAAATCTATTGTCTGTTAGTAAATTCAAAGTGCTCTTTTCCTTCAGTACCACTCAGCCCCGACAGCGTACGACATGGTCCTAAAACACCTCAACACGGCCTTCACTGTCCTCTTCTCCATGGAGTGTATACTCAAGATCATGGCGTTTGGCTTAGTTGTGAGTATTAACACAAGAAGTGATCAGTCAGACGCGATTTAAATCACATCTAGCTCTACTGATGAAGAATTTGTGTATGCTGACTCAAATCACTTAAAATATTTTCTTTTCCCCGCAGAACTACTTTCGAGACACTTGGAATATTTTTGATTTTATCACTGTTCTTGGCAGCATCAGTGAGATAATTGTGGATTTACAGGTAAGACACTGCCAAGACACCATTCATTTTCACAATGTTGTGACCCTAAAAAAAAAGACACAAATAGCCAGCATTAAATGCAGCATTCATTCTTTCCAAGTTTCCCTCGTGTGTTACGATCCCTGCCTCCAAACACAACTTAAGTCATGTTGTGATGATTTTTGCCATCTGTGTTTTACATCCTGTCTCTCCCTTCTGTCTGCCACTCTCTCCCTCCCTCCCTCTCTGGTGTCACCCTCTCTCCAACCATTTGCGCGTCAGTCCGTGAACACCATCAACATGAGTTTCTTGAAGCTTTTCCGAGCAGCCAGATTGATCAAGCTGCTGAGACAGGGTTACACCATCCGTATTCTGCTGTGGACCTTTGTACAATCTTTCAAGGTCGGACATTTGTTTGCTTCCTCACACAAGGATAGTGACAATATTTTCAATGCAATATAAATTATATTCATGACAAGTACTAATTAAGTCTTTGCTGTTTCTCCTCCAACAGGCTCTTCCTTATGTCTGTCTCCTCATTGCTATGCTTTTCTTCATATACGCCATCATTGGAATGCAGGTATCTTTTCACTTTCATGTCACAAATAAGGCTTAAGCATGTACTGAATGAACACAAACATGATGAATGAATCTCTCAGATGTTTCCTCCAATGCTAGCCGTTTTGATGTGCTCTGCTCTTTTCACGGTCAGTCTAGCACAAGCAGTGGTGGTGGGCAGGGCAAGAGGCCAGATCCAGAATTTCTCAATAAGGGAGAAAGAGTAGATGTGTTTACAGCCACTTTAGTTTCTTTTCTGTTAACTTTTTATAAAGGAAAAAAATATATATTTATCTTTATATTCATATTTATATTTATGACATGAGCTAATTTGAACTACTTATTGATATTTAGTTATATAATTGATTGCTTTCATGATTTGATTAATGTCTTATTTATATTTTTAAATTTTAAATATGTGGAGAGTTTGTTAATTTTTAGTTAATTTTGATCTGTTTATTGAAATTAAGTCACAGCAAAATTGTTTTATTTTGGGTACATAATGATGTTTTTTTTACATTATTTAATAAAATAAATAATAATAAAATAAGTGTACAGGAGCAATAATTTGGGGGATTATTTCCTGCACCATGTCTTGACGTAAAAAACAACAACAACAAAAACCTAAATGGTAATGAGTTAATCTACACAGAAACTACCCATACTACTCAATATAACTACTAAATTGATTTAAGAAAGGTAACCATAACATTTCTGCTCTTATAAATATATATGGAGATAACAGTAATGTGGATCCAGTGAATTATAATTATAATAAATCTGTTTTTTGCAGGTATTTGGAAACATCAAGCTGAATGATGAGAGTCACATCAATCAACACAACAATTTTAAGACGTTTTTCAGTGCGCTGATGCTGCTTTTCAGGTAGGCTTATCAAAAAAAACAACCTGTCAAGCCTTGATGCCTTCAGTTTCGGTCCTCATAATTCTCATAATTTTTAGAAAATTAATCTTAGATTGATGTCTGCTGGGTGTTTGTTTGTGTTTAAACCGCCAGGAGTGCGACAGGGGAGTCCTGGCAGGAGATCATGCTTTCGTGTCTCTCGGGTCAGGAGTGTGAGCCAGACACCTCCCTCTCCCCCTTCACCACCTCTCCAGACCACGAGGGAGGCTGCGGGACTGACTTTGCTTACTGCTACTTTGTCTCATTCATCTTCTTCAGCTCGTTTCTGGTCAGGACTCCACCAAAATTACTTTCTGTTTGTGTATTTGTAAATTTCCCTGTTGCCTTGCACACTGCTTCCCTTCTTTATGTCCCCTTTCAGATGTTAAACCTGTTTGTGGCTGTGATCATGGATAACTTTGAGTACCTGACACGAGACTCCTCAATCCTGGGTCCCCATCACCTGGACGAGTTTGTTCGCATTTGGGGGGAGTATGATCGTCTGGCATGGTAAGACTTCATATTTATTGCAGCATGTTCAGTTTTATTTAGCCTCAACATTGATGTTCTCTCTTCATCCAGCAGAGGGCTGTCAAAGCATGTGAAACACATTTATCAGTGCAATGAGCTGTCGTGTTCAAAACAAGCTGATCAAATTCCAAGTCCAAAAGAGCATCTAGAGTTCAATGTGCTGTTTCTCTTCATCTGTATTAGATCTGAGTTTTATACTGACTTCTCCTTAACCTCTCCACCTGCTGCTTCTGTTTGTCTGTGCCTCCCTTCACCTATCCCGTTGCAGTGGTCGTATCCACTACACTGCCATGTATGAGATGTTAACACACATGTCACCACCCCTGGGCCTGGGCAAAAAATGTCCTGCTAAGATCGCCTACAAGGTACTGAAAACATAATCATTTTTTACTAAACACATATAGCTAGATGAAATGAAACTAAAGTAAAATCCTTTAAGTATGATATAAGTCTGTACTACAAAAAAGAGAAATATGAATTATAAATAACAACATACTGTTGTAAGTTAGGTTGAATTCAAAACTTTATTAGTTGTTTAGAGCTTGAGATGTTTAAAGCTAAAATGGGTTACTTCCTGATCATTTATAATGTTCAGCTGGTGTGAAACAAATAATTTAATTTTAAAACATAGTTTGTACAAACTACATTAAAGGAATAGTTTGGATTCATTTTTTTATATGTACTCATTCATAATCAGTATTTAACCTACACTAGACCGCTGTCAGCACGCCCCCAGTTTGGAAAAGCAGGCAGTAGTAGCAACACAGAAGCTAAACAATGTACCAGTGAGGACGGGGGCGGCAGCTAAACGTATTTTAGACACCTAAAAGATCAATGTCAGCTGTGTACGCTATATTTTGAAGATTTTTAACACTTTATCTTGTCATCTGACATCCCTTTACAGCGTTGAACTGAAGCCAATTATCTATGCTCTCTTCAAAGCCAACAAACTCCATTGGCAAAAACGTGTTGTTGACGGCAACAGTAGTTAATACACTGACTAGCGATAAATTACTCATACAACCCTACTTCAAAAAAATCAGAACTATCCCTTTAAAACAGGTGTTGAATAAAACTGGGACTCCGGCGAATAATTGCAAATTTATAGAGACTAAATGATTGTGTGGTATTTTGTGTTGGAAATGTAAATAATTGGATGATTCAATCTCCTTTTATCCCCGTTGTCTCTTAGAGGTTGGTGTTGATGAACATGCCGGTGGATGAGGACATGACCGTCCATTTCACCTCCACCCTGATGTCGCTCATACGCACAGCTTTGGAGATTAAAATAGCTAGAGGTCAGAGTCACTAATTAGCATGTCATGACTGGAATATAGCATCCAGAGGGTTCAACTGAAGATCATTTCCATTATTGTTTATTTGTAGATTATTACTTTTAATATTAGATTAGTTGTATGGTCTGTAAAATTACATGGTACGTTTTGTTTCTTTGCTTGAGAAATGACATCACTGGAGTCACTAATTGTATAAAATTTTGTATTGTGGCTGAATGTGGATGTTTGGCACAGGTGGTGAGGACCGTATAGGTCTAGACAGTGAACTACAAAAAGAGATCAGTATCATTTGGCCTTATCTGCCCCAGAAGAACTTGGATCTACTGGTACCTATCAACAAAGGTCTGGCTCTTACTATGGAGGAACACACAATGAAATGCTGAGAGACAAGCAGTAACAGTTAATGTAGCGTGTCTGCCCTCACAGATACGGACATGACGGTGGGGAAGATCTACGCTTCGATGATGATAATGGACTATTTCAAACAGAACAAAGCCAAGAAGCTCAGGCAACAACTCGAAGCTCAGGTCAGCTCTGCATGTGGTTATCGACTTCCTCACCCTATTTTACAATTGTGTATTTAGAGAAAAGAGGCAAGGAGAAGAAGAAAAACAATCCAACGCCACAGCAGTTACAGATATTTCTATCATCTGTTACATTTCAATTGTGAAGCATTATTTTTCAATGATAACAGAACATGGTATAGCCAGGCTTCTTTTCCATACAAACAAACATTATGTGAAAAAAACAAAGGAAGAAATCACTTCCAAGAAAGAAAGACAAATCTAAATATATTTTGTGAATAATAAAATTTATAAATAAATGAAAGAAAGAAAGAAAGAAAGAAAGAAAGAAAGAAAGAAAGAAAGATAGAAAGAAAGAAAGAAAGAAAACAATAACAATTAAAACAATTCAAATAATTGATTTAAAATAAAATAACAGTACTAATGATCATAGTTGTATGACATCAGCTGAAAAAGGCTGCCCGGTCGTTCATCTATCAAATGGGATATTATGTTATCATTTCAAATTTTCCTTCAACTTCTTTTGGACACATTTAAGACACAATTTGATAAACTACATAGAGAAACAAAAAAGGAACGGAAAGACGTAGTAATGCTGTCTCGTCTTGCCTCCCATGTTGGCTGTGTTTCTGAAGCATTCATCGTTGTAACATAACTACTGTATGTACATAGAGGCAAGTATGGTTATTTGCACATGTTACCTTTTTATATTGTCTTTGGGGTTGGGGTACTCCATCCTCTTTGATCCTCTTAAATATGTGCCAAAAAAATGTGAAAATAAAATTGGACTGAAGCCCTCTGACATCAATTTGATATGTCGTGCTTTTGTTTCTCTCATTTCAGAAGAGCAGCTTAATGTTCAAGCGTCTGGATGCCTCTACGCTCCCCGAGGACATTCTGTCGAACACCCAAACACTACCGATGATGGCTCACAGTGCTGGCTCAGCCCTGTGAGTCTGTGCACATATTTGTTATATTTGTACTTGTGTCTCTATGTATATGTTTGTTTACGGCTTCTCTTTGCCACAATACAGGACCAGAGGAGGCTTTGTGGCTCTGAGCCCCATCTCACCTCAGGAGCTGTTTTTGCAACCCATAAGCTCCGACACTGAGGCTGGTCAACAGCAGAATCCGGTAAGAAAGAGGACCAATATGAGCCTACAACCATTAAATCCACAGCCACAGATTACAGCAATGTTTGGGTTGTGGCCAGTTAAAAGAAACAGAAATTTACCTCCTCAAATTGTTTCTTGAATCATTTCTAGAGGTCAAATTAAAAAAAGCATTTTTTTTCTTTTAAACGTTATTCTGTTATTCTTTTCACAACCAAAGTGCAACACACATCTGCTGTTGCTGTGACTTTTCTCCATGCCTTGCAGAGCACGGCGTCGCTGCTCTCTGTGCTCTTTATGTCTTTGAGTCCTGTGGAGGTTGGAATAACAAAGGCAGATGTCAAACTTGTTGTTTTGCTGTGTCTCTACTGTCTGGTTTTACTAGTCTACATTGCTTGCTAGATGAATGATATATTAGTCTGAAAAACCCACATATTAGTGTTTGTTCTCACAGAGGAATGTGTTCGGCCCCGAGACAGATGTCGTCTGGCTCTGTTTGTGTAGCTATTTAGAACTGCGCATGACTTGAATGTACTACCAAGCTGAAATATGGACTCCATCTTTCCCTGTTTTGTTATTTGTCTATTCTTGCTCGTCTGCTCCACTGTTTCTATTCCTCCTCGAAGTCAGTTTTCCTGTTGTTAGTTGTTAATCTGTCCATTTTTGGCTGGAATGGCTTCTGATTGGATGGCGATGGTGATGCCTCAGTGATGAATTGGCCCTCCTCTCACCTGAACTGGACCTCCGTATATAGAGGCAGTCCTGGCGGGGACGAGCTTGATTGGTGTCTCTCCTTGCCCCCCTCTCTTGTTTCTGTACTCACCTAGGTGGGCGAGTGCAGTAGGGGGATTGAAGCCCCACAGGAGCTTCCACTAGGGAGGGGTCTGTGTGTGCGGGCCTCTTCCATGCCCCGTCTGGCTGTAGAGTCGCAGGTACACACATCTTCCGTGCTGGATCACGAGGACGTCAGTGGCTGCATGGGCTCTTGTTCCTTATGTGATGCCGAGAAGTTTTAATAAGTTTTGGTTTGTCTTTTGCTACTTTGGGAGTCTGATTAAGGTTTAAAGAATTGTTAAAGTGGGGTTTTACCGTTGAATGCTGATGCCTTCTTACCTTGAACTCTCTCATCTCCAGAATAGAGGAAACTAAACCTATTAGGATGCACTTTTTTTGCACTGACTACAGCATGTTTTTCTTCTGCAGTGATCTACGTTTCTTTTAAAGAATAATAAATAATCTGAATGTAACTATAGTATGTTTAATGCTTCCTTTGTGTATGCACCTTGTGCTTGCCTGTTTGTCTGTTGTCACATACAAGCAGACAGAGGTTGCAAGCAGCTCCATGAAGCGTTCAGCCTCCACTGTTGCAGATCAGCGGGTGAACGGCCTTTGGGAGGAGGACAAAAGTCCTGAAAGAGTCCTTTATCGACCTCGTCACAAAAGCTACAAGGCTGCTGGTTAGTCCCGGTCACGTATTCTTATCACATCAGCTTGTGTGCATACAGTATGAAGTGTTTATTTTCTCTCTACAATATGTGCAAAATACAGGTGAAATGCAGAAATAATAATGCAAAATAATGTCCCACCTTTTAGCCATCTCTTTGTCATTTAATGTTTTCTCCTCACCCTGAATATCTTCCCTCCAGTTTCTCGGTCAGAACACTGGCAGCAGGGCGACAGGGAGCGTGGCCGGTCCAAGGAGCGCTGTCACCTTCTTTCTCCAGATGAGTCTCGCTGTAACTCAGAGGAAAGAAGTTTGCAGCCCTCACGGTCCTCTAGTGTAGACAGAGCACACGCTCAAGATAAACAGGTAGGTCAGAAAAGCTCTGTCCAGCTAACTGATTCAGGGATTTGGGTGGAAACTTAATACCACAGCTCATTAATGCACAGACTCCAAATAACGTCACCAACGCAAGATGATTTTCACTCAATAGCCGAGCCAAATAAACCAGACAAATCAGTGGCGGTTCTACACAGGGGCCTACAGGGGCCACTGCCCCTGTAAAGAAGCCTTTGGCCCCTGCTGTGGCCCCTGTGTCAAATTAATAATAAAATTATCAATTTATAACAATGAATAATGGAACAATTCTAACCTTTTCGTTCAAACAATATCTCATTGTACACAAAAGGAACCCAGAATGTGAACATTGTATAATAGTTTAACTCTATGGAGTCTTAGAGGGCTATTTTGTCCATTTTTGAATCCTTTTCATGTCTTCACGTGTCTTTGTAAGTCATTTTGTGTCTTTTTTGGTCATTTGTGTCTTCTTTGTGTCTGTTGTTGTGTCTTTTTCAGTTATTTTGTGTCTTTTTTTGTCATTTTGTGTCTTTTTTTGTCATTGGTGTCATTTATGTGTCTTTTTTGTGTCTGTTTTAGTTATTTTGTGTCTTTTTTTCATCATTTTGTGTCTTTTTTGTCATTTTTATGTCTTCTGTGGTTTTTTTTTTGTTATTCTGTCTTCTCATTTTGTGTCTTTTTTGGTCATTTTGTGTCTTTTTCAAGACATTCAAAGATTTTGAATGCTTAAATATCATCTTTGCCATTTTTTCATGTGCTAATGCGCCCCTCTGATTAAACACTGGCCCCTCCCTGGCCCCCACAGTAAAACTGGTCTAGAACCGCCACTGAGACAAATCATAATCGGTTGTCGCTTTTCACTTGTAACTAATAAATGTAGCTTGTGCAACTGTTGTATAAAAGCTATATCACACTCGAGGTCATGATTATAGGATTAGGATTATCTTTGGCACTCGGGTAGCGACTTTGTCCCTACAGCCAAATCACAGCTGCGATCATATAGACAGTACATCACTCCCTCTCGTGTGATTTTGCTTAATTACACTTTATAACAACTGACAAATTTCATACTCTTCATTGGACCTCTTTAAAGTCAAAATGAAAATCATGAAGACAATTCATCAAGTCATGCTTTGCTTTATTTTTGTCCTTATCCTCGCCTTCAGGGCAACAGCTCGGACAGTCCTGTGCCCTCCACCTCAGAGTCCAGCACCCCCAGCGGCCGACGACCCTCATCACAGCCCCGATCTCGCCCTCACATTTCTTACTCCCCACTACATCCCTCCGTCGGCGAGGACGAGGATGAACAAGGCAGCCCAGCGACCACGAGGCGGGGCAAGCCGGACTGGGAAACCCAGGAAGGGGTCGCAGACGAGAGGCGGAGCGAGGCGGGCCGACACCCATCCCCACCTCGACGCTACCCCTCCGAGCCGTTCCTGGCCTCCCAAGAGGGCGACCACAGCCCAGACCCCTCCGGCCCCATGGAGACGTTGACCTTCGAGGCGGCCGTGGCCTGCAGCCTGGGACGCTCAAACACCGTCAGCTCGGCCCGCCCGCGCTTGCGGACTGGTTGGCAGGTCCCCAACGGACACTTCCGCAAACGCCTGGCGCAGACAACCTCTGCCACGGGCTGTGATCCTCTCAGCGACACAGAGGAGGACGACAGGTGCTAGGGACAGGATGAGGAAGGAGGGGGAATCCCAGAGAGGTGTTAGAAGACTCTGTATGGCAGAGTGAAGGTCAATGTGACTCTTTTTGCATCAGTGCTTCGAGGCCATGAGCCATCTGGATATTTGATGAAAATGTGAAATCCAAAACAAAACAAAAGAACAATACTTCCTGAAACTGTAGTTGCCAATTCACACAGAACACTGACAATAAATAAGGTCTATTTCCTGACTTGTACTTGATGACAGAGAGTAATAATACATCTCAAATAGTTGCGGGATGCAAACAATAAATGAATGGATAAAATTATGTAATTTGTGTCAATAGGTATTTTCATTTCTGAAGATGTTTCTAAATGATTCAGTGTTGCTCTTAACAGTATTTATCTGTGGGGTGTGTGAATATGTAACTACATTTTCTTATGAATTGATTGTTTTGTAAATACATTGTGATCATCACACCATTGCCATTTATTAGACCTGATCAATACAACAAGCCATGACACAGAGGCAATCTGATACTTTACCAGACAATGTGGATACTAATAAGTAACACTCAATAATGCTGGATTTTTTTACAGTATGAATGAATGTGCAGGGGGAAAAACTGCCTGATTTCCCCCGTCATTTTACTTTTTGGTATTGAACATAATAAGTTGTGAGATATGAACACAGTAATAGAATAACATTTTTAAAAAAGTTGCTTATTTGTTATTTCACCCCGCATTAATGTTAAATCATGCCTCCAACAAACCTCAGACCTTTAAAATGATCCTTCGAAACTGTTTTATTTTAACCAGTCTACACCCTTTAAATGAGACTTTCAATTCATTTGATTTTGATAATTGTTTGGCGTGTTTACCATGAACTGACATGAAAACAAAATCTTTCATCTTCTTTTCCACCTTTTTCTTCCTTGTGAATATTGTATGAACCATTGCAGACGATGACTGTAGAAACACTTTAGACACCCCATGACACATTTGCTTCACAAACTAACATTACTCTATTACTTACTAATAATGTACAGAGAAATTATGCTGTTTGTAACATTAAGAGAAAAAATAATAATAAACAGTATCAGCTGATGAGCTTTAAAGGTAAAGGAATGTTTGGAAATGTTTATTTTAAGGTTTGTGTTTTTGTTTTATTTGCCTGAAGAAGGCCAATTCTGTGAAACTCACTTAACCAAAAAACATGGCGATTTGTATCATAAGCTCCTGGAATGCAAATACTTTGTGGGTTTTTATGTGTACAATAGCTGTATATACAAATAAAGGTGTCCTCAAGTTGCCACTGTTACTGGATGTCTTTTTATTTGTTTTTTTTAATATATATATATATAAGAGTCTGGAAAAACCTGAAAAACCTTAAAGCAATAATAACTTACGCAGAAAACAGTTCATGTTGGAAACTGACAGTTTGTAAATTTATTCAAATGTATTTATTGTACTTAGTAATGGTGGAATAAGTATCATACTGTAAAAATACTCAGTAGGTAAGTATTTGTTATTTTACTTACAAAAGTATTAGCAACAAGTAATTATCTAAACTATTATGGGAATATACTCATTAGGCAGCAGAAAAGCCCCTTTTATTGTAATGCTACCGTATCATTTACTGTATTATCCAATTATTATTACTTTAACATTACTATTACTGTTGTATGGTCGAGGTGGAGCTCATTTAAAAAACCCATACTGTATAAACATTTCTAGTTGGTAATTCTACCCTTAATATATAATTTTGGAAACTCATATGTTTTCTGAGTACGATTTTAATCTGAAAAAGCAATAAAACTAACTAACAACTTCTTGGAAATACAGAATTTGTATGGTTATAGCCAAGCTTTGTTCCAATCAGGGTTTTTTTTCTCTCCATGTAACACCTTTTTATATAAAACTGATGATCATTTTGAATGATTTTTTTTCATTACAATAATTAATTTTTCAACAGAGTAAGTGTCAACAATGATTATTTTTTATCATTATTTTTCATTTATTGTAAATTATTTAAAAAAAAATTTGCATGAGCCATATATTTTTTTATTGTTTCAACTATTAGAATGTGCAGTTAATCATACCAGTTAATTTAACAAAGAAATACAATAATGGAAAAATAATAATAATAACAACAATAATTATTACTGTCGTTGTTGTTATCATTATAATTATTATTATCACTAGTATTTTTCATTATTATAAAAAATACTAAATTTTGGTGACAGACTTTTTCAGATAAACATCTCTAAAGTCAATTTTAGTGATTGAAAGAGGCGGGACTTCAGCTGTCTAGATGAATACGTCAAGGAAATGATCCAATCACCGCGCAGAATTACACCTATGCGTCATATCCAACGGACCGATAACATGTTCTCCGACTGAAGAAAGAGCTAGCACGGAAGCAAACTGTTTAATGTTACTCACGAAGTTCAAAGACGGGAATGTCGCCACAGTCAAACCCGCAGGCCGCTCAGTGTTATAGCCACAGCTGCTGCTGAAGTAGATATTTTGCAGAAATAGTGATTCGTACAAAGGAATGAGAGATACTCACCAAGGAAGTCGACCAGCTGGCTAGCGAAAAGTAGCTAGCTAGGCTAGCTGTCGTTAGCACGGGAGTTCTTTGTTTTGTTTTTCAGTTGGAGGTCCGTGTAAACATGAAGAGAAACTAGTTTAACATTTGACTTTAGTGCGGGAGTTGTATAAGCATGCGTATGGTTATATTTAGCAGGGTGTAGTTGAACTGTAAATGAATGGTCTCTGGGATCTTAGACAACATTAGCCACCGAGAGCAACTTTAGCAACAAAGATCGGGTTTTTATCGTCGGCCAGGAAAAGGACTGGAGACACGAAGACATGGGCAACTGTCTCAAGTCCCCGACATCAGACGATATCTCTCTGCTTCATGAATCCCAGTCAGACAGGGCGAGTTTCGGGGATGGGACAGACCCTGACCTGGAGCCCCCTCCACCGTACCAGGTAAGAAACTGCTCACTCCCAGGGTTTTAATTTAAGAAAATAAAAGCTTCTCACACCCTTAGAGCAAGGTTTTACTTGTGTAATGTTGGAAAAACGCCAAAATGTTCTTATACAGGGGGTTATGTTCATGCACATATGTCTTTATCCCGTGTTTCGTGCCGGCCCTCTTTCTAAGTCCATTCAGCAGAATTCCTGAGTAAACAAACAGGTTTTAGTGTAATTGTCATTAACTGGCCTGACAAGAATGTCAACACCAGACAGCTGCCTTATTCTCCAGTCTAACTATGCACACAGCCGCACCAGTCAGACCTCTTCATTTCCTCAAAGTGAGCTCATACAGTAGATAATTGTTTTTTTTGTCTGTCTGTCACCAGGAGCAGGCTCACATGCCCATGTACCACCCCACACCCAGTCAGGCCCGTCTGGCCACCCAGCTGACAGAGGAGGAGCAGATCCGCATAGCTCAGCGTATCGGCCTCATCCAGCACCTCCCCAAGGGTGTTTATGATGGAGGGCAGGATGGCTCTGAGAAGAAGATCAGAGAGTGAGCATTTTGTGTTTTTGGTGGTGTTTACACAGAGGGAGGCTGCAGGCCACCAGGCGTTATATATTTTTTTACTCCTGCCCTGAGTATCCATAGTGTGACAATAACATTTATTGTCAAATAAGGATGCTAGGATATGGTTCATATTGGAAAACAAGTCATTAGAACATATTTTATTTGTTTATGTATGTGCCTTATTCCTTCACTTAAATTTGACTAACCTTACTGGAGTTTACCTTTCTTATCCACATCTTACTTATTTATATATGAACTTGTCTCTTCTATTTGCACTTGCACCTCCATCTGTTTCTATATGAGCTCTGTGCTGCCTCATATATGTAAATTATATATGTATTCTCATGTTCTTGTTTTTTGCATGTAAAACATGGGGAATTACATTGGTCTTTGAGTTACATTTATATTCTGTAGACCTTTTACTAGAAGTCTTAGTAGTATGGCCTTATAGTGCAGGGGAAGCTGTAGTTGATTACTTGAGCTGAAACATCAGTAGATTAATAAAAGTCCTAAATGAAGGAAACATTTAGTCAATTTGTGATTTTGGGCTATATAAATAAACTCAATTTTACTTTAAAGTAAATTATTAAAAAGTAATGCCAAGCTTTTAGCTTGTTAATATAATGATTTGCCTCCATCTTTTTTGTTTTATATAATTTAAACTTTATCTTTAGATTTGATAGGTAGTCGAACTATTTTCAGACATTTTTATCAACTAAATTAAAAAATAATATAAATTAAATCAAGAAAAAAAAATGTAGCAGGCCCAATTTTAGTTTATAAAATGTCATGGTAGCAGTATTTTTAAGCTGGATCAGAGAATAGTTTTGCATTTGTGTATGTTAGACTGAGTTAATCAATTCAGTTCTATATACCTGTGAAGCGTCCTTGAAGACCAGTAAGAACCAGCATTTAAAGTTATATGAAGATATAACTAGAAGTTCTAGATTGTTTGAAGTCTCATGTCACAATTTCAATTTTATAGCAGTGTGCATTTGAAGCTACTACAACTAAAAGATGTGTTTATGTCAGGAGGGGACTTACAGCTGTTTATTTGGTCTCTTTTCAGATGCGTGATCTGTATGCTGGACTTTGTATACGGGGACCCCATCCGGTTCCTGCCATGTATGCACATCTACCACATGGACTGTATAGACGACTGGCTGATGAGATCCTTCACCTGCCCCTCCTGCATGGAGCCTGTGGATGCTGCCCTGCTCTCCACCTACGAGACCAACTGATTTTTCAGCCCCCCCCCCAAGCTTGGTTCAAACACAGCCCTCCCCCCCAGCCTCAAACAACACACACACACACACACACACACACACACACACACACACATACATATACACATACACATGACAGCTGCCCTCTTATAGACTGAGAGGAGCTTTAAAAAATGTGTTGGCTGTTTTCTTGCACTTTGAAAAAAATCAAAATTTAACTCACCTAACGTTGGCCTTCCACACCCCCTGGTCCGAACAATAAGCTGGTCTTAAATGTCAGTCACACAACTGTTTCCAGACGATCCCGCATGAGTGTGTTTGTGATCACGTAGGGTGTGTGTGTGCGTGTGTGTGTGTGTGTGTGTGTGTGTGTGCGTGTGTGTGTGTGTGTGTGTGTGTGTGTACCGGGTTGCTTGATGACTGCATCTCCACTCGAGCTGGTCTCGGTGGTGTCTCTCCCCAGTTCACCTTCATTCCCACTTAGTTGTCATTCAAATGAATAATTAGCTAAACAGATTATTGACCAAAACGCTACAAGGTGTTGCTACAAATCTGTTGGATTCAATTTGAAGTTTTCTGTGCCAGCAGTAAGACTTCCTCAATATATTGATCTCCTGCTCTCACATTAAAATGGCCCTACGCTTTTGGAGGTGGGGGAACACACAGCAACACAGCTGAAGTTTACACTGTTGGTGTTAGATAATAAAGGGGAAATCTCTGTCCAGTTTGTCAGGATTACAAGAAAAATATGCACATGCTTATCAGAAGTCACCCAAAGTTTATAAGTACACAAAGTACACCTACAGGAGATCAAAGCTATGTGATATCTGTCCGCTAGGAAAGGCCAGACTTCAAAGAAAACGCTTTGAATTGAAAGGAAAATTTTGTTGTGTAACGTGAATGTTTCACCGGGCGGTGTGTAAGTAGCTGGCAGCCAATGTAAAGGGCTCATTTGTGCATGGGCAGGCGGATCAGTCAGTCAAAATTAGAAATGCTTGCACACACTTTTCATCTGATCCAGAGATTTGCACTTTACTTAGAGGACAGTATCTAAACAATATATTAATATATGTACCTTATAACCTTGCACTATCAATACTTCATTCCTTTATTTCCTGAGATGCAAAAGCTCAATAGCTGAAAAAGGTATTTTCAAAGCTGTCAGTAGTCACTTATCACATTGAAGTCAGCCTGAAGATGTATTTCATGAAATCTGTGATTCAGTAGTGTGAGCCTCCGCTTTGTTCCGCTTGACTTTTGATTCTTGTGTGTTTTTGTGTGTGAGTGAAGGGACAGAGGTTTGCTCCGGTTTAAAGGAGGAGTTCCACATTTTTGGAGATACGCTTATCTGCTTTCTTATCAAGAGCTGAATACACCAGTTGATAACGAGCATCACACAGTATTTTGAGCACACAAACACTGTAGCAACAGGAGTTGGACAGTACTGTATTTACAACTGATTTAATGGACACAAATAAAACAGAAGTGCTAATAAACTGTTTATTGCAACATAATTCACGACTGTTGATGCACAGAGCTTCCATCTTTGATTTTGAGGCCGGGTTGTTGAGATTTCTTCAACTTTCTGAGTAGGAAATCCAACTTCCAGTTTAAATTAATGACTGAAAACTCAAAAATTCTGTCTGCAGTTAAAATGGAGTGCACCATAAAGAGGGAAAAACTGCTACCTTGACTCTAAGATCAAACATATACTTAGCAGCACTTCTGATGCTCAGTGATTGGTGGTTTTATTTTAGGACGATTTGAGTGTTCGATAATGTGTAAAACATGTAACTCCCAGTAAAACCATTTTTAGTGCAGATTAATCACAAACAAGATATAACATGTTAATTAATTAACTTTAAAGGTGCTGGTAGGCCTATTTTTGAGCCATGCTAGCTGTTTGCCCCTGCTTCCAGTCGTTATGCTAAGCTAGTTACCTTCAATCGTCTAGCTTCATAATCTGTGTACAAACAGAGCGAATCAATCTGCCCCTCCTGGCAAGACAGCGATAAGCAAATTTAGCAATATGTGGAACTGCTCCTAGAAGAAAGAGAAGAGGCTACATTTGTGAAGTTGGAACTTTAATCTTTTTAGATTCCACATTTGTCTTTTTCTTTAGTTTACGTCATTTATTTCCATTCACTGTAGTTACATTTCCTTTTAATTTGTAGCATTGTTTGTTCAAAGTGTGACTGTCTTTTTTTCTGTTACCTGTGTTTTATCTTGTGTTACATTTGTGTAAAATCCACTTTTTATTTAGGACGAGACTATATAACTTTTACACTGGTTTAAGCCTGACTGTGCAAACCTCTGTCCCAAATGAATTTCAGAGTGTGAGAGACTTCTTTTATGGTGTGATAGTTAAAACTGAGATATCAAGTTTTTCCATTGAGCTTTTCCTTTGCTGTGTTTTTCATCTTAAGTTTATTCTAAAGATTAATATTTCCTGTAATCTTGTTTTCTCTCTTTCTTCTTTGGAAGGCTAAAAAGCCGTCATGTAAAAAATAAAGAGGAAAAAAAAAGTTTAAACGCACAATATGTGATTTTCTGCTGCCAGGGGTCTCTCAATCAGAAGAATAACAAAAGATGAAGTTTGGTGATGTCTTAAAGTACTATGAGATCATGGGAGTTGGGCTTTTGGGTTTTTTGCGCCAAATTGCCTGCAGAGGTGTCCTCTCCAAAACAAACAGACCTAGTGATTAAAACCCGTAATAACGCTGAATTAAGCAGCTCATCTTGTTTCTCTGATAGCTTAAGATCCAGATGCTGAGGAGGTTTTTATCTGGACCCGTATTGTCCGCAGAGGTCTCCTCCTCACCAAAACAAACCGGCCTGGTGATTAAAACTGATGAAAACACACACTAACGCAGCATCGCATTAAAATTAAGTGTTTCTTGGTCTTTGGCTGAAATAGGACATCCCAGACGGGCTGCGAGCTGAGCTGCCGTTAATATTTGCTGAGGTTGTTTCTCTGAAGTCTGATCCAGATATCCTTCATCAGGTTAAAATATCTAGTAAGAATATCTAAGATCTAAAAGTGCATCGTAAAAATGTGATTTTAAACTGGATAGAAAATCTGCTTATCAACCACAAAATTGATGCATGCACAAAGTGATGTGACGCCATCATCAGCTGATGAAACGGGCTGTTTAAGATAACAGATTTGTCTTGGTTTAAAATTATTGGAAACATTTAAGATACTATAAATCCACAACTCAACAAAATATCTAACATCAGTCTATTTAAATGTTCATTAGTCGCTGAACCTTAAAGAACAGTCTCTGTCTCGAAAATGTGTTTGCATCATTCAGGCAAAGTGAACTAAATGCATGCAAAGGGGGCAGATTTGTTTCCCCATGATTTCCAAAATAGGAGATTACAGAATACACGGTTGCAAAATATTCCTTTGAGCCTTTCATTAAGGCAATCCTAAAATCTGGCAGCGGAGTGTAAAACGTGACAACATAATCAGGGTTTTCCATTTGACTGATGAAGCAAGCGAGCCAGAGCCACATTAGTGATGTTTGATGCTTTGTTTCCTCGGCTTGCATCAGCTGGCGAGGAAACACGTGAGTCAAATTGAGTGTTAAGAGTTTAATATGTGATGCACAAACATCAGAGTGGAGTGGCAGTTTTAAAGTTAAATCCTCCGGTGAAGCTTTTTCACACAAGATCCATTCAAACCAAACGGGTGACTTGGCAAGGCAAGGCAAGGCAAGTTTATTTGTATAGCACAATTCAACACAAGGTAATTCAAAGTGCTTTACATACACATTAAAAACAGCAAGACACAATTGAAAACAATAAAAACAGTCAATTAAAACAGGGAAGATACAGCAGGATAAAAAAAAAAGAGATAAAATAATAAAAAGCACAAGTCAAACATTGTGTAGTTAAAAAGTAAGGGCAGTAGAGTAGAGCAGATAAGTGTTAAAGTTAAGAGTACGCTTCAGTAAACAATAGTGTTTTTAGTCCTGATTTAAAGGAGCTGACCGTTTGGGCAGACCTCAGATCTACAGGTAGTTTGTTCCACAGGTGAGGAGCATAATAACTGAAAGCTGCCTCACCCCGCTTAGTTCTTGTTTTTGGGACACGCAACAAGCCAGTTCCAGATGACCTAAGGGGTCTGGATGCTTCATAGAGAGGGAGCAGATCAAGCATGTAATTTGGTCCGAGACCATTCAGAGCTTTGTAGACCAGCAGTAAGATTTTAAAATCTATCCTCTGACTCACAGGAAGCCAGTGTAGTGATTTAAGGACCGGTGTAATATGGTCCAGTTTCCTGGTGTTTGTGAGGACTCTGGCGGCAGCGTTCTGGATCAGCTGCAGCTGCCTGATTGATTTTTTGTTAAGACCTGTGAAGATGCCATTGCAGTAATCCAACCTACTAAAAATAAATGCATGGATAAGTTTCTCCATGTCTTGTTTGGACAGAAGACCCTTAATTCTAGCTATGTTTTTCAGGTGGTAATAGGCAGATTTAGTGATAAGCTTTAGATGGCTGTTGAAGTTCAGGTCTGAGTCAATAATTACACCAAGATTTCTGGCTTGATTTGTAGCTGTCAATGACATAGAGCCAAGGTGAGCACTGATCTTAGATCTTTCATTTTTAGGGCCGAAAATGATCACCTCTGTCTTCTCTGCATTTAGCTGGAGAAAGTTCTGGCACATCCACTCATTGATTTGATGAATACAGTTACTCAATGAGAGTAAGGGACTGTAGTCGTGTGAGGACACTGAAATGTAGAGTTGTGTGTCATCGGCATAAGTATGGTAGGAGATGTTGTGATGTTCCATAATCTGAGCTAGTGGTAGCATATAGATGTTGAATAGAAGCGGTCCGAGAATGGACCCTTGAGGAACCCCACATGTGATCTTAGTTCGCTCAGACTCATGGTTTCCAATTGACACAAAAAAGTCCCTATCTTGTAAGTAAGATTTGAACCATTGTAGCACAGTGCCAGTGAGCCCCACCCACTGTTCCAGTCTGCTGACTAGTATGTTATGATCAACTGTGTCAAATGCAGCACTGAGATCCAGTAAAACCAGGACAGAGGATTTGCCTACATCAGTGTTCAGATTTATATCATTTAAGACTTTGATAAGTACAGTCTCAGTGCTGTGGTGTCGCCGAAATCCAGACTGAAATGTGTTAAAAAGATTATTTTGCATCATAAAAGCATGAATTTGCTCAAAAACAACCTTTTCAATGATTTTCCCCAGAAATGGCAGATTTGATATTGGCCTATAGTTACTAATTGTTGTGGAATCCAGATTAGATTTTTTTAGGAGAGGTTTTATTACTGCAGTTTTCAAAGTCTGTGGAAACTGTCCTGCTTGGAGAGAAGAATTTATTATCTTGTTCATGTACATGATTTATCGTGATATTTCTATAAGGGAAATGCATGGATTTAAAAAAAGAAATCCTCTCTTTCTTTCTCTGTTTCTTTTCTTTCTTTAGATTAAGCAATGACACAGTTAATCAGCTTTGCTGTGTTGCAAGATGTGCCCCAGGTCACACACAATAAGGACAAACATATAAAGGTCACTTGTTTCAATGCAGCTATAATAAGATTTGATGGCGCAGCGTCTTAAATCTCTGCAAATATCTCAAGAATTTGGGCTCAAGGATTATTTGTGCTAATTAAACATCAGGTTATCTTAACCCCCAAAAGTTTGTTACTGTGCTACCTCGTAAACAGCTGGTACCGCATGACAGAATTGTAAAACAAGCATGTTCTGATTTCACCAAATTTATTTTTCCCTGAAATAATTATGGGACACAGCAAGTGAACAGATCCATTCTTTTTATTAAATGAATGCTGACAATTCAGGTTTAGAGATTCTAGTATATCCAGCAATTCAAAAAGTCAACAAAATAATTTTATTTAACAACCCACAATTGAGAACATACAACCATTTAGTCATTATTCATCCTGCTTTTAATACTGGGTGATAGTCAGTAATGGCAGACTGCTGTAGACACCCTGAGTGAAAGAAACAGTTAGGGTTTGTACATCCCGTGAAAGGTGACAGGCATGGTGCACTCCACTTCTGCCCTGGCGACCTCCGACAGATCCTTGGCGTTGAGGATGAGGAGGTATCCTGGTTTCTGGGAGCCCGGAGCCACCACGATGGTCAGCAGCACACCTGAGGACGCAGCACCGGGTTAGCATAAAACAAACGAGTGGGTGCAGGACTGAATATATTGTTTTTATATTGCTGTTGCCTCACCATCATCCTCATCTATCCCATCAGGAGTCTGAACAAACAGTGGCTCTGAGGGGTAGGAGTCTGGTTCCTGCCACACCCAGGTCTCCTTGGTCTTCACATTCAACTTGACAATCTACACACAACAATACCAGCTCATGAAAAAGCTTGTTTTACACACTCATCGTTTCTCATTAAAGGTTTTGTTAATGTGAACACATTATGCTCATTTTAAGGTTCATAGACGTATTTAGGGAAAATGTTTATATGCTTTAATGTTCTAAAAGCAATTTTGCCTCGTACTGTCTGTCTGAATACACCTGTACCACCCTCTGACTGAAACACTCAGTTTAAGCGCCTGTCTCTTTAACCCTTTATCAGGCAAAGAACTATATTTGGTAACTTCAGGTAATATTTCGAGAAAAAAGTTGCAAATTTACTAGATTAAAGTGGCAAATCTACAACAAAAAAAGTCGCAGATTTATGAGAAAAAAGTGGGAAAAAAGCAATTTTTCTCTCCCAGATTCACCACTTTAAATTTCATAAATCTACGCATTTTTTTCTCGTAGATTTGCCACTTTAATCTCGTAAACTTTTTTCTCAAAATATTATTTTCGTATGTTTTTTTTTTACACATTCTGGCAGTATGTAATATTCTCCAATATTCTCGAGGGTTGAAATTTGGAATTTGCAAGTATTTCAATGAGTGCCCTATTAAGGGTTGAAGTGGTGAATCTGGGAGAAAAAAGTTGCTTTTTTCCCACTTTTTTCTCGTAAATCTGCGACTTTTTTCTTTTTAGATTTGCCACTTTAATCTAGTAAATTTGCAACTTTTTCTCTCGAAATATTACCTGAAGTTACCAAATATAGTTCATTGCCTGATAAAGGGTTAAGCTCTCCTCCTGAAAGAGCTTCTCTGATTGTTCAGTGTTCAGTCAAAAGTTTGACAAATTGAAGATCTTCTATGGATCTTGCACACCTGAGACACCAGCTGGTGGAATAAAATGATTTAATCCTGAAGCTCTTCTAAACTTTCCAAATTCCATTTTACTGATAGATCAAATTCTTGCAGCTTGTTTAAAGGTACAGTTTTTGAATTTTTGCCGTGTGCATTTGATTGTAGATTGAGCGTTTTGATAGTTTCCCAGTCTTTACATAGCACCTACACCTTTAACTTACCCTGTCTGGTATGAAATGGTTGAGACCCAGGCCGTAGGCGTACGTGTAATTCTTTCCTGCGTACTTCTCGTAGTTGATCTGCGGGAACTCAAAGGCTACAAGAAAAACATTAAAATAGTTACACGGTGAAGATATTTCCAGGTTATTTTAAAGATTAATGTGTCTGCAATGACTGAGTAAGTTAAGTTTGTTGGAAGTTTTTTTTTAACCTTGGCGAGGCCCGGAGAACAGCACCTCCGGCTCCAGCCAGATGGTCCCATCAGCGTGCATCACTGCTGTGGCTGTGGTGTACGGCAGGCTGACCAGGTTCTTCCCCTGCTCCTCCTACATCCAGTTGAGATAAGAACAAATGTTCTTGATTAACGGATTAATTGTTCGGATTACATCTCTGTCAGCCCACAAACCAAAGATATTAAGTTTTATCTGATATAAAAGACAGGAAATGTCCAGACTTTCTGCCATTTTTTCACCAAAAAATTACTTTAATGATTAATCAATTATCAAAATAGTTGGCAATTGTTTTTCTGTCAATCAACTGATTGTTACAACTCAAGAACAAAGAAGACTTAACATCTGTAAGTGGTTTAACTTGAGTCATTCTGATGAGCAAAACAGGTGGCTGACCTTGTGGACATCCAGGGGAATCACATATCTGCGGACCTCCGGCTGCGGCGCCATCATGGCCGCCTTCTTCACCTCTTCCCAGTTGGCTCTCAAGTTGGCCAGCCAGAGGTAGTTGTAAACAAACTCAAAGCTGCACAAATAAACAGTTAATAACAACATTATCTCAAACAAAATCTGCAGAATATGTGCAGGAAGGTTTTTGATAAAAGTGCAGCATTTACCCTTTCCATCCACAGAGGTCAACTACAATGAAGCCCTGGTCCTCGTAGGTGTTGATGTGATGAAACATGCCGATGGGTGCTCCTTTGAACTTGTGATCAATGTACTCTCCAGGTTCTTTCCTTGCAATGTGAAACAAGGTCTATAAACACACATCAGAGCGGATATAATGAGATTTCAGGGGCAGAGATGATGACAGCGTTAAGGGTTAGATTCACCACTGCAGGTTCTTACTCCTTGGCTCTCGTTCGACTCGAAGCAGTCCATGTAGTTGGAACCTCGGATGCTCCAAGCACTCAGGAATTTCAGCAGGTTGATTTTCACCGGGGTCTCCACAAAGACAAAGTAGTTCTCTGACATCCCAAAGCTAAAATTGCAGAGAAAATGTCAAAACTTGAACTTTGACAACAGCCATAATGAATGGATTATTGAAAACAGTCTACACACACCTGTGCACATAGGAGGGCTTGAACCTCTCAGCACTGGGGAACTGCACCACCACCTTGGACTTCTCAATGGGATCTGACTTATCTAAGAAACAAAATTAATAAATGTATTTATTATTTAGCAAGCTCCAGAGGACTGTCCCTGAGAGAGAAAACATATTTTATAAAAAAAAAACAACCTTAGTTACAGTTATTCCTGTAACCCTGAATCACCACACAGAAGAATATTTTGGTAAAAAACAAACAAACTGAGTTTAAGGAGAGGTCACTGCTGTTGTTATGTGATCCGAACCTTTCTGTGTGGGAGGAATCCTGACAATGTTGTAGGCCAGCGTTGCTCCTTTCCCCATGCAGTTTCCAATGTTATACACTGTACCATCTCTCTCAATGTGAGGGTGGGCTGTCACTCCATTAATGTTGATGTAGTTGCACATGTCAACCTGCAAAGAAAATATTTTTTACTATGCTGCAACATGAAGAAATGTGCAGTTTTGAAGTCTTAAAGTGATACGAACAGTTTGTTTACACCTCAGATTTTATGATAAAGGCATTTTTGTGTTGCTTTACCTTCTTCAAGGTCTCCAAAGTATCAACGTTTACTTTAGTGATGAAGTTGGTTTCTGTTACAGCATAAAAATCCTCACCGACAGGGTAAACGTTCACCAGGCAGTTATCTGTGACCTCAACACCCTTGAAGTAAGAGAAAAACCTGCAAACAAAAAACGATTACACTGTACAAAGGTGATGGTAATGGTATGAGTTGAAATGTAGGCCAACACTGTCTGCAGAAACATATTACACATAATATTTACTTTTTTATATTTTTGCACTAAAAATGCATCCAGGAGGATAAGTAGGGAAATAAATCCTGTGTGTTTATGTCCAACCCACCTGGAGAAAATGTTTTTGCAAGGATCGGGGTATGCAAAGGTGCCAAACTCAGTGATCACCACACGTTTCTCTGTGATGGCTCTCACGTAGGCATCTGTTTTGACAAACCTAAACGGAGAAAAATAATTTCATCCCAAAACATTTAACATCTGTTTGGAAAACAAAAGGCTTAATTAATTTGTCGACATCATTTTTGTTACAGAAAATGTTGCTAGTTATGATGCATTAATGCCTTAATTAGAAAAGTCTGCACAAGAGTTACAATGCGTCTTTGAAATGTCCATATTTAAGGGACTGAAAATAGTATTATCTGCCATTTTTGCATGAAAAATTACGATCAACTCTTCTATTAGTTGCAGTTCTAATGCAAACACTTGCTCTAGTTTTTGCAAGTTGATAGCCTGAAAAATGACAAAACATAAGTGTTGTCCTTAAGGTCTTACTTTCGGAAGTAGGTCACCTGTCCGTTCTTGAAATCAAATTTGTGCATGAGAGCCTGGCCGTCAAAGAGGTGATAGAAAGGTTCATCTCCAACCTCAAAAAGCCCAGGTCCCAAACGCAGAAGACTTCCCTTCAGATATGAAGGAATCCTACCTGTAAAACACCAACAACAAAAACACATATCAGAGGTTGTTCTGAGATGTATAGATGTGTAAGATGCTCTCAGGAGAAAGAAGAAAAATACTTCTGAGAGCATATAAAATGCATTCCCTGAACATTTCTATCTATGACTGTCAGAGATTGTTTGTCCCTGCAGTCTATTTCTGTCTGAAAGATGCAAACAAACCTATGACTGTTGCAGGAAGAGGCTCAGCCAGCTCCTCACATGTCTCAAAAATCTTTTTGTAGCCACCAGCTGGGTGTTCAAATCTGTTATCAAAAAATGAAGACATTAACAAACATTTCAGCCAAGTAAATGAAACATAATGAAACTTCCAGCAAGTTAAATGCACACGTCTCTTCGAGGAAGTCATTAAAGCTGTATTTCTGACAGGTCGTGCAGTTCAACATGAACTTTAAATCCTTAAGATAATCAGCTCAGGTCACTGTGTAAAAGTCACAGGATCAAGTTAAAGAATTGTTTAAAATAAGAGATAAATAACTCTTGGGAATTATGAAAAAGCACACTTTCAAATAAAAGCAAAAATTATCGCAGAAGAAGGTAGTTTTTTTAAACATACGGCCACCTTATTACCACTATATGAAATGAATAATAAAAATATAAATAATTCAAATATCCTCAGAGACTCACCGGCTGGCCATGTTTCCTCCTTGTTGTAGCGCCACACAAAGCAAACTCTTCCTCCTGAACTGGACGTCTCTGTTCTCCCAGTGGATTTGGGGTATTTATTTGTGTGGTCACCCTCACAGTCACTGAAAATCTGCGCTGTAACCTTTTCTCCTAGCCAATCATTTTGCACGGTGAACAAGAATCCCATTGTGCCAATATCCGCTGCTCCTTCTCAAACCGGATTTATCACAGAAAATATTTATTGCACAGAATCTGTTCATGTGTTGCAATTGTGCATGTGATTTTCTTTTTCACATGTATCATTTGCAGTCCTTTAAGGTATAGTTAAGCTGAGTCATAATGAGTGTAGGATATTACATAGAGTTTAATGGCTCCTAAACATATGGGGCAATTAAAAAGAAGTGAATGGGGATTTTAACTTCAGTAATTAAAAATGTGAGTGTGAAACATTAATAGTGGATGAATAGAAACATTGGGATTACGGCTATATTGGTAAAAAAACAAAAACTACAACAACAACTAAGTATTACCACTTTATGTAAGATTCCAGGTGCCTGAAATAGCAAAGTATCTATTGTGAAACAATAACAGTGACCCTTCCCTGCTATTATTAGTTCATCTTGTACAATATAACGGTTGCACACAACACTAATTGGATGAAATGTGACGTGTTGTTCTTTGGTCTGAACAAAAAATGTCTTAACTTGTCTCAGAGCAACTATAATCCAGGTGTAGGGATTATGCTCGACGTAGCCTGAGGACAAACGCTGCATTGTTCCTCCTCTGAGAAAACACCATCAATAGAGAGAGTTTCAACAGAAGCAGTCAGGGTTGTGATGTGGCTCCCCCAATCCAACACATATGGACTGATTTTAATTAGCAACACAAGGCCGGCCCTAGACTTTTTGAGGCTCTAAACAGCAGTTTTTGCTCGTTTTGTACGTGACAGTAAATGATATTTAACCAAACTTAATTCTCGATATTTCTCTGAGGTTATTGTTTTGTTGCAACAGACACTTTTATCTAAAGTACAACGCAAATAAAGATCTAGTCAGAAGACAACACGAGTCAATGCCAAAGGGTCACGTTTGAGTCAACTAGGGCGCCATGAATAGGGACAGTGCAAATCGTGCATTAAAGGTTTTTTCGCTCAGAAGATCAGATGGAGTTTGTGAACTCCACCACAGGTGATCTACAGAGCTAGAAAAGTCTAGCTTGTGACTTAGGGCCCTGTAGTGGTGTAGTTTGTCAAAAAAAGTAATTATACATAAACATATGGTTGGTGGTGGTAAAAAAAGAAGAGAAAAAAATGCTGTAGTTTTATTGAATTTAGGTTACAAAACCCCCTGATCTAGGTTTAGGTCAAAACATTTCCTAGTACGGCTTCATAGAAGACAGTTTAAACAGTAAATAAATGCTTGAAGTGAAGTAGTTACGAGGTCAATGTGGCTATTGGAAGTAGTAAAGGAGATGAATACAGGTGTGCCTTGATGATTTGGCTTGCACTTTGGTGTGAAAAAAGTTGGAAAAAGACTGTACTATCTTATATTACTGCCCTACTACAATATATATCATTAATATTGTTCTACTATACTAGGCTAAATATATATATATATATATATATATATATACACATATATATATATATATATATATTGTACTGTATACTATGTTACATTATTGTACTACGCTATATATTGTTATATTATAACAGGCAAACAATGAATGTCACAACTTAGCTATAATCATATAACATATTAGCCTGGTGTATACTGTTTACATAGACCTGTTGACTTACTGTAACTTTATCAGCACCACTCACTTTACCAGGTCCTTGTGTCTCCAAATACTCCTTTACAGTTTCTATTTTTTCTCTGCCATTATTTTAGTTCATGCCCCTGTTATAATTTATTTCTGTTACTGTTTTTACTCCTTTGTATTTATTTCTGTTGTGTCTGTTGTACTGCTGAATTTCCACGCTGTCTTTTAATAAAATTGTCTGTAATCTTAAAATGAAAGCAAAGGGAGACCTCTGTTGGTTGAATATAGGTTAAAACTTTTAAAGCATTTTACAGCTTTTATGTGCTCTGATAGGCAGTACTGATATTAGATCGATCGATCGGAGGAGGCAGAATTAATTGATAAATCTTAAAATCTGTGATGTTTTTATGAAAGTCTCGCTGTTCTCTCGGCAACAGGATTCAGCTATACGCATGCGCACTTCGGTTAGTAATAACAATATGGCGGCGGGTTGTTGACGTAACGTTGGTCGATAGCTAACAACTAGCTCGCTAATTATCTACAAACAAGCTGTTTTTTAACAACCAGCGGCTATCAGTGACTTTAAATCAAACTTAGTTGTTAACTTTAGTTTTGCTATTGAAGCGGTTTTATTCGGGAAAATGAATTACACCACAAAGGTCGTCCAAGTGACGAATGTGTCGCCGAGCACAACATCTGAGCAGATGAGAACACTTTTCGGTTTTTTGGGAACCATCGAAGAACTAAAGTTGTTTCCACCAGAGTGAGTTAACTATCGCTTTATTTATTGTAATGCTATGGAGGTCATATATTAGTTGCAAAGTTTTCTGAACAGGAACGGAGACGTAGGCATGCTAACCAGAATTGTAGTTAGCTAACTAGCTAACTCGCCTAAATCGGCTAACACGAACTGATGTTATAATTAATTTAATGTGATTAATTTAATAATTAATTTGTTTGACTTGTTGAATATGCCTTAAACACCCTAACAAACATGTATTTAAATTGTTCCACAATTGTTACTGGTTAGTAATGAAGGGTCAATTTAAGTTAGAAGTTTAAATGTGGCAACAACTACAACAACGACTAGCTCAACACGAGGGAAGTTAAATAATGTATATTAAAAAAAGACAAAAATGAAAATCCTGATGGTATTACAATCTTATAAGACGACTCATTATGGATCTGTTGTTTTCTATTTTCTCATCATTTTTTCTGAGTAGGAGAAAAGTACATTTTGTATAAATACAGTTTTTAGGAAATTGCAAAAGAAACAAAATAAATATGCAAGTGAACTACAAGTATCAGCACATACCCTTATTTTCATCATAACAACAAAAAATACACAAGTGAAAGTCCATAATTAATAAACTGGAGTATGTATATACAGTTCAGTCACTTGGGTCAAACATTGGTAAGTACATTTTATTTTTACAGTCAAAGTACGTGAGGATATTCCTGACAGACTACAGTATTTTCTGAGGACTACTATAGGACACCAGGTTGTCGATCCAGTATTTACACGCTTGGGATTTTTCAGTTTACATATTTTTGCTGCAGTTCTTGCAAGCAGGATAAAATACATCTCATTATGAGCCATGTTGCCAAGTCAGCTAACATCACTCGGGATCCATTCTTCCGGATCAATGTCAATATTAGATTTCAGAAATTGTTGCAATATCATATTTCTAAAAAGCCTCTGGGACTGGGAACTCCAGAGCGTGTGAAGAAGTGCGATTTTACAATGTTGAACTACTATCATTGACATACTTTTGATATATTGATTTATATGTTTGTTGTTTTTTTGGTTAAATGAGTAATGGTTAAAAGTGCCTGTCAATTTCCAGGAGTGAGGGTTAGGAGAATGCATAAACCAAACAATGTAAAATAGAGAATAGCAGTGAATTCTCACATTATAGGTTCTGAATTTTGATCTAAAATTGACTAGTTGTGCAACATAAACATAATCTGCATTAAGTGTGATAATCAATAAATGAAATCAACCAACCATTTCCGGTCTAAGTATTATATTCATACGCTATGGGTCAAACTCTGCCTATGATCATTGTGTCAATGTGTGTTTATGTTATGGCAGTATTATGTGTGGATGCTGCTCAGTGAATACTGTTTCCACATTGTGAATGTGCCAAGTCCATAACTCAGTGCAGAACAATGCATATTTTTGATTAGACCCCATTATGTCAGTACTGAAAAAGATAGAGTATTTGCAGTTTTATCCTTTTTAATGTTTTATTTTTCACTTCCTCCGTAGTGATTCTCCAATGCCGGTGACATCGCGGGTTTGCTTTGTGAAGTTCCAGGAGCCAGAGTCTGTTGGAGTGTCTCAACATCTGACAAACACCGTGTTTGTGGACAGAGCATTGATTGTGGTCCCGTTTGCTGAAGGTTTGTCACATCATTGTTTTTTTTACGTATGAGTGGTCCTTGTTGATTGAATGGCATGAATAGTGAAAATGTAAAAGAAGGTAAAGGATTGTATCCATCCCATTTGTGAATTGCACAAATCAACTCACTGTGGTCTGTTTTTATATGAGCTTTAAAGATAATGTCAATGATACTAAGGTGATGGCATTTCCCCCCATCAACTGTAAGAAATGATTAAAGCAGACCTCAGATTTTTGGTATATTGTGGTTTTATCACCACAGTGCCATTCATTTGATGATCTGATCTGATTTCTGTCTGCAAACACACAATGCATAATAATTTCATCTGCATTAAGAAAGCGCAGTATACCAAAATCTGCTTTACAGACTAGGAGTTGAACATTCCCAGGCTGTGGGTGCACAAAAAGTTGTCTAAATTTTAACCATATGCATTTTTATTTTCTCCCCCATATTGGACTATCCTCTGTTAAACTTCTCTCTGTTATTTGTGTGTGTGTATGTGTGTGTGTGTGATTTTTGTAGTGAAGAAGGCAAAAGCAGCCCCCTCGTTGATGGCTGAAAGTGGTCCTCTGCCTGCCAACAGGGGATTGTAGACATTTGCAAAGGCCAGCAAGCATTCAAGTCCCATCCCGCTCTTTTTGTGTCCTCTATTCTTTCTCTGCCTTCTCTTTCTCTTTCCTTCTGTCTAATTCATCTTTTTTAGGTGGTTTAGTTTAGAATATAAAGGTCAGATATGGAGGACGTAGCCTGAAACAGTGCTCATTTTGCATTGTTTTGCAGCCCTTTTGAAAGCTGCTTAGTCATTTTTTGGCTAAAGCATTGTTCCTTAATGGATAAGGCTGGCAGTATTTTTCGTTTTTTGAAGTCAACAAATCTCATGAAAAGACCAAAAGACCAGCATCGACTAAAACTATTTAAAGCTCATCAGTGAGCCACACTGTTGTACTGGGTGACTTCTTTTTTGTCCATTATGATGAAGGCAGGCACTGGTGCTGGGCGATACAGATGTATATAATGATATAACAAGTTTTCTGGTAATTAAATAAATTACTAGTCTATATAAAATAACCATTTTTATTGCAAAATCAGTTCATGTAGTTCATGTTGAGTCAGTGCCACAGCCTGACGCCCTGCAGCTCGCACATACCAAATGTGTATTAAGCCGCCCCTGAAAATAGTGCCCAACAAAAGCACTCTTTACTCCTGTATAAGAAACTTTTTTTGAAAACTACAGTTCCTAGTTGTTCCAGAAAGTCATGTTGTCTTTGATAAAAGTACAGTTTTAAAATTGAAAAGGAATGATGGCTAATAGCAGAAAGTAAAGTTGACAATAACCAAAAATGTAATATTGCCAGCCTTATCTTTATAAAAACGTGTAAATAAACTCTTTGAAAGCAATCACTATTCACTACTGTTTGGGTTTGGTGGTAATAGCCTACACAAAGATTCTATGGGTTAATCACTTGTGCAAGAACCTCAAAGCCTAGGCAGCGGACACCGCACATACTTATGCTGCATGGATTCAGGCAGACCATAGACAGCAAACTGGATATCATTTTAGTGGGTTAAAGCATGATGGCAAAATTAGGTGAGGCTGTCATATAACACCTGCAATGGTGACGGTAGACGGCAAACAACACATTAAAACACCATGGCAACATATTGTGATGCTTGTTTTGGCGTCCTGCTCGTGGGAAGGTTTCCCCCATGCTGTCCAAAAGTTGACGTCTACCTGCCTAAATCTGTGTGAAAGCAGCGTTACTGTGTCCTATATTTACGACTTTACAAAAGAACTCTAGTCAAAGGTCGGTTATTTCATCTACATCTCATAAGTTGTCTAAGATGCCCACCGGACATGACACTATGTTGGTAAAATATATTCTCTTTAACAGTGGTCTCCTTTTGTTGTTGTGTTTTACAGTTCTTTTTCCTGGCTCAGCCAGTCCTGTATACCAGGCCCTGCTGAAAATACCATCCAACAGTTTTGTCTCCTGCAGCAATTTCTCTCTTCAGTGTGCTCTTTTATTTGAATGTTGTCATTGTTGTGTGTGTCCGTATTTAGGTCATGTCTCTGTGAAAGAGTTGTTTTGGGGGTGGATTTACTGTGAGATGATTATGAGGTGTTTATTTGTTAAATTTGCCAAACAATTTTTAAACAATTAAAAAAAAATAGTGGCATGTTGCAAATAGAGATGCTAAAATCATTTTTTAATTGGACTGTGGTAGTGCAGATGAATCAAACTTGGTTCGGTTGATTGATGCAGTGGCAGGTAAGGATGCTAGAATAATGATGTACAGCAGATACGCCACCCACCCTGAATTCTGCTAATTGTCATTTAGTACATATGCTCTAACATTTGTGTTTTTGGTAAGTAAACACTGATAGTTTGTGTAGTGTTCTTGCCAAATCCCTAAAATTCTCTCTGTTGTGTGTATCTCGATTTTTCTCTGTGTGCTTTTAGTAGCGAAGCCGCCAGCGTGAGTCGCTTGTTTCAGTAAACGTCTTAATGAAAATTGAGGGCTCACCCAACTGGAGAAGCAGCTGTGCTTGCTAACGTTTGGTTCATGACTTAAAAAACACGTTCAGGTGATATATTCTTGGCAGTGTTCATTGGAGTAGTGTGATATATTCCAGCAATAGTTATGTCACTGCAATGATTATGTTGAATTATGGGAACTCTTCTGTGACCTGTAAGGTAACCATTTTGTTGATCCTAATATGAGGAATTGCAGTGTGAAGACTTTTTTTTTTCTGTGTCTTTTCCAAAGTGTCTTCTCTTTAATTGTGTGAGAAGATGTTGTTCTCTTCTAATGCCTGTTTTTATTCTCCTATAGGATCTATTCCAGATGAGGCTAAAGCTTTGTCACTGTTGGCCCCAGCAAATGCTGTTGCAGGAATTCTGCCAGGAGGAGGACTTCTTCCAACGCCCAATCCCATGAACAATCCTGTAAGACTTCAAAATATACCATCATCATCATATGCTAAATCATCCAGTGCATGACTAGGACTGTCACAATATCATATTTTCACTGCATGATTATCCTGGCCAATAGAATTCCCGATATTGATATTATTGCGATATAAATAGTTAATTTAATAAAGAGTCTGTAACCATAACAAAATAACAAAGCGGCAACAGAAAGAAACCCAAAAGACATAAGAAATAAATATCACATCAATACTGGAAAATCGCAGCTCTTATATGCATGTCCTTACAAAAATGATTAAAGGTTAACTTTGCTGTTGTCACATTGTATAGAATAAGAAATGGCATTATAACACAGTGGTGTGCCTGCATTTGACCAGAAAATCATGCTCTAGATTATTATAGATGGCTCCTCTCTCTGTTGCAGGACGGAGAGATTCAAAAGATCCTTCGCTCCTACAGCCATCAGGCTGTCTCATTCTAACAGAGAGTCTACCAGACTAACTGAATTTCCCCTCGGGGATGAATAAAGTAATTTTGATTTGATTGATTGATTTGAAATATTTTATTTGCTGTTGGCTTGCAGAAGCAGGGATGTTGTACCAGTCTCACTGCAAAGTCCATTTAGTAGCAGTTGTAGAGCTTCCTGCCATGTTGCATCATCTTCATCAGCAGATGTTTGTTGATGTTGTTGATGATCTTCTTTCATATTATCTTAAAGTTTAAAAGTTAATTCTTGACCTTGGAAACCGCAATTGACAAAGCAGTGGTAACTCAAGGAGTTAAGACTGCTTTTTGTGGAATTTGGGGTCTTTCTTTTGAAAAATGAGAAAGGGAATATTTAAGTAGGTGGGTAAAACTTTAGTAGACCAGTAGTTAAAATTTCAAAGTTTTCACTTTTTAAAATTGTCATTTAATGTAGGTGATGTATTTTGTGTGATTGTGATTTGGAACTGAAAGTGAATACATGTTCTCACCTGTGACAAGTGAAGATAGTGATATTAAGCACAGTATGAATACATGAACCGGGGATTCAAGTCCTCAGGCACTTTGTCTGATTCAAGCCATAGAGACGTTTTAAATGTATATAATCATTTATTTAGTACACTGTACACATTTCCTCCTGGACCACTTTTAAGGCTCACTAACATTTTCTTGCTCAAAGCCCTGATAAACATTTTACGACGTCAATATAATATTCCATGCTTGTATTTGTTCTTTTTTAAATTCAGATGGGAGGAAACCCTTTTGGTGTTCCAAACATGGACGCAATGGCTGCATTTGGATTCCCAGGACCCAATATGAACCCCCAGGTGAGAGGTTTTGTTGAGTGACACTGACTAGTTAGTTAGCTAAGTTAATTATGTAGTAAATTTCATGAGACAAACCTTTACCCTTCTTCCCTCTGTTTCTTTACAGGCTGCTGATCAGCTGTTAAAGTTAATGACCGATCCAAAGTAAGTCAGAGTCAAGGAGCTCCTTTATCCTCTGTAATTTTAAACTGCATTCAGGCACAACTTACAGAGTTGTCTAAGAATTAGATGTTTTTGTATGTGATGATTTGTGGACTAATTAATATTCTTCTGGTCAGGCTGAATCCTTTGGCTGCAGGCTTAAACCTGAGTGCAAGCCTGAAGGCTGATGCATCTAATAAAGAAATGGAAGAGGCCATGAAGAGAGTCAGAGAGGCCCAGTCGCTCATCTCTGCTGCTATCGAACCTGGAAGTGAGTGCACAAACTTTAACTTTGCAGAATAATGTCTGTTTTGTGTGAATCAAAGTGTTATACTGTCATAATTCTTATTTTCCAAACCGTCCTTTGTATATTGTTTCTTTTTATAATACTAAGTAACTTATGCTTCTTCTGTCTAACAGATAAGGAGAGCAAAAAGAAGCGCTCTCGTTCTAGATCTAGGTCCAGGAGGAGGAGGTCTAGATCACGTTCAAGGCACAGGTGATTACTACTGACAACTGCCTAAGGAGTTGAGGTGGAGAAGCTTTTTATGTAATTTGATTATAGGTTTAACAGTCTACATGTATGGTTGCAGGCGTTCGAGGAGCAGATCACGGCGACGATCCAATTCCAGAAGCAGGAGGCGCTCCAAAAGCCCCCGCAGGAGACACACCGAATCCAGAGACCAAAACAGGCGATCTCCAAGCAGATCCAGGTGGGTTGACTTTGTAAATTCCTGACCTCAAACCTGCTTTATGCTTTATAAATGTAATGAGCCAGGCTGTGATGTTCAATTTCTTGCATCCTATATATCTACAGAGATAGAAAGAAAGATGATTCAGGGAGAAGAAGATCCAAAACGCCACCTAAAAGCTACAGCACAGCCAGGAGGTCACGCAGCGTGGACCGGTGAGTAACAAGGAGCTTGTGTGCTCAGACAGAAGGCAATTAGAAAGCATCCAGCTTTTTCTTACAGTGGAAATGAGTATGGGTGTAACTTCTGGTGAGATGGTAGAAATAGCAGTAAACTTGTTAGTCCCAGTGGTTAACTGTGGGGGCAGCAACAACAATAACTACTATGTTTAAAAAAAATAATTTAAAGGATTGGTTCAGATTTTTGGAGTGGGGTTAAAAGAGTTAATTATCTATGATCAATGTATTACCTACTGGGGGAGAGACGTACCAGCATGGAAATTAAGTACTGCTGAAGATGAGGGCAGCAGAGAAACATGTTTTAGCCACCTGGGGAAAAAAGGTCCACTTACAAAAATCAATATCAGTTCAAGTGCATGCCATATTTAGAATATGTTAACCACTTTACCTGGCTTCACACAACCTTTTCTCATTTTTATGCTCTCTTTAAAGCAAATTCTGCAAGGTAATAACAGTTTTTTACCAATGAAATCTGCTGGTTTTGAAGAGAGTAAGACTATTGATTAGTTAAGATGGTATAGGCTAACATGTTTTTTGTTTATTTTTGATAAAGTAGCTAAATATGCTAGTGTACCTTATCTGAGGCAACTTATCAAGTTCATCCTCTTTTCTCTCAATAGTGAGTCATGATCACACGATCACGTTTGAGGTATCACTAGTGGTATTCTCAACACTTCCCAGGTGTTATTAATTGTTCTATAAAAGAGGATTAGTGTACTGTTACATTATCTGTGAAAATTCCAGTTTCAGTTCAATGACAGGACATGCCAGAAGGCGAGTCCACAATTCATGCCAAGTATCATGAAAAGTTTGTGTATCCAGTTTTCAAGTACTTTTTTTGTCCCTTCTGCTACACAGGAGACGCAGGAGAAGTCGAAGCAACAGTCGTGCTTCTCCTAAAAGGAGGTCTCCATCTCCTCGAAGGTTGGTGTTTTGCCGTGAAATATTTGTGGATAATACCATCTTATCATTGCATGCCTATTTTCAGTTTCTGAGGAAATACAACCCTGAGCTTAAATCAACAATCTGATAATTTCTTTGGTCTAGATCAGTTAATCTGTACATCATTTGTGTGGTTACATCTCAGGAATGTTATTTATGACACACCTCAGTATTCTTCTCCTCCCTCCACAGACACAAGAAGGAGAAGAAAAGGGACAAGGAAAGGGACAGGGAGCGCAGAAGTGAAAAAGATCGTAATCATGAGGAACATGAACGTTCCTCCAGCAAGAAAAAGAAGAGTAAGGACAAAGAGCGGGAGAGAAAATCAGATGGAGAGAAAGGAGATGTAAAGGTCAGTATAGTATATTAACACACAGTCGTCATTCTTACACACTTGACCGTGAGAATTACTCGTCTGATGGAAACCACACCATTGGCTTCCTTTCACAGATCACCAGGGATTATGACGAGGAAGAACAAGGCTACGACAGCGAGAAGGAAAGGGAGGAAAGGAAGTATTCTGACGACTCTGCTTTGTCTCCTCAGTCTGTTGAAGGTAACGGCACATCACGGCCTCTGAAACAGGCCAAAGTTAACGGATCTGACGATCACCATGAAGAGGACATGGACGTCAGCGATTAAGTAGTCCATCCTTATTTGTTCATCATTATCCCTCCGTTTTGGGTGTGAACATGTTACAACTTTTTTCCCCCACTGGGGTGAATCTAAAATGTGAAGTGAGCATCAAATGTATAGATTTTTCGCTCTGAAGAGTTGGGATTCTTTTGGCAAAAGTACAATGCACAATTGTCATTTTTGCGGAGAGTTTGCCCGAGACGTTGGTCACATTGCTTTAAAGTACCCACATGCTTTTTGCCTCTACAAACGTAGTCGGTTAAACTGGAAGTAGGCTAAACTTTTCTTAAGCTTGTGTTGCCAGGTTTTGTCACTTTTCCACATATCTTTTACTTTTTTGTTTAATGTTGTGGTGTGTTGTTCAGGCCTCTTCCTCCACCTTCTCAAAACAGTTAAATAATTTGTTTCCTGTTATTTGAAAATGTTGATTGTTTTATCAAGGATTTCTTTTATAATAAAAGCCTATTTGGAGAACCAAGACTATGAGTAATTGTTGATAGGCACAATATCCAGGCGAAATGAAACTTTATCATACCTCTGTAACTTTGATTAAAAAAATCCTAAAAATCTTGTTTCCATAAAGTAGCCCTTTTAATTATTCTGAAATACAAATGAGTCATTCCATGCCAACTCACACAGAATTCAACTTCTCCCTGCTCATGTCATGGATTTTCTTAAATGTATGTAAAAACTTAAATTCAAGGAACTGTTAAGTCTGGTCCAAATTTAAACATTTTTGCAATCTTTGTATGTATATTTGGAGCGTCACCAATTTTTTTTTACCAAGAAACCCAAAGGATGATTTGCAATATATATCAATGCAAATAGTTGTTGCTGGATGTTAAAATGAATATAAATAAACGATTGAAGATCATTTGATTTTTTGGAAATTCTCTCTACTAATTTTCCTTTTCTGGAGACAAATTTTGATTATCCAAATTCAAGAATTTATTTGGTCCTGCGTAACAGATTCTGAGCTAAAAAACAAGAAAATATATGACCAGGACTGGGAGATGTAGCTGAGTTGGTACTGATTGATCAAAAGATATTAAAATGAAACATAACCCCGGTGTAGTAAAATTTGTGACGGTTGACAAATTAATATCTCATATGGAATAGTGTCTTTTTATTATACTTGCACAAAGTCAGTTGAAACATGATGCTGGTGCTTTATTTAAAGGGAAGTGAAGTAGGTATGGTTGCAGTACATATTAGCTGAAGCCAGAGACAACTCAGTGGATCAGATTATTTCCCATCTGGACAGTTTTGTGATATCCAGCGACGATATCAACTTCACAGCTTAGTTTACTCTCCTTGGATTCAAAAGAAAAATGCGCAGACTACCATCAAGGAGAGGTTTTATAAGCACTATAAAGGTGTTCCAAAGTGTTAGTGTTACATTTTTCCTTAATCTTAATACCAATAAGTCTGCAGGTAATACAAACAAACGCTCAGATAATATAGCTGAAAGATGCATGTGATCCAGTAGGCCAACACAGCCATAGCATGCCTTAAATATACTTAATATCAGTGCAGTATTAAACTAAGAACAGTTTACCTGATATCCCTTCTGGGTTCTCCCACACACAAACGCACATACAACAACCCTTGGTACAGTACAATTATTCACTCACGCCGAGCACAGATTTCATACGATCACGACAAACATGGAGACAGCCGAGAGGTAACATGAGCTAACCTGAAAACACAGGAGACTGCGTCCTGCACAGGGGAAAAGGCTTGGATATCGAACTGTTAAGAATGTGTTTTTATGCTAAACCTTCTCCCAGCTGGTTAAAAACATTCTTTCGTACTGGAAATGTATTGCTACACAGTGTTACTCCTTTGAGTTTATATTTATATATATATATATATATATAGTACATCATTTATAAATGAATATTAAGCTCAGTTTGAGGATATAGCTATATTTGTGATGAATTACAGATGAGACGTGAATTATTTACAGATGATGGTGTCAGTGCAATTTCAAGAATGAGACTTCAGTAATCAGTCCTCGGAGTTACGAGTGGATATTAAAATAGCGATGATGAAAAGTCCAGGCTTTTGTCGTCTGACAGCTTTCACAGGAAAAAAACAGCAGCACGGAGCAGCGAGTTGAACTGCTCAAGTGATGAACAGCGAGTACAATGAAAGCTATCACTCATTTCACAAAAAACAACTGCTGATATGCATCTATATGTTAGATGGCGATCTGTAACATCTGTTTGCATCGATTTGCTTTGGATCCATCAGCAACAATGAACAAAGACTGATCGGTGAGACCAGTTCCCTTCTTTCTCTTTTAAACGAATAATATATATAGGAATAAAACAATACAGGGTTCCTCATTTTTTGTTTCCCACCTCTAAAACATATTAGCTCGCTGGTCATTTCCTGTTTGTGTCAGGTGAGATGACAGATCAGAGGTCGGGGAAGCGGCTGGGATCTTCTTTGTATTCGGTGGGGATGAAGAAAGTAGACTCTTCAAATTCGTCATAGCGAAATTCCTGAAAGGTGACAGTTGCTGTGATCGTGGGGAAGACGGGGATGTCTGGGAGGGAGAAAACAACAAGAAAACATGTTATTGTGTGATCGTTTCTGTCGAGCTCGCCCACTCACAGGAACACAGAGGTAGATCGACACACGTACCAAGTTTGACTGGAAACCCAGGCGGAAGTTTCATCTGAACAAACTCCCGGAGTTTGTTGAAGTGCTTGAACGGGGCTATGACCTCCAACACGTTTAGTAACCTGGAGGCAGAAGAAAGGAAGTCGGTTATTTCCCTGCCAACACTTCTCAAAGTCTGACCAACATAAAGGAGATTAAGTCAAACTGAAGTTTGAATTTGATCTTTAATGAATAAAAACATCTTGGCAAAGACTCAAACATATGTTAAACGTGGAAAAAAATAATATCTATTTCCAATTCCTTTTCACCAATTGCGTATGTCAGAGTTACGGGCTGTTTGAACAAATAGTTATTTCGCCTTCTGAGATTGTTTAATTTTAATAGATTTTCCTGTTTGACTATAATAATAAAAAAAAAACAATGAGTAAAAAGCTAGTAGTCAGTAAACCAGACTACCTGCCAAGAGCACTGCCTCTGGGCCGGAAAAATTAAGCCATTGTAGAAATACCTGCATTCTTTCTAATGGCCAGCAGGGTGTGACAGACACTGGTTGCAAAACAAACAGTAATTGTATAGAAGTCTATGAGAAAATGAGCCAACCTCTCACTTGATTCATTTCCTCAGTTATCATTGTCAAATAAGATTATGGTCTCAATCGCCAGTTTAAAGTGTTTTGTAAATTATGGTCCCATTCCGAGTATAATTGGCGATAAAGCAGGGAATGCTTTAGGGCGTGACTATCTTGTGATTGACAAGTTGCTTCCATTGCAACCTGTCAATCAGGACAGAAGTGTGGTAAAGCATATACAGTACATGACTCTGTACATTTAAATAGCCATCAACTTATTTTTGGGTGTTGTCTGTGTTTTCATCTTGGAACTTGGAACTGACCTTTTCACAGTTTGTTTTTAGTTTATGAAAGTTTATTGTAACAAAAATGTCTTGTTTAGCATTTGGTTACTAAAAGAGTAAAACGTCAGCTGTTTGATGTTTAAAGCCTGTTTTTTTGCAAGCCAAAATTAGCATCCGAAATAATATCAGTTAATGTGAATTATCAACCCTCTCGTCCAAAAAACATGACCACAATGACCAAAATACCAAACTCGAGGCTTCAAAACTGTAATTCACCAACCAATGGGTGATGTTACATTCACCTCTTTTAAAAGGTCTAAAAGCCTACAGCTGTGCTAGCAGCTCTGTCTGTACTTAGACAAAGTGATACTATGAGCTAAATGCTATTATGCTCATAACTAAAATGCTAACATGCTTATGTTCTGCAGGTATAATGTTTACTATCTTAGATTTATCTTGTTGGTGCCCCAACCTCCAGGGTGAAAACCACTGGAATAAATTAATTATTTGTATCCTGAGTGGTCAGTTTTGACAGAGATTTTCAATCCTAGTCCTCGTCCTAGTTGTAAAAGATTCTCTAAATTAATGGTGAGAATAAAAACTAGTGTGGTTGAGACTGAAACTGAACTGTATCCATTCCAGAGTTAAGACAATGTGAGCTGCTACAAAACAATTTCTTTACAATCGTAGCCATGATTAATGACATTAAATTGAACAGCATAAGAGGAGTAAGTACAACATATTTTTTAGGTGGTATCACATTAAAAATCCATTAGCTATTATAAAGGGTGGGGTTTTATTACCAGCTACATCAAGGCTCATTCAGTAGAGGAGATAAAGCAATTTACTACATTATGTTCCAGTATTATTTTGCAGCACTCACTGTAACCCATTAGAGGCAAACACAAAACCACTTCCTCTTTGAATTCTAACTCCTCATCTTCTCAGTATAAAGTGTCTGAAGCCTTTAAAATTGGTCTTTTTTCCCCAGATCTTCTATGTTCTCCGTAAAACCACCCTCTTACATTATCGTGAGCTCTTAAGACAAACCATTTTGGCTGCATAAAATCAAAACTTTGATTTAACGTGCAGTGTATTTTGTGATTCCTGCATACAAAAAGAAAATATTTGCACCAATAACTCTTCCTTCTCAAGGCAATCAATGGTCATTAGAGCTTTTAATAGTGTTGTGATTTACACTTTATCCATTTATGTTTTGAAGAAAGCTTTTGTAAATGGACCTAGCAGCAGGTAAAGATGCAGTTTAAAATAAAACAATAAATAATACATAAATAAAAAGATTTTCTTGAGGTCATTTAGAAACGGTGTCACCATTACAAAGTTTGTCCACCAGAGAGCACTCATCCTTATCCTTTATCCTACATATCTCGCTCACAATGCTTAAATAACTTAATGAAACATATTCTTAAGAAAAACATTTTAGTTAATTAATAACGGCTACTTGATTATGGTTTTCTTGAACTTTGAATAGAGTTAAACTGAAAAAGGATATACATATACATATATAAAAAGTTAGATAATATATATATATATATATATATATATATATATATATATAAAACATATACAACATAAATATTAATTCATATAAAAGTAAATTGGACCGAAACAAATAAGACCAAATATGTTATAGTGCAAACAACTTAAAACTCCTTAAAGTATATTCAATATTTCAGTCACTATATTAACCATATTCTAGTCAGTAACTCATTGAACGGGCAAAAGATCACTGTTAAGGAAGGGTTGTGCTGGATTTGTAACACAAAACAAGCATATCACTGCCAAACTGAATGCGTCACAATAATAATTCTATTCTGATTGTCTTGTTTTCTTAATTGTTGGAAGCCAAAATCGTTATCTGAAATAATTTGATTAATCGCAACCCTATAATATATTGTTAAAAAAAAAGAAAAAAAGATTATTAGCCCTAAAACTCAGAAACTCAAAATTCAAATACTTTTATCTACTTTGACAAATGTAACCTAAAACAAATGCCACGTGTGTGCAGGTGCACAAAGTAAAACATAAGTCCATCAGAAGGGCGGTTAGGAAAGGACTGACATGTTGTTGTCACATGGTGGAGCAGTTGGTTCTGCAATCATCTCACCAGTGGCTCCTCCACATAATCAGCACCTACCTGGCCTAATTATCTGGTGCATTATTTCATCTCAACATTACCCTTTTCTAAAATCCCAAGAGTATCCGCGTGTAGTCACCCAGGATCAATCTGCGCGGAGAGCTTTGTAAATAGATCTGAGGAGGAAGGGCTGTACTTACGACTCGATGCCTAGAGGGAAATCCTGGCTCATGGCTACGGTAGCTTTGAAGTTCTTCTTGCTTTCCTTACACACAAGCTCTCTCCCAAGATGAGGTGGCCTGGAGATGGGAAGAGACACAGATAAAAACATAGAAAGCTCTTTATTCTCGGTGGTTGACAAGGATTTAATGCTCAGCATCTAAGACTGTCTGCCTGATTACGTTTCCAATTGTGGCGAGACTGATGAAATCATAGAAAATATGAAATACTTACTTTCCTTGTTCTGCAGTGATGTACTCTTCCCAAGAAATTGTGTTGGGGGCGGGAGCTGTGAGGGACTGCCGTCTCACAGGCTGGGGACAAGGAGATATCGCTCAGTGGCATATTTATGGTCATCAGAACGCCATTAATATTTACCATTGATAGATTAAATCAGAGCAGTGATTTGTTTCTCTCTTACCTCAAAATTTTGTTCGCTGATGGTGCCTCCTTTACTTAAACTCTCCATGATGGCTTTGTTCCTCAGGATGTCCTCCTCACTTAGGTGTTCTCGCCGTTTCCGTGACTCGAGCACAAGACCGTTCACTGTGTAGAAGTCAGCCAGGAAGTTTCCAATCCTCTCCTGCACAGAAAACAAGCAGGGGTTGATGTTTCATGATAAGTTATCATGTAAATCACCCGATGCTGCTGCTCATCTCTTAAAATATGCCACTGTGCAGCCTGAGGGTGGGACTGTTCCAACTTTTCAGGAGACAAAAGGTTTAAATTCCCCTATTCCCTCATCCCCCATAGCAAGACAAGTTTATAAAAATACTGAACAGAACAATCGGGTTCACACAGGTCTTTCAAATTCATCGTGCAACAAAACACTTCAAAAATCAAAGAGACTTGGAAAATTATGATGGATATTTTATTTGCATGAGGGAACTCTAAAATGAGATGAACTCGAGGGCTCGTGAGATTTACAGGAGAGGAAACAAAAACAAAATTAAGTTTTTCTCCCTACCCTTTTTCTAGTCTTTGTTTCTTGTGAAAATTGGACACTTTTACCTCTTAAGGACTCAAAAAATGATTGATATGAAGAATAAAAATACCTCTACATTATTCACATTTTAGTGTCACATGCAAAGTGTGAAACAATTCACAAGGAGACAATGATCCATTTTGAGGGGGCCATTGGGTAAAATCACTCAGCTTTGCCAGATTCAATTTTGAATTTTATACTATCATTCCAGAGGCTTAAAATGATTGTATTTTCAGGAAAATAGTCATATGCAAGTCCATCCATCCATCCATCGGATAAGCGGACGAAAACAGTCATACGCAAGTCATAACCATGAAAACAAAGCGGTATAAATGTGTACATGTACAAAGACTTCTTGACATGCCTACAAATCTACCAACATCTGTGTTTTTTGTTCCTTCTCTATTATTTTTTAACCCCTATTTATATTCGCAAACCACTTTGTAAACTTCTGTAAAAAGAGCTTCTGTAAATGTTTTTTTTTAAATTGTTTACATTGTCCTATTGAGCTTACTGTTTTATCCTCTCTGAACAGCCAGCCGATCTGACTACGGGAGAAAGTGATGGACTTTGTGGACAGAGTTGCAGAGTAGACGTCACTGCTCATCAGAATATCCACCTCTTCTTCAGTCTCCATCTCTGACTCCTTGTAAGGAAAGACAATGATAGTGAGGCATTGTGGTTCATATTAAACAGCTGATGACAAGATGTGCAAGAGAGGTTGGGTTGTACCCCTCACTCACCTCGTGGTGTATTCTTTGGTACACTTTTGCTTCGTTGTCCAGAACCACAAAGGACTGGGAGGGTGCAGCCTCTCCGTTAAAAATGAAGCTAAGATCTCCGCGCTGACACTTCATATCGGTGAAGTCAATGAGAGTGGTGTCGAGTCTAAATCAAGAAAGAGTGCGTCAAGATTGTTTCGCCCTACTTTTCAGATCTAAAAGAAGTCCACGACCTGGATATCAACTGTTTGCTGCTTTAAACTCGCAGTGAATTAGATTCTCTCAGACAGGACAGTTTTACCTGATGTTAATTCCCTGCTTGTAGATTTTACAAGCATCAGATGGCAGCATCCGGGACAGCAAAGGAACTAAGATACAGAAAAGAGTGTTAACAGGCATTTGAAGAAAAACAACAGTTGATCCATTCAGCAACTTTAAATAACTCAGTAACATGAAGCGGGCCTCATCAATTATCAATGTTGTAGTTAGGGATGTTAGGATTAACGGGTTTTGACATCACAGTTTCATAACATAAGAACTGTAGAAGCTATAATATCTATAGAGACAGAGCACATTTAAGTCCCGCCCCCATGGAAGGGCAAAACAATTCATCTTTCTCCATTGACTTTGTACTGAATTAAGACGCCTCCTTGTAATGACACTCAGTTTACATTATGTTACGCATGCAGTGCATTTTGTCACCAAGTCATATGTCCAATCATATCAAGTTTTAGGCTAAAATGTATTTCTTTAAGTTAAGCTAAAGCATTTTGATGTAACTTCTATTGTAGTTCAATGTGGATAAATCTGAAAGCTATAGAGTATTATTTTTTAGTTTGATAGTAGCTTACTTATCCTCTCTGGTAGAAATACAGTAGTAAAATAGTAATGTGACATGTTTAAATGTAGTGGTTTTGTTTTTCTCTTAGGTGGGCGTGGTTTCAGAGTATGACGCGATGCGCTCTGTCGCGAGAGGATTTTTTTAACGTACAGTGAAATCTCCTCTCGTGCGAGTCACGTAACACGTGTGTATGTACGCCGGTTTGTTTTGTGAGTGACAGAGTCATGTCACTCACCTGAGGCATTGAGAAGAGCTGTAAATATGGCAGAGGAAAATGATATCCCAGCCTTAAATCCCCAAATAAACGCGTTTAATCGGCAGTGTGGGAAGATTTTCGATATCTACAAAATGACCAAGGGCTTGGACTTGCTTGAGGATGGAGGTCAAAGTTGGCGCTCTGCCGTCACTGGATGACAAGAGCTACCTGCGCTAGTGTCCCCACAAGCGCCACAAAAGCACCGCGGGTGAATTTCAGTCTGCATGCACGTTTTTTTCTTAGCCAAACCTTGTTGAAACAGAGCAGCTAATATTGTTAGCGAAAGCTAAAAGTTAGCTGACTGTTGGGAGTCGAAACTGGCTGTGCGCGTTGAATATTAGTGTCCAGTCCCATACATTTCATGATGATAAAGAGTGTTTTGGTTCATTAGTTTTATTAGAAACATTCCAAAATTATAAAGTAAGCTGTAGGCCTCTCTCTTTTACTTTCTCTTTTTGACATGGGTTCGGGAAATTATCTAAATTCATCACATAGTGCAAAACTTTTTCTCTGACAAGAATTGTGATATCAAACTGTCTTATAGTGTCATATGTGGTTAGAATTGTTGAGAACAGGGTATACAAGCAACGTGTGTGTGAAATGTGAAAACTCACCCCAGCTCTGAAAGTCCCAATGCAGCTCCAGATAAAAGTCACCAAGCTATGGAAAAGACATAAACATGTTTACTGCTGCTGAAAATGACCCGAGTTGGATAAACTGATACTTTTACAGAAACTGTCCTGTAACTTTAAACTGTATAAATAAAACTTCAGCTTATCTTATATCACTTCATGGTGTCAGACAAAAAAAGTACAGCGCAGTGAAGATTTCACATTATGTATTTCAGCAGTTAATATGCATACTCAAGGACAGGCAAAAGTAATTTATGCAAATCGAAGCCTGCAGAGATTTTGAAAATACAATGGAGAGAAAGTTCAGCAATGCAGAATAAAAGGAGTTGCAAATTTGAGTTTGGTGTGGCAGCAGCATCTGTGGCAGTGACAGCAGTGTGATACCCACCTCCCTGAGAGCTTTCAGCAATTTTGGCCTCTTATCCTCCACACTCTCCCTGGACTGCTGCTTCAATTTCCGCAGTATTGCTGTGACTGAGAACACAAGGAAGAGAAAGAAAAAAATACCTCAACTCCGTTACAAGTTCGACAAAGGTCCTTTTTGACGTGATAAGTGAAATCTCACTCCTGCGACTTGAGCATCCGTCATATTGATAATAAGCTTAGTATTTTACAAATTAGGGTTTTTTTATTCGATGAACGTGTGCGCTGACATATGACAATGAAGTAAACGGGCTTTCTTTCTTTCTTTCTTTTTTTTAAAAAGGTATTTTCTGACCAGTTTAAGGGGAGAGAGGGAAGACATGCAGGAAAAGGCTCCGAGTCGGATTCGAACCCGGGCTGCCTGCTTGCGAGGACGAGGTGTGTCACCAGAACACCCCTTTCTTTCTTTTTAAAAAAATGAAAAGAAAAGTTACAAATAGCTGTATGCCTAAACACTGTAACACTTACTATCGCAGCAAGCCTACTTTGATAATGCCTTATAGATTTGCTGTTTTTACATCACCCTTACACAACTTGTGTTTTCGAACTACAGTCTGACAGAAATGTTGATATTATTGGCCAACAAATACGGTGCTTGTGGTGCACATAAACACCTGAGGGAGCCACACTACTTTGCTCAAACAAATTGCTGTACAGAAGTACGATGTTTCATATTACATGCAGGCATCAGCAGCAGTGATTACATGAGCTGATACAACTCACTGTCTTGTAAAGTGCAGTTCTTTTTCCCACAAGCTGACCAAACTAAAACCGCCCAGATCACAACAAATGAACATATCTCCGATGTGTACCAGCTATCTTGACCGGGAGGGAAACATTGGACAGAGAATGGACATGACTGAGGAAGGAAGTGCTGATGATGCACTCGCTGCAGCTTGTCATTGCACACGCACACAGACAACCAGTGAGTAAGCTGCTGACGCAATGTGCACATGTGTAAAAGGTGATGACTGATGACAAGACTGCAGTGTTTTGTGAAATGCTGAAATCCACACATTTGATATCAAGCACACATTATTCTCCATTTGTCCTTCTCACTGAGTGATAGCCAGCTGGGTGCTTATTTAACCAGATCTAAATCTAAATACCCCATGCTACGCCTTTCTCTGCATGTCCTTGCTGATGGTGTGCATGTACCCAGCCCCCTCTCTGTCTCTCCTTCACCCTGGCGAGTGGTGTGACCTTCTCAACGCGAAACTCCAGGTCCCAGTCCCAAGCCAGCCTGCCACAGCAGGCACGGAGAGTCTTGACGCATACTAAGAAGGTTGAGGGTCATTTCTCAAACTGCTGGGACTAAAAACCTCCATCACAGGCTGTGTAAGAACAGGTACTAATAATTCAGTCAGGCCATCCATACAGGCAGCAGTAACAGAAATGGAATAATGAATTAGAAACAGAAATAATGATTTAGTATAGTCCTTTTACTGGACACTTAGCCTGCCTGTTATATTGTCTTTTATCTTTACTCACGAATACAAAATTAACACCACAACAACAACAAAAAAGGAAACAGCAGTGAATTCATCCCAAAGGCATTAGCTGATGCCTTTCACATGTCATTTGACTCTTTTTCACTGGATGTCAGCTCTAAAAGCAGCAGCATCATTAAGCAGGCGAGCTACCAGACTGTAAGCTCGGGGCTTCCTAACACTAAGCCATGGTTCAGGCTGTGTTCCAGCCCATCTGGATGACGAGTGCTCAGAGAAAATCCCCACCTTTAGCTTTTTAGCTGGATTGACTGGATAGCAGTCTTTAAACAATTAAATGATTCATAAAATGTTCCTTCAAGGGCTTACAGACATATGCTGTGACCTCCAACAGTATTTAGCCCATGTTGCCCTTTTCCACAGCTTGTAAAAACAAAGAGGAATGAATTAAATAAGATTTTGTTAATGAAACAACACATTAACTATAAGTTGTCAACGGATATGTTTTTTTCAAATAACTTATGCCAATATTTAGAGAGCAGGGAGGCTGATGCCCTATATACAATGCTGATATCATACTGTTTTTTTATTTTGCATATGATAAAATACAACAAGTTTATAATATTAACAAAATAATAAATGAGAAACAACAATTACTGAACTTAAATATTTATTACACTGTCATTGTTGGCATTGTCTGTTTACTTAGTAGATCTGCACCCTGTCTGGACTTATTTAAATCACAAAAAATGTATCTTATACATTTTTTCTCCGCAGGTAATCAAAAATCTAAATTTTGTAAAAGAAAAATAAACAAAAACAACTTATGAATGAAAAAGTACATAAATAACAAATCAATAAACAATGTTGGTGTAGTTGCCCTGGTGTTGGCTATACTATACTATATTAAATAAGTAGTCAATTAATTGGCCTACTACCTTTAATTACAACCCACAATTATCTATCTGACATTTACCAATACTGCTACACTATGAGCATTCACACAGAATGACTGAATAACCGACAAACGGTGACTAAAGCTGACATCATGAAACCATCATAAATCTACTGACCTGTCAAACACTGTCATACCTTACTGTTATTACAGTAAGTGTCTGATTGAAGGTATGCCACTGAGATGACCACAAACACATCAAAACATTAAACCCCAGGACAACAGACAGCTATTCAGAGCAGTGTTGTTAACTTAACTTACTCATTTGCCTGTCACCGTAGCTGATGGCTTCTGCTAGAGGGCTCCATCCCTGTGCGTTCTTTATCTTTACAGGAGCATTATGGGCCAGTAGAAGGAGGGCACATTCTGAAAGAAAAAAACAAACAAAAAAACAAAATCACAGAGACAAATGTAATTATATCTACATTACTGTCAATTATGTGTAATGTCACAACTTTGAATTCCATGTTGTTTTGAGCTTTCATGCCAAATGTAAAAGGTAAATGTTAAGATTTCAATATAAACTTTTTGTAGCAGTCTATAATTTAGTGTAAAGGATTAATAAAGGATTTATCTATCTATCTATCTATCTATCTATCTATTTATCTAGATAAAGTTGGCAATGTTTAAACATACCACTGATTCTTATTTAATGACACATATGGCCAGCATCAACAGTAGTACCAGTAAATACTAGTAACAGTACAGTAAATACTTTTGTACTGGAAGTAAGATCCTTCCCCTGTTCAACTTTTACCTGCACTACAAAACAAACTATCCACTTCCTTATAAATTGCCTGCATTGCGTGTAATCAGAGATCTATGTGGGTTTCTCTAAGTTAATTACTATTTCAAACTAACAGTACGCTATCCCAGCACTGTGGAGGTCAGATAAAACATGAGTGCAGCAGGAGTACGGAGGCTACTCCAATAAAGGAAGGAGAATTGAAGTGCTTTATAAAAAAAAGCCTTTAATGAGGATGTCATAAAGCCACATTAACAGATAAAAAGCCATCGAGCATAGCAGATTTAGTGTAATTTTCTGGGCTCAAATTGAGACTGGTGGATTATCATGCGAGAAGCTTTTTTGTTAATTTTGGTTAATCCTATGTATGACAATCGGCTGTTAAGATTAAAAAACACTTTTACCTTTGTGGCCCATCATCACAGCCAGGTGAAGAGGTGTGTTCCCTGAAAAAGAAGGGCATTGAATGATCACCCCAGTACATATACAGTAAGTGTTCATGTTTATATTTAATAAACATTAAATTAAACTAACTAAATATTAATAGTAGCATTAATAGTTAAGTTTTACTTCATGTACATATATTTATATAATGACAGAGGGTCAACTGTACAATAAAATATATTGGACGAGCCCTAGTTTCAATAAGAGCACTAGTTATTAGGGGATTACTTGTGAAATTCTAGGCAGATACAGATGTTTAGAATAACAATTTTGCCAAGAGCAATACCAATGTTTTCTGTTTTTGGTTATTTTTAATCCCCTTATGTGCCAGAGAAACAAAGAAATCTTCATTATTAAAAAATAACAACTGTTTTAAAGGACTTTTTTTCAGTCTGACCACCAATAACAAACACAACATTTAGATCAAAATTGATACAACACATGAGATAAACATCAGCCACTGCCATAGATTTCAAATGATAGTCATAAAAGAGATTATCAGCCCATACCAATGTTTGGCCGATATATCTGTGCATCCCTACTGGTCTTAACAAGCCACAATAGGATAAAAAAAAACAAGCAATAAGATGTAAAATAATAAATAAGATAACACAATATAATGTAGCACAAGATTATCAAACAGTATTGCACACCTTTAATACATTAAAAGGATTGCTTATGAGACACATAAATACAAACATAGTACTATGTATATACACAAAAGAAAAAGAGGATTGTGTGTGAGTGACAAGTGTATACACCAGTATTGCACTTAGGATGTGTAGCAGTCCAGGGTCATCAGCAGCAGTTATGTTGATCTATCTTCTCGTGTAAACAGTGCAGTCAGTACACACTGCATACAGCAGATATTTTATGTAGAATTAAAGCACTGAGGTAACAGTAAACTTACCATGCACATCTTTCTGGGAGATGCTGTGGGTCCTGATGAGAGAGGAGAGCCGACGCACATCTCCCTTGAACACGCACTCATGAACGGGGAACTCCAAGTCCGCACTCGTCAGGATGATTGGGTTCTTGTTATTGTCATCAACAATAGTGCCAACTGATGATGGGTTGCCGTTTATGTTGTTTTCATTGAGCTGCTGTTGTACCGAGGTCTTGACCGATTTCTGAAAAGCCTTGTTGGATTTGAAATGGTTACCGGTACCGTTAGGGATCGTCCCGTTAGACGTCTCATCGTACGTGTCCATGATCTCCTCATTTTTGTTCAGTTTGTTGTGGTCCTTTCGCATGGTGCGTAACTTCTCACCTGTCATGACTAACAGTCGCTGCACGTTACCAGGCTTACTGATTAGTGGAGGTGAGCAAGATTTACAAGATGTGGCATAAATCTGTGAATCAAATATGATTTTAAATTGGCCTCTTAAGCAATTTAAGCCAACAGCTATGCTGTGTAGTACCTCGCCGATTTCTTTTCTGTTATTCAAACAACGTTACACCTGCTGCTCCAGTAGCGTTAGCTCCCAGCTAACGGTCGCTAGCTAGCCCACAATAAAAAATGAATATGGTGGGTGCGGCGATGAAAACAGAAATAAATGATAAACAGAACACACACACACACACACACACATACACACTAAATTAACATACAGCTAAGAATTAAAAACGAATAAAAAACGACTACATAGTTGTCGCTACCGCTCCTTGGATATACGTTTTAGTATGTTATCGATTCAGTTTTCTTTGCGGCAAAATTCATGCGGACTGGATGGTACAATAAACCAGCCGAGCTATCGTCTCTGCTTTGCTAGCTTGCTGTGAGCGAGCGGCAAATCTCGCGAGATTATTCTGCGACGTACAGTTTGAACGAGGGTTCGTGCGGTTGATGTCATCTTCATGAGACGCTGCAACAGCATCACAAGCTAGAAGTTAGCAAACAAGCTGCGATGTTTTCAAGAATGGCGTCCTCAAAGAAGGGAAAGAAAGTTGTAAATCAAGAGGAACTCCGGCGCTTGATGAGAGAAAAACAAAGGCAAGCAACAGACAAGAAGCGCGTCGAGTCTCCTTTCGCTAAATACAACAGTCTCGGACATCTCAGCTGCACCCTGTGCAATGTGCAGGTAAAGTCCGAGCTACTGTGGCCGGCGCATGTTCTCGGAAAACAGCACAAAGATAAAGTTGCCGAGCTGAAGGGGGGAAAGATTCCAGCAGTTCCACCACCGATTCAACCTTTAAAAAGAAAAGCACCGGACAACGAGGACGTTAACGGTAAAAAGGCGAAACCCCCAGTGGGTGCAGACCAATCTGCGTCCGGGCTGCCTGCAGATTTCTTTGCGAAACCTGCAGCTGTTTCGACTCAGAAGTCTGCAGGTCTGAGTCTTTTGGCTGGAGTTTATGATGAGGATGATGAAGATGCAGAGACGGGGACCACAGATCCTTCTCCTGAAAAGTCTGAAGTGTCAGGACTACCTGCTGATTTCTTTGACAGCTCCATCCCATCCACACCCGCCATCTCCCACTCAGGATCCATCCTCAAAGCAGACGTGCAGGTACAGAACATAGAGAAGAAAGAAAACACAGCCGAGGCACTGCCTGAGGGCTTCTTCGACGATCCTGTGAGAGATGCCAAAGTGCGCAAAGTTGACGCACCCAAAGATCAAATGGACAAGGAGTGGGAAGAGTTTCAGAAGGAGATACGACAGGTGAACACAAAATCAGAGGCCATCGTGGCGGAGGACGACGAGGAGGGCCGCCTTGAGCGACAGATTGACGAGATTGATGAACAAATTGAGTGTTACAAGAGGGTTGAAGTGCTGAGAGACAAACGGGATGTGGTGAAGAAGAGTAAGCCTGTACCCAGTCAGGTGGAACATATGGAGGTAGATGGCAGCGACGAGGAAGAAGAGGATGAGGAGCAGCTGCTGGGGCTTTTGTCCCGGGACTGGAGGGCCAAAGGGGCACTTTCATAAGTCTCTCTAGAAATAACTGCTAGAGAGAAGCTATGTGTGTCTCTTTGCACAAGTCTGTCAGCAATCCAACAATTGTATATGTTTAAGAGCTCTTGCCCAGCTGTTTTTGTATGTTTCAGACTGGATTAAATGTGACGCAGTAATGTGCAATTGTAAATACTGTTTTGAAAAGGTTTCTGAGTTGATGAATTAATGGACCACACATCAAACTTTTAATTTTGTGTTTATTCATTGGTGCTCACACAAAAACACATTCATAAAATCTCCCCATGTACAGCAGCAGCATGAACCCAAAATCTACCGTCATGATGGGCAAAGCTGTTACATTGTCCTGCAAAAACAAGTATTCGACTATGTTAAGTTTATAAATAATTTGCTCATGTTACATTATAAGCAACATGCAAAGCACAACAGAATTATTTAAAAAATGTACAATGTTGAGATTAAGACCGTTAAAGACCCCCTTCACAAGATAATTTGTGAGAATACATTTAAACCATTTTTACATTTTACAATGTCTGACAAATTTGTTATGTAAATACACCATTATTAGGCCCATTAAAATGGAATAAAATGGATCAAGTAAAGAGTGATGGTCAGTGCTTTTTATACTACCTGTTACACATTGTGAGCTAGGTATGCCCTCCTGTCTACTGCAATTTTAAACAAGCAATATCTATGTAATTTTGTTATTGCTACATATGCCTCAAGAGTTACCACTTCAAAAGTCTTACGAATGATTCAAAGTGTTCATAGCCCTTCAAAACGTGTAGAACTGAAAGCTGCAAAAATAACAAGCAAAAACAAATGTACAGAGGTACTACACACAATCAAAATGGAGCAACTGTCTGAAAATAAATGAAGAAAAAAACAAGCAGGAAGAAAACGTTAAGTTTGTTTAGCTTAGGAAAGAGCATACATAAAATCCACTCTTTTGCTCAATTGTTTGTTTCAGTTAAGTTAGGCATCTGTCTAAAAACAAAGACTCACAAAAATGCTTTTTCTAATAGTAATTTGTAAACATTCCTAAAATTATATCTCAGGTTCTATAAATAAGGTTCAGGTGAGTTGTATTGATGGGTGGGGAAGTAGACTGACAGTTACAGCCTCCAGAGAACTAAATAAACAAAAATGGTACATCAAAATGAGACAACATAATAATAATACAGGTGCAGAAAAAACTAAATCTGAGAATTGAGGGTGGAAAACTGGATTCAAAATAATTCACAATATTTTATTTAATGGTGACCATGAAAATTGCTAAAATAAGAGCTGAATATTTCAAATACATGTATTCATATGGATGACGTTTAAAATGTAAGCATATGTTTTGTTGATGAGGTTGTGTTAAACTAGACCAGGATAGGGTGAGTATGCTGCATGCCAGCGCCACTGTTCCACAATCAGTATGATAAATATTCAGTTCACAAAAGTGCAGCAATTACAGAAAAGGGTTGGGAACTTCAAACTGCCCAGACCCCGCTGGGTATTCAATACTGTTCACTGCTGTCAGTGATGATGTGCTCACAAACCCAGAGCAGCTCTCAACTCTATCAGGGAGTACCTCTGGTCTCCATCATTGTCAAAACACTCCATGGTACGAACTCTGGGAGTTGATATTCCAAATGCTTTCCTCAGGTTGTCGTAGGTCAGTCCCAGTGAATCACGTCCCCCGCCTGCCTGCTGGAAGAGGTCTTCTAAGTCTAGAAGAAGAGAGGTTTTATTCAGAAAGGTGCAAGCAGGGGTTGTGCAGCTCTTTAAGAGTAAAATTCTATCACCTTTCAACCACTTTCGAGTTACCAAAAATGTCCAGAATCTAAAAGCCTTCATCATCACATCTACATTGTTACAATTAATGCAATTGCAACAACAAAAAGCAGATGGTTGCCCTCTTGATGGTGTGGAGCAGAATGGAAAAATATCCCTTTCATTTCAGCTCCCATGATAGTCAATCTAGCTCCAGGCCTGGTATAAGATGCCAGGAGACAACAAACAATTAGGACAACTGATTTCATTTCAGGTATTAAAAAGATTTTTGGTTCACATGAGTGATTATGCAGATGAAACATTGGATTATGTTAAAAATCAAGCATTTTTCGATAAGTATATTCAAATTCAAGCACGTTGAAAACATAATGGATATGCATTTTCCAAACTTTCAAGACTTTGCATAAATCCTGTATGAGGAGACTGCAGTCTTCATACGTTACTTTGCAAAAGTGAGAATATTCACAATAAAATAGTTTGGAAAATATGCTTATTGGCTTTCTTACTGAGGGATTGACATCACTCTCATGTCTCTTGACCCCAACTATTTAAACCTCCAGAAAATTATTGAAATTAAAATGATCTCCTAACTTGATGTGTCAGGTACATTATGACTGATATTTTCCACATCAAAAGAAGCTATTTTGAGACAAATTGTTTGAGAAAACAAGATTAAACTGCTTGTCCTTCATATTTCAATTTGTTATGCGCTGAGTCTTTCTTGACTTTGGGGAGGAACTTAGCTCAACCTAAAGTCTTGTCCTCAATATAAGGTTGCCAGGCAACCAGTGGAGACTTTTTTTTTTTTTAACTATAGCCTTACATCTACTAGAAGAGTGGAAATGCTTGTAATTCCCAAACTGTCAAACTATTCCTTTAATGAAAGCATATGTATAAAACTGGAGTGTGCACCTTTCAGAGAGCTGACACCAGGCAGGAACACCGTCTTTGGGCATTTTGTCCTAGCATTTCTCTTCGAGCGGTTTGGAGTTAAAAAGCGTGGGCGTCTGCTTGTCTGAGGCTCTGTCAGTGGTGTGGATACCTCTGAGAAAATATTAAAAAAATATATATTTAAATGTGACATGAGGCAAAGAAAACCACAGTAATGAACTGCTTTATCCTTCACTGTACCTTGAACATCCCCAGGTGTTGCTTTGGTTGTAGGAGCTTCTTTTACCGTGTCGGCTGCTGAATTTCCACTGGTGATTGCTGCTGCGTCATTGTCCTTTGACTGTAAAGCAGATTGAAGATGAAATGTAAAATGCGGAGATGTCTTTTACTGTCTAGGCCTGTGATGCCACACAGGGTTTTACGTAACTCATAAAATGAAGTGTGAAGCCTTGCATTACTTACTTTTTCCTTTGAACCGTTCTCTAGTGACGACACTCTCTGCTTAAGTTCTGCGACTGTAGAGAGGAGGATGTGAATCTGCTCATCAGACTGTTTATGATGCAGCTCCTCTGTCTTGTTGGCCTCACTCACTGCTTTTCTCAGGTCTGTTATGTCCTATAACAACAGAAAATCTATGTAAAGCAACCTGCAGTTTACAGTCTTAGACTTGTTGGCATCCAGGAAATCCAAAGTTACAAGACCATGGGGATTTCAGCCAGCTAGCAATTCATCACTGACCAGTGACCACATAACTATTGTGGTGACTGTATAAAAACATATGTAGGAGTGTATGATTATTTGCTGATCCTCTTTGCTGATCCTATTTTGCTTATAAAAAATAAAGCAGAGAAAACACTCTGCAGTCGTCTCAGATATTTGACCTAGTTTCACTCAGCAAACTAAAGCATCCAAGCTCCCAAAATAGATTGGCACTTGTTTCATGTATTATGAATGAAACCTCGACGCATAGATCCAAGAAATGACAGGACCTTCTTAACCCGTCGACTCTGTCAATGTAAGCCTGACATTTAAGAACTGCAAAAACATTCATGCATGCGTGGGTAAACAAATAAACAAATTAATCTGGCAGTGGCGACGTTTGCCTTGGCATCTGGTTTGGATTTGTGTTGAGGTTGAGCAGATCAGTCGATGTTTCATCAACAGAATCATCTTTGCCATGTGTAAGCAGTACATCTGCATCAATTCTAACTAAGACAAATATGCTAAAGCAGCACTACAGCGAGGGAATGAGAAGTGGTACATTTGATGCTGACACGCCAAGTTACTCAACTAATTCACTTAAGCACAATGTACTGTTAACTCGTTTTATAAGCACCACTCTCCATACATTCATGCATAAATAGTACATGAGAAAAGCAGCCTCCTGCTACACTTGCACTGAGAGTTAAGATGTAAATAAAAAGGACAAGCTGTCAAACAAAATAAGTGAAATCCAACTTTGACTTCAACTCATGAAAAATCCATGGGCTTTCGCTTATGTGAAACTCTAGAGCTTACAGCCTTGTATACTATTTACAGAGAACGCAGCTTCAAATTCTCTGTGATGTTTGTCAGCCGCCCAAAACGCTGTATTGACATTTCAGTAGTTTATGATAAAGCTTGGAAAATCTTTCTGAAAGGTAAGGCTATTCTCTTGGACCATTCTGCCTCTCATTGCAAACAACATCTATCATCCCTGTGAATGTGAGACACAAGGCTTGATTCGTTTGGAGATAAAAATGGATAACTGAATGTACTCAAAGTATATACTCTACTATTTATACTATACTCACAAGGATCACAGGATTTCCAAAGCATAATAAAGCGTTGGGCTTTCATAAAAACGTGTTTTGGGACACTGATTACAATCACTTATAAATCTATAAAATAATAATTACGTAATAACATATATGGTGATATTTTCTGAGACTTTCGTCCCTTGAATATCTCAAATTTCACAGCAAACTGACAGTAATTTTAAAGTTAGCATGAAGATGCACATTTGGAGCTGTGGAGGAGACTTTTAGGTTTGCAAACCCTGATATCCCAATAAATCTGAACATGTAATTATACCACCTATCGGCTGTTTGTCAAAATAAAGTATTAAATGCCACTAGCTTGAATGTACCATTGTCTTCTTCAACTCATCATCTTTCTTCTGATTTTCAAGAGCAGCCTGCATCGTCTTCACATCGTGCTGAACACTTGTTAGTGTGCTGCCAATCGTAGCGACACTCTGGAAAAGAAAAATATTTTCCAAGGTCAGTCATGAACATCAGTACAACACATAAAACATCAACAAATAGATTTTTAATCTTTTACCTTTTGAAGCTCTTCAACTGTAGTGGGAAGGCTGATTAAGTCAGCAGCTGATTTCAAGTTGGCCTTTAAATGATTTACAGCAGAGTCCAGCAAACTGATCTGCAGGAGTAGATGACACAAAGTCTTCAGCTACACCTCTAAGACAGAATTACCAATCTATTTAGCCATTCCCAAAGAAAACTTTACAAAACATTAACTGAAGTGTGACCAATGTTTAAAGTCCAGACATTCTTCAACACTTTGTTGCAAGCTGTGGTTTGTGTGTGATATTGTGACAAAAACAACTGACCTTTCTGTTCATCTCTGTTAGGTTAGACCAGAGCTTGCTCAGCCCCTTATCCCCGTTTTCAATGTCATCAAGCTTTCTCTCCTTGTTCTTCAGGTCCTCGCCTAGTTTTGGTATTTCACTTGATGACACCTTTTGGCTGGATTCCACTATGACAAAGACATTACGACATGGTCATTGTAGTGTTAAATAAAAGGATTGTAACTGGGTTGTGACAAGTGTTCAAAGGGCAGTGAGTTTATTGCCAGGCAAAGGCCTTGTTATCTAATTAGTGACGCACATGAATGTATGAATAAGATTCCCACCCATCACAAGGTGTGTGTATGTGACAGTGAGTCTTACTGCTATGCAGCTTCTCTTTCAGTGAATCTAAATCTTCTTTCAGCGCAATCTGCATCCATATGAGTCCAGCACAGGCCATAACACAGGCTGCAAGTATGATGAACAAAAACAAGGGGTAGCACACATTGCAGCACTGCGTGTAGCTTCGTCTGCGAAAAGAAGGCACATGGACACAAGGTTAGACATTACAACTGCACAGTCTCTTTCATTATTAATGAAGAAGGTATTTTCAGAAGACTGCATTCTGTGTCATGGGAATTATGAGGATTACTGGTAGAAAATGGTGCCTCAGAATATGGGTTACAACATACTATGTCATCAATATAATACTCATGCTGAATGTAGCATTGATTATTTCTACTTTGGCTGATATCAAGCTTCAGGGATAACAAGCGTGACAATCTTACTGTGCAAGATGGGTCATACTTTGCTTTAATCAGAGCACAGAAGAAGAGCAAGTGCATTGATCTAATCATATTTATATTTTTAAGGGATAACAATGTAGGTGATGTGCTCCAGGGCAGAGGAAAATGGGACACTTTCTGCTTCTTCATTGATTCAAGATGTTTGTTGATGTAGTTTTCATAGTAATTCTGCTGCACATGTGAGTGAAGAACGAAATGTTTTGTATTCTAGTTGCAATGTGCAATATTAATACTCTAAAATTAAGAGTAATACAAACTATTGAACAATTTCTGGAACACATGATTAAAAATTAATGAATTCACGTATTTGATGTGAAGGCTGGGCAATGATCCAATGTGATAATTGAACATCTTGCAATTAAATCAGATTGTGATCTATGTTTGTGTGTATATGTATTTATTTTGCTCTATAATTTCCACTTGAAAATGTCTTAACTCAATGAGAATCTCCTACTTTACATCAATTATGTTTTTACTTCATCCATCGGGAAAGATGATTTTGTCCACTTTGCCAAAAAATACACGCTACACTTTCTTTGGAAATGCAATGGCAATATTGTGCAGTGATACATTACATAAATTAATAAACACATACACTGAGAAAACGATTTTTTGGCCCTGTAATTATTATTTCAATCATCTATATAAATTTTACAAAGAAATACGAATTCAGTGCTTTTACTTTAAAATAGCAGTTTTTCATGTAGTGCATTACTTAGTGATTGTTTGTTATTATGTGTCCCCATTTTGGTATGTAAATTGAATCCTTCGATCCAAGTAATATTCACTAAACCAGTTCATTGGCCTAATTAGTTGATATTTCCAAGTAAAATGTAATTGAGGTACATCAGTGAATCTGCAATTTAATTGTGTATTTTTCATTTAAAAAAAAGTAGTTTATTAAATAATTATTACTTAGAAATAGCCTGAGTTAAGATTACAAACACTTTCTGTGTGGAAAATCTTGCCTAGGTTTTTTAAAGTTAATGTCACTCCAATTTTTTTCAGTGTACTCAAACCCGTATGAAACGGATCACTCACTTCCCAAAGCTGGCTCCGCTGCTCAGGTTATTGAACTCGTCGTCGTCCGAGCTGGATTCGGACTCAGAGTCCGGCGGCTCGGTTCGGAGCAGTCGGTGACCGGACCCCTTTTTGGTCTTCTTTCTCTTGCTGTCCCCGAGCCCGATCAAGGCGTTCAGCTCCTTCCTCTTCTTCATCTTCTTCTGAGGGGTCAGCGAACCCGCCGAACCCGATTTAAACCCGACTAAATCCAAAGTTTTGTCCAGTTTGGTAGATGTTGTCGTTTATGCAGCAGCTAAGCTAACGTTGTTCTTGCGATAGCTTGAATGTCAACCATGCAACGTTACGAACGGATATAAACACATCGGACTCAGCCGGTTGGTTGCCTTGTTGATTCACCAAAGCGAAAAATGTTCAACAGATGATCGGCATCACGCTACTCTCCGTAGTGAGCTTCTCAAAAACAACTTTTACTACTAAGTTAGCTACCGGCTGTTGTCACAAACGTGAGCTAACTCGGTTAGCCTCTGACACCGTGCTAGCGGTTGCTAACAGGGGCTATGTCTCCACTCGTTACTGTGCTATCACATCGTCCCGATACGGTTTGAAAATACCTGGCCCGGCGTCGCTCATTTTGCAAACACGACAAAAAGCCTTCAAGTAGATTTATAAAAACCTGTCTATCGTAAAACATCAAATAACAGCACTGTATTTCCAGCGATCTGACCTGCTCTCTGTATTGTTTGGGCAGGGCGTCCAAGTAACCTCTCAGCTGATTGGTGCAACTGGCAGCTACAACTTCCTGTGCTCAGTTCTGTCAGGGAGCGACACAGAGCGAAACACCTCCCGCCCCCGACAGCCAGTTTACATCGATGGTGCAGAAAGAAAAAAAAAAAACCCACAAGTAAGTTAAATCAGCAAAAGGCAGAAAGCCGGAGGGGTATATTAGTAATATACACGTTAAATTTAACTAGCTACGAGACAAGACAACGAGAAGGACTTGCAATCATGTTAAATAATTACTACAGTTTTAAAACTCTGTAGTCCAGGAGATTTTGGTTCAAATTTGTCAACTTCGTATGCCTTAGTTTCTGTCTGTGTTTAGCATCTTTCAGTCTGTCCTTACATCACATGCATGGTTCCTTTCTCTTCACAAACACTTGGCTATCAGCCTGATTTTTAATTTTTTTTCAAATTATAGTACAGTATAAAGCTGCCAGGAACCCAAAATACAAACAAAAGACACAGGTTTCTATGGAAATGTATATTTTAAAAAAACTATTTATAGTACACACAAAAACAGCAGAAAAAATAGATAAATAAAACTATAAAACATTTTAAAAATGGTCTAGAAACATAAATGGCATTTTCAGCTGGCTTTCTCAGCTTGTCTGTTATATAAATAAAGTTATTACTGTAAATAAAACATGCTCAGTATATTTCCAATGAATCGATGGACTTCAGAGTTAAACTGCGAAAAAAAATGCTATATTGTTACCAAGCTAAACTGGACTGTGTTTGATAAATCACCTTTTCTAATAGGTAGCCTTGTTCCGGGACATAGTCAGCCCCCATGTCAATTTTATTGTATTTCAACCGTTTAAAGAGCATTCCATTTACTTTCTTTCTCCTTTGTTGGGTGACACTCCTCACCTGTATTTAATGTTTTGTACTAAGCTTTTATTATGCTCATTAGAAAAGCCAGAAAAAAGTAGCCTTATATTGGGGGGTTTAAATCATGAGGTTAATTTCAAGGTCCAGTGAAATAATCCAAAAGAAAAGTAGGTCATTGTTTTTATTATCTTTCTACTTTTTTTTCCTTTTTTTTTTTTTTTTTTTTACTATTTGCAGTATTTGTTTTCTGAGGTGTGTTATAGTTCGTTCACTATCACTGAACAGTATAGTAAATGTTTGAGCTTTATTATGTTATCTTTTATACATATACATAAATATACATAATTGTCTTGTTTTGCTTGGATTATTGCTTTTAGATTTTGCATATGTTTGCCTAATTGTGTTATATATTGCAAAATATCTTTATTGAGATCATAATTACGATTTTAGCCAGAACCAGAGCCGAGTGCTGAAGCCACTGTTTTTTTTCCCCCATTATTGATCAATCTGTGGATTATATTATAATGATATGAATCAGAGAAAAGCAGCATTTGAGAATCGGCAGATGTCTGGCAATTTTCATTGATAAGCGACCCAAGCGATGAATCAATTATCAAAATTGCTGTAATTTTCATCTACATTGATTATTTGACTAATCGTTGCACCTCCAATTTGCACATTTGTAGCCCGTATAATGTTAGATCTACAGGTGTTTGCCATCTTTGTGTCAATGTATTTTGGTGTTTACATAATATGTTCATGAATGCACCACATTCTATGAAACAGGATTTAATTTTTTGTTTCAATTCACCTCTTCCAGCAGGGGGCCGGCAGATATCCAGCTGACCTGGAGCGCTATTGGGCTGACCCAGCAAGACACATGGGCTGAGTGGAAGCAGGGTCTCTGCAGACTGGCCTTTAGCTCTTTTTCATTGAAAACGGACTCCCACTGGCCTGCTTTTGGCTTTGAAAATATGCCCCTTTATGCGCCTGCCCCCCCATACTACCACACCACAATACTAATAATAAGACACTGAATGAAAATCTCCACACTGGACCAATTTACAAACTCACAAAGGGACTTAGATGCTCCTCAGAATCTCAGTATGAGTTTGCTTATTGAGTTGCAAGCGATGAGGCCTACTGCTGATGCTTTATTATCCTGAGAAAAGAGTTTCTCAAGGCAATGCTTGTCACTTGACAATAATAGCATGATGCCACCCACACAAATACAAAGCTAATATTATAATAGTCAGACGGATGTGCCTGCCCTGTTATTTAAGTGCATTAAACTGGAAGGCAGCTACTGCATTGTTTTGAATGCATTTACTGTGAATCCAGCGGCGACACGTCGGTAGCAGAGCAAAATTCAATCAGAATCATCTCCACTAAGAACACCTGGTGAGGGGACAAGCATCACGCTGAGGGCCTGCACCGACCCCCGCCAACACGAGGCTGCAAATCAAAGCATCAGAGGTGTTTTCATCTCTTCGCTGGAGTCTCAGTTTTTCATCCGGGGTTAAGACTGAAAGGATGACACTTCAACTTATGGACCCTCACATCTACAGCCATGAGGTAGGGAGCATCAGGCATTAGAAGCCTATGACTCTGATTACTACAAAACACTTGTTTTCACACTTTGTTCACAGCAGGGTTTCTTCATATTCTCACCAGGAGCGATTCCTGTAGCTGTCGGACAGGAAGCTGCCTTGGGTGCTGAAGGAGACTGTAAATAGTGGTGGCTTGATAGGAAATACTGCATAGAATTGACTGCTAATTGAAGGCTTTCATCTGACATGGCAGACTGTGTGAATACAGATTATCATCAGTTGGAAGTGGCGCTGCTGTTAGAATACCAATTTCTCTCACCGGGCGTTTTTACCGTTTATTTAGAATCTCTCAGCCATGATGTTAGATGACTCAACTACTAGATATGAAAATTTCATCATGAAATATATGCTGCTGGGCTGACAGATGAAATGGGACCCACATGGTATTTGAACTGTGACACATGCTTGAACTTACGAACTTCATCTCTGACAGCTACGGACTGATACTTTATTAGGAGATACATCATTTACAGTAAAGCACACGCTTTGTTTTTTATTTGCTCAGTTCTCATTGTTCTTGATCCCTTTTTTGTGTTACTAAAGTCCCGCAAACATATTTTCTTGATCATCCTATTATGTGAACGGCGACTGACATCAACACACTTTTATCCCAAAGTTTGAACTATTTATGTTTCTGTCTGTGCTGGTTTGTCTGTAGCCAGTCCAGACCTCTAAAAAATTGCTCTCATCTCTGACTTTTTCAGAGATTCATATAAGTCTAGTATAGAACCAATTTAACGGCACTGAGCAAGAGGGAGCGAGGGAACTGCTGAGATATACTCTCATCTTTGATGCTTTCATGTCTCATTTATAACAGCACTTTCACTAGTGTTAGGTTGGAGACCTAATTTTCCTGTTTAGCCACAGACTGAAGAAAATAACAAGTTTGAGTTTACCAAAACACCGACCAGCAGTTAGATGTCACTGCTGGTTAGATTTGGTTTATCAAAGATACCAGCAATAATAAGAACAGCAGAAACATCAGATAGGTTAGGACCACCAACATGTTCAACTGCATATCATTAAATGTTACAGTTACAACCAAAACGACAACATAAATAAAATAAGAACACCCATTTCACATATCTCCCTAATTCAAATCAACCAGCAGTTTTTCACCCTGAAGTGCGACGCTACAGTATTGTTATATAGAGCCTGCATTACTAGCTTTTGTAGCTCATCTCGCGTCTACTTTCCATACTCTGCAATTAATTGCCATCAGCTTCAGCAGTCGCTATAAGAGACGCAAACCTTTGGGATTTTATTTAAGCCAAATAATGTTTACTTTGTGATCACAGAAAACACTACAGCTCTCAGGATAAATCTATGAGTGCAGTTACTTGCGTCATTATAACTTGGTTTTATCTAAAACTCGCCTCTCTTCTAAAGGTTTTCTCAACCTTCTAGTTGTAATCTCTTCTGTTATTACAGACGTGTCTGAACAAGCCCTAACCCCTCGACTCGCCCAGGGACTCACCTGTCACACCGTGACATTTAGTCGGCAGATGTCTTGGGTTTATGGGACCTGGTGTTTGTTAAATGCCCCTAAAATACATAAACTCTTTTTCACATAGTTTCCAATAAATTACTGGCATAACCTTTCAGGCACCACTAGAGATTTTCACTTTTTCATACATACACTGCTTTCCGGAACTTTTCTGTCTTGTGCCTTTGCTCACGTCCTGTCAATGTTGGAATAGATAGGGCACGGGACGGTCCGAGATGGGCCCATCTGAAGTCTTGCAGTCTACTGGACACGCCCATTTTATGACAAGACACATCCATTTTACTACAGAACACAGTTCATGGTGCAACTTTTAGCAATACATACTTATTTTAGATCAAGCCACCTCTTCCTAAACCTAAACCTAGTAGATTTGGCATCTAAACCTAACTAACCTGCAACCATTTTTGAAGGGCGTGTCATTTATTACTGTGCACCTACAATTAGACTTGGACAGTCCAACAGATGGCGGTAATACAACACTTATGAGAACCGACTAATATTTAGCAAATAAACATTGGCATGAATACTAAACCGTAACAATTTGTCACCCGAGGAGGGTTTGTAAGACAAATGTAACCCCTGCTTGTCTGTGCAATGTTACCGATTTAATTCTCAATTGCGATATGTTCCTTTAAATTTTACTCGGTCTTGAGGAGAAGGATAAAAGAGATTTTAGGCGCAAAATGATGTTCACACAACAAAAGCCTGAACAAGGTAATATTTGGCAGTTTATTTGAAAAATGATTTCAACGAGTAATTGATTATCAAAAGTTGATTGGTTATTTCCTCCAGATTTAAAAAGGAATCGATCAAACAAATTAACATAAATCAGCTTACATGAAAACAATGTCCAGCTGAACGAAAAAGTCACATACTTCCATGCACCAACTAAGATTTGGATATTGAACATTTGAATCAAAATTTGATGACAGTTTGGTGGGTCTTGTGCTGATGTTGCCAGGCAACTGTCAATTAAATCTGATCAAACTCCACCAACACAGTCCTGAAGGAGCAGATTAGCTCAGTTTCCAAGTGTTTTCTTTCCAAACTCGGATGATGATTGTTGCTTATTTAGTCATGAATATTTCATGTTAAAAAGAAATGTTTCCTATTTGAAGTTTTCAGGGGTTTTAATGCTGCAGTGAGAATAAGGATACACTGCACTAATTGGTTGGTTTTTGTTATATACTGAATATTTATTAAGGATAAGAATGAATTATTTAGAACAGTCAAACTTTATTCTCTGTGAATTCTCCAACCCGTTCAGTGTGGGGAGTCCGATCACACATGTCAGCAGCATCTCCAGAACATGATACATTTGCTGCTGCAGATGAAACCCACATGACAAATGACACCAGAATTGTGACATGAGAGAAGAGTGAACCAAAAAAAGTTGTCAAAGCGAAGAGTGATGGCTCTGTAGCATTTGAGTGACCCCATCCCACATGTCTTCTGTCAGTCAGCTCGGCTGGTTTGAGGCCTCTGATAGAGTACAAAAGGGAATCAGCAGGGGGCAATGTTCTCACATTAAAACAATCCCAGACATGCAGCATAATGGCAACACTTGAGTCAAGGACAGATGAGCTCAGAATCACTGGCTTGGCTCAGTCTAATGGCTGCACTGCGAGTATCTTTCATATCCAGCACAGCGGTCATCATTGATAATTTTTGTGCTGTGATATTGACTGCAGCATCCTGTGCAGAGCTCTTACAATTGTAAAGGGCTTGTACACCTAAATATTTTACTAACTGCCATCCTCGACATTAGCCACATACATACACACACAGTGGGCTATGTTTAGGGAGCAAAAATGCATTTGAGATAATGTAACCATTAATAATTAACAAAATTAACATCCATTGTGGGTTGCCTGGAAATATTTTCAGTGTAAAAGCAAAGACGGAGAGGGAGACGACAGTTTCAGGACTATTTGCAGCTTTCGGTGTAACTCTCTGTGTGTAGACGTGTCAGTTGAAATAAAAGTAAAAGAACATCACACAGGAACATTATGATTTAGCGATTAATTCTCTGTCTTCTGCCAGAATCACACTGTGTGGCGACACTTAACTCTATAGGCCGCCACTGCAGTGATACAGCAAAGGTCTGATATAATCTGAAATAGATAAAAGAGAATAGATTAATATATAAAGCAAATGAAAGGGGCGAGAGAGGGGAAAAATGAGACGGGGAGAACGCTCTTTGATTGAATCTTGTGGAAAGTTCATACACTATGCACAAGAAATTCAAGAGCTATCTGGGGTTATTGATTATCTTGAATCTTTTTTGTCCTCAACACAAAACTTATTCATGTAAATCAACACTTCTACAACCCATCTCACTGCTAATAATAAGGCTGTTGTACTGATAGGTTTCCCCATATTGTGTAATACAGCTGAGTATGACACAGAAATATCAGACAATTTACATTCAATGAGATTTAAGGATTGGTTTCACAGACAGACAGCCAAAGTTCTCTTTTTCAGTGTATTAGACCAGGATTAGTTTAATCCATGTCTGTGAAATAGGCCCTTCATTTTCCTGGTAATGTCTTCAGTGCACTAGGTATCGTCCCTTTCTGCAGGGTTTCTTTTATTTGCTGAGGAGTAAGGAAAAAAGAGCGACAATTCAAATCCACATAATCACATTTTTTTCTTTTTTCTGAAATGGTTTGAAGCAAGTTTACTGACTTGCAGCACAGTCAAGAGAGGGCAGACGAAGAGTAAAAGACAACAGAAGAAGAATCAGAGAGGCAAACAGAGAAAGAAGGAGACATGTTGACATGTAAAGGAAATCAGAAAATGGGGGCACGAGGAGGCGTAGAGCATCTGAAGGGGAGAAATTCATTGAAGTTTTACAGATTTGATTAAAAACTGTTTATGTGAGTGATTAAAGCATGACAGCGAGGGAATTGATTTTATTGACGGCGGCACATCTGCAGAATGACGCTAGACGAGAACAATGCTTATTTTCCACATCAGTTTCAATAAGGTGGAACAGGATTTTGCTGATACTGTACCTGTTTTTCCAAGAAACCCCTCAGAGTGCATAGTGGGGGTAAATTGTGGTAAACAGAAATACTGCTCTGGCCTAGATTTCTCTCACACAGCGGCTATTTTATTAAGTACATCCAGCTTGCAGCAGACCAGGCTCCCTTTACTGCAGCTCATCTGTGACAAGGGCTGATGGGTTCTGTGCTGTGAAATAAAGCTAAGCAGTGGTTGCTGTTATTGGAGATGGAAATTCTGTAGTTTGTTTTTTTCTGTAGTTCAATTATACTGCAAGATGCGTGATGGTTGTGACACCATTCATATTCCTGTCCTCGCTTTTTTAAGTCCTCTTTCTTGAGTTTTCCTCAAAATGTACTATTAACGGCTTACATCTGTCTGTTACACACCGAGTGGTTTAGAAAAAAACATCTCCAAGGCAAATAGAGAGAGTTATTTTTTTCCTCAAAGACAGGGAGTGAAATGTGACATCCTATCCCACACACTGTAATTTGTAAGTTGTATTGGCAGTTGCATGAACTGGATCGTGTGTGTGTGTGTGTGTGCGTGTGTGTGTGTGTGTGTGTGTGTGTGTGTGAGAGAGAGAGAGAGAGAGAGCATGTGAGTGTTTTTTAGTTGTTTAAGTGAGTTTAACAGTTATTGTGACTGTTTCAGTGGAGGCAGAGGTACTCACTACTTTCGCTTCAGTAAAAGTAACCATACAACAGTGTAGGAATATTCTGTTACAAATAAAAATCCTATTCAAAGTTTTACCTCAGTAAAAGTACTTAAGTATTAACATAAAAGAACCAAAAGTGAAAAGAATCACCCATTTAAAAAAACAAAAAAAAAACAAAACCCATAATAATAATAATAATAATAATAATAATAATAATAATAATAATAATATATACACACTTATACAATAACTTAATCTATAATGTATCATAATTAATGTTAATGTTGATGTAAATTATATTTTGTATAAATAATCAGAATCTGCAAAGTAGAGCCTGACTGATATGGAATATTTGAGAGCGATAACTGATTTTAGAGGGGAAAATTACACAAGTTACTGATATGGTGGGAGATACAGTGAATATTTGAGCTGGAATGAAAATATACAGTGGAATGTAGAATGTGGACTACTGATTTGTGCAATATACTAGAAAGCAGCTTTCTTAAAATCATAAGAGTGAAAATTTAATTACAGAATATTTTTTACTTTTATACGTTTTAAATATAATGTATTATTCTAAATTGTCAGACAATTCTATAAACATCACAACTGTATGTTTAATATTAAGCAATTGCTTACCATTTGAATTAAAAAAAAAAAAAAAAGTTGACACCACTTTTTAAATCACCCCAAATATAATTTTCTGCATTATATGTAAAGTAAAAAAAATATTGGCGTGTATCGGAACAAATATACCGATACCGATTGATACTTATATGAGTGTGATAGACCAATATCTGCTGATGAAATTGTCTGACAATTAATCATTTGGACTGTAATTAAAACTGCATTAGCATCATAACAGTATTTACATTAAAATATACTTAAAGTATCAAAGGTAAAAGTACTCAATTTGCACTTTAAAAGACTTTAATGTTGTAGCTGGTACAGGTGGAGCTATTTTTTACTACGTTTAACACTGCTGGGTAGCTTCAACTACAATAATATATTATAATAAAAAAAATAATTATATCTTGTTTTAATAATCTGAGTCTGCAACATAACTACAAATAAATGTAGAACCATATCTGGCTCTGAAATGTAGTGGAGTAAAAGTAGCATAAAACAAAAATACTCAAGTAAAACACAAGTCAAGAACCTAAAAATTGTACTTAAGCACAAAACGTGAGTAAATGGATTTTCCACCACTGTACTGTTTAAAATTAACTTCAGAGAATGACTAATATATTTGTTGTGCACATAGTGCTCACAGTCCCTCAAGATTTCCTCCATTTTTTCCACATTTTAACACAACTGTGAGTGTTTAACGTTAACAAGCAAATGAAAATGTGTCCTGTGAAGTACTAACATGGCGTCAGTATCACCTAATCGCATTATTTTCCACTTTAAAGCCTAATTATCCTAATCTAATTTTAATAATTCTACGATCTCCAACACAAAATGTGTTACTGTGAGAATTTCAAATATTACACTCGTTATTCATAATGTCTGAATTCTGGCTGTTTCCTGTTTCATTCACAAAGACTTTCCACATGTGGGGTTTGAACTAACAGGAACATCTGCTCAGTGTTAATGCAGCCCGCACCTGATCGCAGAAATTGAGAGTGTTACAACCACACCGAGCTAATGGTCTAATCACATCCATACACGACGTGGTCATGGAATAATGTCAGGCTCATTATAGTATTTACTTTTCATTCACTGTAGAATTAAGCCTGGAATTATTTAACAAAACATCTTAATTATTGGTGTAAACCCAATCATTTTACACTTTTATTTTATTTTAGTATTTTTTTAGAAAGCTTCAGATGTAGAGATGTTTCAGGTTGTGTTGTGGGACGAGAAAGCAGGCCAGTCCACAATTCTTTCTGTGTAAACAAACATGAAGTTGCAAAAATATATTTTTTTTTTGCCTTCTGAACGTCATCTCAGTCGCTGAAACTGACACAGCTGTGTTTGGGGAAGAAGAAAAAAAAATCACACAGACATTTTGAGCTTGTCTCCAACATCATGCGGTTCCTCTATCTGAATGCCGTACTGTGCTGTTATTTGCCTGTTTGTGGTCGACCCTTTAACTTTCTCGATTCCTGCTAGCCTCTCTCAATTTTGGACATTAATGAACTGGGTTTTTTAGCCCTCCGAGCTACCGCTGGCTGAAGGGTTTGCCGGTTGTCCAGTGCATGAAAAGCGCAGGAGGGGTGTCTGTTTATGAGATACTGGAACCATCATGCCTGGCAAGGACAATCCCAGCAGCACCCTCAGTGTCGCTTAATTCTGCAAAGGCTGCTTTGTACTGCAAACCACAGCCATGTGCCTCTGATTCACTGTCTGTACAAGAAACTCATTTTCATTCATGTATCTAATAAAATTCTCATAACGGCTCCTGATCAAGGCGAGTAACAAGCATGTGCCCCATTTATGAAACGACAAAGTTGTTTTCTAGAGGTAATGTGAAGAAAAAGAAAAGGGAAATTTGAAAATGTTATTATGCACGAGCCTACATTCTCCTCAGCACGTTGCACGCTAAATGAAATGTGCTCCTAACTTATGTTGAGGTGCAGGCAACGCTGTTTAGGCTCTTTGTGCTTGGCTGCATTCATCTACTGTCAAGCTGAAGTTGATCTGCAATTCTCTTTGTAGCAGATCCTCTCCCAGCATCTACAATCCAGACGCACAAGGGAGAAACCTTGACGAGGCGCATGAGAGGAAAACCAGCACATTTGGGTATGACTAAAACCTTCAAAGCATTCTCCGCCAGCCTGATCTCTTTAGTGATTCAGCCTATAGTGCAGACGAGCAGCACATGGAAAAAGATATTCTATATTTCTCGGCAGCATGTGTTATTTGTGTTTCTCTGGACCTTGAGGTTCATGGAGCCCCCGCAAAATGAAGTGAGAGCTTGCAGCAGCTGCCAGACGGCATGTTGTATAGAAATACTACCTCCTCTGATGAGGTCGAGAGGAAAGACAAATTTTTAAAAGGAGAAAGGAAATAAGAGGATTAGAGCTGATAATGTGTGTGCAACCTCCCACTAAGACAAGTGTGCCCTGTTGCAGAGTACCTGTGGTGCATGTAAGGGCTGTTTACAATGGATTCATAGACAGTCACAAGACAAAGGAGGAGCAATTTGATTGGTCGGTGGAGGTTGTCTTAGTAGCAGCTACTTACCGAGTTGAAGGTCATCAGCAGCAACTTATTTAATTTTTTCCTTTTTTTAGTGGTGAAATGCACATTCTGAATCCCGCTATATCCCTGAGCCCCTTTCAGTATAATTTTTTATTCATTCTAAAATACGATTGAATGTGGTCAAACACCTTGGCAGCAGATGTGCTCCTAATTCTCCCTGAATATATTTAAAAGCGAATTTAATGACCTTAATGATTAGCCTGTGAGTGTGAAAAAATTATCTAAGAAATGTCGTTATAAAAGATGACTGTGTGCAGTTGTAAATGACTGGCCTGTGTTGTTCAAAGGATTTACTCTCTGTGTCGTGTTTGGAGTAGGGCTGGGATGAAACAGCTAAAATGTTTTATTCTGTTACAGATCGTTACATATCTCAATCAATCACAATATACATTGCGATATAGCATTATTTTTCTGGTAATTTAATAAACAATTAGTCGATATTAAATAACCACATAGTAAAGCTGAGTTTTGTATATTCCTGTGACAATTAAATACTTGACAAATATAAAGTACCAAGTATTTTCTCATTTAATTAAGGATGAGTGTTTAGCACTCGTCCTTAATTAAATGAACTAAATGAACAATTCATTATTGACAAATTCTAAATATACATTTCCATCTGCACACTGATTAGGTCTACATGCATGAACACAAACATGGAGTAATCACAGTAAGATAATAGTTTGATTTAAATACACTGGGGTATTGCACAGAGGAGTTGAACAATAATGCTGAATAAATGAATGAAGAAAATTCTGCACTGTGCTGTTTGAAAACACTACTCTTTATTTATTTGAACCAACATTTGGTTTCCAAGTGGACCTTTACACATTCATCTCCAGCAAATCTGCAGGAGAACCCTGTTCAGAGCTGTATGCACTATGGTATTCTGGGTACTGGAGTTTATTTGATTTTCCAAATTTCGATTTGATTCAATTCTGACGGCTTCCATCGATAGGAGACGATATCATATGCCAATTTAACAAAATCAGCTACATTTATATCAACTTACAAAAAAACTAAAATATGATTTCATTACTATGGTCCCCAGACAGTTAAATGAAAAACAATTGATTGTTTTTAATAAGAATAAATATAAAGTGAGATTTTCAAAATCAAGGCATATCTAAAAAAAAAAAAATACAAATGTATTTAAAAATAATGATATGTATTGATATTTTCATTTTGCATTGATAATATTGAACCATTGATCACACCCCTAATGTGTATCACAATGTCTTGATATATGGTTTCATCACAATATTATCATGATGAACTATTTAGGAGTTTGCAGGTTAACTCGGTCCAAATTATGCATTTTATGTCATGAATAAACTGAATGCAACACGTTGAGTTGCTCAAAAAGATCAGACAGAGTAGCCAAATGTTGTAGAAAAAAGCCAAAAAACAAAACTATTCCCACATTTGCCCTATTAACATATCCAGGTAATAAAAGGTTTGATTGATGAAGGCGTTGGCAGAGCAGCAAAAATCGCTCTGACTATATTTACATGCAGTAAATCACTGCCTGCAGATTGAGCGATTTGGCGTTCGTGCCATCTGCAAACACTAATAAGACATAAATAAATAAAATGAGGGAGAGGTGATTATGTATGTCTGTGGGGATTTTGGAGCAGGATGCCTCTGACAAAAGGGCTCCAGCATTTTGTACGAACTCCTTCGCCAAGCCTCTATCAGCTTCCTAAGTCATATCAGATGTTTGGGCTTTAGTGGGACTTGAAATAGTTATTAGCCTGAGCACCCACCCTGCTGAATTTATCTCCAGCGGAATAAAGAGCCACACAATAATGAGTTCTGCTTAGTGTGATATCTGTTCCTTCTATTCGCTACTTTTCTTTCTTTGAATCTTAAACTATGCCTCGTAGAATTATGACAGCCAGGGGAATAGTAGTTAATATAAGAGGTAATATATCTCTTGAAAAGACTAGTAGCCTTGAAATTCACTTGAGAGGAAATAAGGAAGTTTACAGAGCTAGTCTTCTTACAACCAGGCTGCTAAAATGTCTTCTTTTTTGGAATAAAGGAAGACTTCTGTTAGACAATGAACAACAGCCACAGTGGCTCTGAATAGAAACCTCGTTGCTGTGTAAAAGTGCAGACGTTGAGCTCAGCCTGCACTGAAAACCTTCAGCAGGAGGGATTACGAGAGAAGGTGGAGCATTTATGCCGTCCACTGCATGTTTCCTAAATTACACTATGCGGGTCATTTCCATAGGGGGGAAAAAGTAGGCCTGCAGCGTATCTAATTTGTCTATAATACCAGCAGAAATATAGAATCTCCTGCCAAGCAGCATCTCAACTTCTCCCTTTGTCTGACATCCTGTTGCCGGAATTGCAAACCTCTGCCAATCTTCTGCCGATATTCCATGAAATCAGACGTAAAACCAAAACAAGTCATGCAGTGGAAAGATTGTTTTATGGATATCCAATGTGTGTTGATTCACAACTCTTGAAGGATTTAATTAACTGTTTAGTTTTTAAAAGGCATGTAGATTAAAAACACATCAAACATGACTATTTTTTACCATGAATGTCAATCTGTGATTGTTTTTATACACAAAATGTGTAACCATGGGTTTTTTTTGCTTTTTAAATGAACTGCGCTGCTCAGTGTTGTAGTTCATAGAGGAATACTAAAATCCATTAGAAATCTGATCAGTAGTTCTGTGTAGATGACTGTGGCTGTACAAGTTTTAAAATGTGCACCTATGTATGTGCAGACATCTTGGCATAAATGTATGCCAATATGATTTTTTTCACAGAGCATAAAATGCAGAAAGTAATGCATGGGATGATTTAGAAATGATGTTAGCTATTTATTATATTTTATTTATTATTTATTTAAATGGTCAGTAATTTACTGATACTGATGTTTTTTAATGTTTAGCAATTGACCCTGAACATACAGTTCGATTCAGCTATTTTATTTTATTGAATACATTTTTTATTTAAATTGTCAGAAATTGACAGATACTAAACATATAGTACAATTGAGCTATTTATTGTTGTTTTTTTAATGTATTTTTATTTATTTATTTTTTAATGGTCAGCACTAGCCACTGAACATACAGCAGTGTATATCTATTTATTTTATTTGTATTAATTATTATTTTAAATGCAGAAATTGACAGATACTGAACATGCAGTACTGATGTGTATTTAGCCATTTATTTTAATTTATTCTTTATTTTTCCCATTTTCATTTCTAGAATTGATAGCTAATGTAATATACTGCATGTATTACATCATGCAAAAGCGATGCACAACATAGAAAAGGTTTATTTTCATTACAGCTCAAGTAATAACTATACCGGCCGACACACTGGTAATCTGTGAATTCTTCCCATCGTATTGTATCGGCTTCAAAAATCCCACATCGGTCGGTTCCTATATGATGGATTTGGGGTTGCTGATTATATATAGTGCACTGTCATGGATGAATGAATTAAATAAAGAAAGCTGCATTTATTTCAGAATATAACATGAAACTGTATTCGCCTCAATTCCCAAATATGTATGGCAACATCGCTCAGTGCATCTCTTATTATCTCAGAGGTTTTCTATATAATTATGAAGTGCAGTAATGAAAGGGAATTCTAATTTAAATGTATAAATATTCACATCTAAGCCTTCTTAGATAAAGGGGATGATGTTGTATTTAAATTATGTGAGTTCAGTCATTCATAATGTCTTTTCTCAGCAGCAGCAGCAGTGTGTGTTTTCTAATAGGGCTGTATGTTTGAAAACACCTACACTCTTTTGTTGCATGAACTGAAGGCTCTGACATGTTTGCATTTCTGTCATTTTTGTCCTCCTCCTATATCCCTGCAGTGAGCAAAATGCTCAAGAATCAAATACAAGAAACCTTGGACTCCATAGTAAAACCCATTCTTTGGCAACAATACAGAGAAACCAAGAATAAAGGGAAAGCGCTTTTTCTTCTCAGGAGGGGGATATGGGGAAAAAACCTTCATTCCTCTGTATGTTCAGAAATGTACAGTCATGCTGATTCAATTTAACACCACTAAAGTGTTTTTTACACAGCTACAGGAGTGTAAAAATATTACTCAATAAGTAGCGAGTAGAGTGTTAAACATTAATTTGTGTGTTAAAGAAATACGATCACTGCTGCTGCTGGCACAGTTTGTGTCATGTGGGTGCAAAGTGACAAAAAAGTTGGCAAAGGAAGTGAAATCTTTTTCTTTTTTTTTCTCAAATTTCAGCTGAGGCGAACAGCGCCAAGAAGCTTTTATCATTCAGGTGTTGGTCAGAGGGTCAGACCTGCTTGACTATTTCAAATTGATTACAGGGTGAAGGATGGCCGCTAGACCTAAATTTAGGAACGCTTTCACAAGTGAGATCTGAGATTTTATACTTTTTTTTCATATAGGCTACAGTCAGACTGCTCCCTGTCGCTCAGGGTTTCAGGCTGCTTCTCTACTCGTGTTCAAAGTTAGGCACAGAGCACAGATCACACCTAACGCAAACTGACAGGGAAGCCAAATTCCTGTCAGACTTCCTTTTTTCCCCCCTTCAATGTCAATTTTTAAAAAAAGTTTTTTAATTTTCTAGCCACAGTATAAATCTAATTGTCTCTTCTTTAATAATTAGTGATGTTGCATATTTCTGATGTAACCTGCTTTTTGCCACAGATGAAGGTTATCCTCTGCATGACGAGAAAGACAAAAAAATGATTTTTTTCTTGCTTCCTTTGTGTCCTTTGTTAACATTTATATTATAAATAAAACCCTCCAAAAATAGACATCATAACCTTTTGTTCTCTCACAGGAAAAACAGTTAAATACTTGAAGCCCTTGTGACAGCGGAAAGTTCAGAATCAACTGTAGCTGCGTCACACAATCCATCAAAATATAGTTGTGGTATTAATAGCAGCTGAACTTAAATTTGATAGAAATGAAGATTTCCATCTGTCAATATGTTAACTGTAGCATTTTAGTGCCTCACTCAAATATATACATTTAAAAAAAGACATTAAGGGACAAAAATTCCCTTTTAATGCCTTTTATAAAATATTAAAAAAATAAACAAAGGAAAATATTAAGATTACACAATTGACAATTGCTGTCACTTAAAATTTTACAAATGTATTTTTTTTTCAAATTTTTCTAAAAGCAATGATAAACTTATCAGCCACATCTAAATAAACATTTTAAATTAAAAATATTATATTTATATTTAAAATAGCTATATTATTGATGTCAAGGTGCTCAAATCAGAATATCACAATGAGGGCTAGGCGATACTTCATAATGATAATTTATTGTCTTTCAATGGATAGAATCATATATTATGATATCGTGATACACAATTATGTTGTCTAAATTGATAATAATAAACACATACTAACTATTTTTTTAAGAAAATGTATGTATGTGTCTCTTATTTTTTAATTTATCATTTGATATGAAAGTATTATGTTCATTTTGCACTAAGGTTCTTCGAGAGAAAATACACCATTTGTCAAGTATTTAAATCATGAATATACAAGAATAGGCATTACCATGTGTTTTTTCATATAGAGATGATATATATTAACATTGTGATATATATTGTTATCGAAATATATTGAAATAAAGGATTTTAGCCCTTATCACAATATTCGTTAATGTCATCATAGGGCGTTTTAATTCTCAAAAATCTTAGAAAATATTAATTTTTCCACAAAAGTGAAGGATAATGTCAAACATTTCTTCATGACTGACATCATCCTAAGCCAAAGACTTAATAAAAACTTGAAGTTTTTTACATTGGTAACAAAAACACAGTAATTGTGATTGAAATTCCTTTTGACACACATGTTTCAGGCAACCCGGGACTCAGCGGCATCATCCCTGCCCCGCTTACGTTTTTAAATGTCTCGCTGCTGTATAATTCACACCGCACCATGCCACTGCCGTGTTACATGTCATGTTGATAATGACACAACGCATTTGTCAGTTCACACCTTCCATGTTGTCCCTCCCATCATCCTGTGTTTGGATAAACATTTATGCCACTTAGAAATACAACTGTCAGGCTGTAAACTGTGTCGTGATGCTCAACAGCAATATGCACAACGCCACTTAGCATCATTTAGCGAGACGAGGAATACACTTCGGCCACTAGGAGCTGTAACATGATCACTGTGACACAACAACACCGTCCAATTGACTTTTATTAGTGTCAGGTTAACACGACTGTGGTGGTCTATTTAGCTGCTGGGGGTGCAGACTTTATGTAAAAATCCATATCACTGCATGTTGTCACCGCATGTCTTTTTCACTGTAACATAATTCCTATAATAGGTTTCTGGTAACTCTCGGTGTCGACTGTATAATCAGTGTGGAATCAGCCCTAGGTGGTGTGTTTATTCTATACAATGAAATTCATCTTGATAGGTCAATCTCAAAAAAAGTAAAAACTGGGCAGTGCTGCTGTAAAACTGTGAAGCTGCTGTTCTTACTTACTTTCTGTGCTTCACTTACTCTGGATTCCTAGAGCTGCAGAGTGAATTTTGTCACACTGCATGGTGCTTAAAAACAAGGGGTTAGGAAAACATAACCTGCCTGTCTGGCCCAATATGTTGTGGAAGGACCTGCTGCTTCTGTTAATTCCCAATGCAAGAAAATCTAGACAAGTTGAAAATATCAGCAGGGAAATCTGTGCCAGGCAGCGAGAGAAAATAACACATGTTGGTAAGTCTTATTCCATAGACTCGGACAATAAAATATAATGCCTAATCAGATAATTGGGTCCAGAAACTGACAAAATGAATTACCCAACTGTTTGTGTCACAGCTGGGGAAAAGCATGTAATTTTGATTTTAAAAACATTAATGTTTTGATGAGGGCTTGTGTGGCTCTAACAGATGGGGGGCAAGCTAGCCCTCTTAACACAATAATACATACTTAACTTAATAGATAACCCAGGGAGAAGTCATTCTGTGCAAGTGAAAGTGCCACTCAGTGCCGCTATTATTATGTAATGCATGTATATGTGATTTGATTTGACAAAATCCAAGGGCTTTCTGTGGAGCCCTAAAGCTGACAAAATGTGGTAAAAAGGTTTCAGACAAGCCAAAAATATAACTGATAGGGCTGTCACGATTTGATTTTAAGGTCATTCAGTTTTCAATTTAAACTCTTTTATTCAGCATTGTTAGACTATCAAGTCTTGATTTGAAAAAATCAACAGCTCATTGGTCATTCACTTTTTCCGATTCTTCTTCTTCTTTAAAAAGATCGTACATTATATGGAGTGTGATATAACGGGCATATTATTTGAAGAGCGGCTGGTCCACCTTAACCTCTTAATCTAGAGAGAACATAGCAGGGACTATGCTATGCTTACAAAAAAAATCCATATTTCATAATAATCCATCCATAGAATTTATGAATGTTATACTGTTTTGAAAACATGAGTTCTCTGTAAACCAACTGTATGCTGTTCAAACTATGTCTCCCGAGGAAGTACGAGGATCCTGCTTTTGATTTCAATGATCAAAGCTGAAAGCTCATTTTGATCTATTATCGATTTAGCATCTAAATTGTGACACCTTTAATTTATTTATGCAATTAAAATGAGAGTAAAAAGAAATAAAAACGTGACACTTTTCCTTTTTGCGCACATTCAGTTGGTTAAAAAAAAACAATTTCCTTCACCACCAAAATGAATTTGAAACTTATTACTTTTATGTATTTTTCAGTAGCTCATTTGGTTTTTACAACTCCTTTATTTTCTTTTTTCTATTCTTAGCACATATTTAATAATTTATCCATCATCTAGTTTCCCCATGCCCCATTTCCCATTTTCCTCAACTGATTCCCAATTTTCCTAAAGCATTTATGTTAATGAGATGGGCAAATCCATGTATGTCCAGAGCAGCAACTGTTCCAGGATTTATATATTTATACTGTATGTTCATGTCTGTGTACTGTTGGTGGAGAAATCAATAGTACTGTGGTGAGCTTGCTTAACTGAAAACACTGGTGGCTAAACAAACATGGGCTCCAGCCTTTTCAGCTAACCAGCTAGTTTAAGCTAATTTGGATGTAATGTTTATTCTGTACTGCATACTGAAGCATTTAACCAGCAAGCTGAGAAAGTTAGCTTGCTATGAAATTATGACCTGCTTGCTGTGCATTATACCTTATATAATGCACAGTCAACAGGTCATTAATACGTAATGAACGCTGGCAGGGTGATGCTTCGCTTCAGGGTCTTGAATCGTCATAAAGTGCATCGGTCTCTATGGTTGGAACTGTTTATAGCAACCTAAATTCTGTAGCCTTTTAGTGTTATAATCGACTATAAACTCTTCTTTAGGGACTACAGCACCTGATTGAGGTTTTGTGCCCGTAACTCTCACAGTATGTTTTCTTTTTGGTTAACCAGTCTTTAAACACTGCTACAGCTCATGCCGTGTTCCATTTTGCGTTAACTTCAAGTCTGTCTCTTTCAGTTTTGTTGATTTTATCTGTCGTCCAGCTCATTGTGTCTTTTAAAAATTATTATTATTATTATTATTTTTTTTTTTTTACCTCTCTTGCTTATTTTGTGCTGTTTTCCTCATTCTGTTTTTATTTCCTTACTGGGGACAATTCAGTCAACAACCATAAATCGAAGATTTTGTCCTCTCTAAAATAAATTGAAAAAAATATTTCAATTTTATTTTCAAAGTATAGACAGAAATATACCTGTAAAAGAAGATAGACGATAGAAGTATTGTCCCTGTGAACTTATTTATTGTTCTTCCATGGGCTATTTTTTGAGCTTCACTGCTCTCAGGGCTCCATAGCTTCCAGGACCGAAAGCAGTATGTATGAAATTACGTATAACAAAACATATTTTTCAATTATGCTTTCTCTAGTCCACTTTTCCACTTGTAATTCCACGCACATATATTGTCTTTTATCTTAGTATGAAATTACTTTATATTTTTATTTCAGAAACCTCTCACATAATTGTTTACTTTGACTTCAAAGCCCTGTTGGAAAGGAAATGAAAGGTTGCATCCTCTTGCTGTTTTGTGAGTAATGTTTTATGCTCCGTGGAAATCTAATTTTGGAACGAAACTCTTCACTTGATACTGATTCATCCAATTATTTTTCGCTGTGTTGTAATGAGTTAAGCTCTGTTCAATATCGTAGCAGGGAGAATGTAAAAGAGGGCTTCATCTGCTCGTGTCATTACATCAAGCAGTGAGAATGGCTCGCAGACTGAAAAGTTGCATCTCTGCAGAAACCTCTGGGTATTACCACGGGGAGAGATTAACCCTGTCCTCCGATGTTTGATGTGGTCTGCTGATGGAAAGCGCCATAGTCAACTGTGTAAACCGGTCTCAATGCTAATGCTTGGGAGTTGTGTGTGAGGCATGCAAAGATAGTATATGTAGCATGCTCTCTGCTAGCCTTCTTTCTAACAGCTCCCAGCCAAGGATGATGTCACTTCTTGCCCTGCAGAGGAGTAATCAGTCTCATGCATGCCTGAAGGGCCCCTTAGGAGTTATAACTCTTTGATAGTTGTCTCTATTGCAGCTGATTCAATCTGTAACACTTTAGGGCCCTGCGTGAGCATATAACAAACATACTTAATCATTTCTGTCGTTAGAAGTGGAGAAAGTCCTCCACGAGCCTTCCTAGTTATGTTCTAGTTGTAGAGTATTAATATCACAGCAGACAAAGTGCTACGCCTCGCAAGAGGTATGATTACACACACACACACACACACATGACAGAGGGAGACGCAGAGCGACAGATTCACACGCACACACCCGCAGGCTGATACAAGCACACAGAGGCACGCACACGCACAGCTCAGTGTGCCACTTCCTCATCTCCTGCTGCTCTGTCCTTAAACCTCTTCACCCTCCATGCAGGGAGTAGACACTGTGCTCTTTTCTCTTTGTCATGGTAATAACACTAAGCCTAACTGTCCCCCATTTTGCCTGTCAACTTGCATTTATTTTGTTTTCCTTTTTTCTTTTCTTTCTCCAGCATGTACTGTCAGGTTTCTTGGGGTACGTTTAAGTCCCTCCCTGCATCATTCACCGCTCCTGGAACCAATTATATTATCCGGCCGGCCCTTTTCAATTCCTACAGAGGCAAGGACGGAAAGAAATCTAGATCTATTCTTTGTGCGAGGCAGCATCACACCTTTACTAACCTATTCTTAAGATCCCACTCAAGAGATTTTCATTCTTCACTCTGCTCTCCCTGTCCCTCTGACACTCTTCCCTCCGTAGATTCTCATTCTTTCCATGAAGCCTCCCCTGACAGTGTGAATAAGGGTCTTGTTGTTTGCGGCACCAACGTGCTGCTGTGTGACACATTATCTGGTGTAGTCTGCCATTGCAGCAGGATGCTTGCCTCAGAGCCTCAGAACAGTATTGTCTGAGCTTTCACCTCACTCCTGGCTATCTGCTGTGCTCTGGCTTAAGGCTTATCCTCAGGCCTCTGCAGAGCTGCCGGGCCAATGAACACTAACAACTTTCCCTTTGTATGCTGTGAGAACCTCTCAACACCACCACTGGCACATTTACTACTTCCTCTACTACAGATATTATTCTGCCTGTCTATTAGTGGCTCAGTAATACGTTGTATTAGGTTGGCTTGTTCTGATACATTCACCACTCATTTTGTTCAAAATCTCTTGAACAATGTAGAGCAGGTTTTTTAGATGAGATCACATCTCTTGTTTTTGACACCACATCTGGTGTTTTTGTTACACTGCTCTGTCTTTTGTTACATATGATGCTGAGAAGCCAACAGTACTGGGTCAAAAATTGTGTGTGTGTTTTTTTTTAGTGTGAATGCTATCTGTCCATCTATCCATCCATCCATAGTCATTGATTCGTTGGCATATCAGCTTCTGCTCTTCTGTGAAGGCTTTTCTCTGCACTATTTTTGAATGCTGGCTGCAAGGATTTGCTTTCTGCCACAAGAGCATTAGTAAGGTTGGGGCACTGATGTTGGACGCTAAGGCCTGGCTCACAGTCAGTGTTTTAATCTCTCCCAAAAGGTGTTGAATGGGGCGGATGTCGTTCCTCTGTGCAAGCAAAGTCAACTTTTTCCACATTAAACTCAAAATCATATTTTTATGGACCTTGAGCACGGAGGAATCCACATTTCTGTCTCTGTCTGTCTGTCTGTCTGTCTGTCTGTCTATCTGTCCATCCAGATTTTGCAATACTTCATACTTTAATCTAAGAAAAGTTGCCAACTGAATCATACAATGTACAAGAAATTTCACTTACTTGATATCTATCTGCCTGTCTGTCCGTCTGTCCGCATCTATCTATCTATCTATCTATCTATCTATCTATCTATCTATCTATCTATCTATCTATCTATCTATCTATCTATCTATCTATCTATCTATCTATCTATCTATCTATCTATCTATCTATCTATCTATCTATCTACATTCATGCTGGTGGCCGAGGCTACCAGGGCACACTGGTGCCACCTGCCACCATTGGGAATTCATTCACACACCGATGAAGGCAGCATCGGGAACCATTTGGGATTCAGTATCCTGCCCAAGAATACTTCGACATGTAGGCTGCCACAGTCTGGGATCGAACCACCAACCTTCCGATCAATGGGTGACCATTCGTTCATTAGACCATTCGACCTATCGTTCTATCTGTCGTTCTATCTGTCGTTCTATCTATCGTTCTATCTATCGTTCTATCCATCTATTGTTCTATCGTTCTATCTATCGTTCTATCGTCAGACAATAATAATATAAAGTTGCTGCTCTCTCTGTCTCTCTTTCTCTCTCTAACTCATTCGTCTATGTAAACATCCACCCCAGCCTTTATAACAACCAAAGGCTGAATAAAGTCAACAGACCCCATTTAAGAAAAAAATTGTCCAGGGTTTAACAGGTCTATGGCAACAGAAACAAAGCATGATTTAGTCCTTTTAGTCCGTCCAGCTATCTATCTGCGTACCTCAAAATCTCCCCTCGTAAAAGGGCAGCCGTGGCTGTTGTTTTGCAGCCCAGTGGGAGTAAACACAAGATGTGTTGCCACCTGAATGATGCCACAATGTCCATTTGACTCCTGGATGCCTCTCACACTTTTTGACACCACTTAAAGGTTAAAGCAATCTACCCCACATGTGGTGCTGTTTCAAAGGCATCGAGGTAGACATCACATGGTAAACTATTCTTTCATCTTCTCACTAGCAGCTATTGCAATCAGACAAGGCTCTTGCCGTATAATTATTGGCTTTGATATGGATGCAGTTCCATTGAGATTTGTGTATCGCCAATTCTTTTTATGTTGCGTTTCTCAGCTGCTTGACATTGGTATACTCTGACTGCAAAAGTAATACTTAACTTCAGATAGATTTCATATGAAAGTGATTTTTCCCCCCAAAGTTTCTGACCCACCTATACAGAGAGGTGAGATCCTGTATATGAGCCTGATTGATATTCAAGTGCTACAGTCAAAGTTGTCCTCTGTTTCAGATGAAAAGCGGTCCTATGTAATTATCCTAATCGCAGTTTTAAAAGTGGTGGAGCTGTCAAATACTCCCTTGCAGGATAATACACATATTGGCGAGAAATGAGCCGGTCAGACAAGCGCAACAATGTGTCAGACATGTCACCAGCTGAAAAAAATGCCCTCCATTGTTGTTCTGTGACACCTGTGGCTACCTTTTTACAGACAAGCCATAATTAAGTACTCAAAGAAAGATGTAGATGGGAATTATTAATGTTAATTTATCTAATTTAATATTTTTAATTTATTTATTGTGCCTTATTATCTATTGTTGTTGTTGTGTTGGTGGTTTTTCTGTATTGTATGCTTGTTGCCCTGAAATGGCTTATTGTCATTGTTGGAAACCTTTAATTAAATACAAAGAAAAGGTGAATACACAAATGCAAAAAAACAACCAACTCAACTGAGTCAAATCAAATTAGGTTGTGCATTCAGTGGAGTCATATGACAGTATTCATAGATCTAGATATCCTAGAAAAGTCCATTAGAATGAATGGAAAAGAAAAAGAAGATGGTGTGAAATTGATCATCCAGGGGAAGACCAATTCATTTTTTTCGATGATTTTGGAAATGTATAAATATTTGTATGCTCAGTACAACTTCAAGCACATTTTTAGTTGGTGTTGGCCTACGCTGTTACCGACTCTGTGTGCAATTTTTATGAACAGGATCTCAAGGCACAGCTGGAAAGGGTGAGGTGAGGGTCTTTTTGGACCTCAGAATTGTATCTCTGCTCTTTGCAGATGATGTGGTTCTGTGGCTTTCAGCACTCGCTGGAGCCGAGCATGAAGCGATTGGGATAAAAATCACCTCAGTCAGTCTGAGGCCATGGTTCATGACTGAACTGAGTAAAATGCAGCGTGAGATGGACAGACAGTTTGGTGCGGCGTCAGCAGTGATGCAGAGGTAGACACAGTAAGAATGAAATTGTAGATACAAGCGGACAAAATTAGTTCTTCCTCCTTAGGGTGGCTGGGCTCAGAGATAGGGTGAACCATTCGGACATCCGGAGGGAGCTCGGGGTAGAACTGCTGCTCGTTTGTATTGAATGGGGTCAGTTGAGGTGGTGCGGGCATCTGATCAGGATGCCTCACAGCACAACTTGTTGGAGGTTTTCTTGGCATGTCCATGTCGTAGCCGAGGGGTAGCCCCAGAACACGATGGAGAGATTATACATCATGTCTACCCTGAGAACACCATGGTGCTCCCTAAAAAGAGAAAATGAAGCTTGGATGAGGGATGTCTGTAATCTCTTGTAGGGATGGATGGATGGATGGATGGATGGATGGATCAATTACACAAAACAATATGCAGAATTAAGAAATTAAGCATTTAAATATGGAGCAACTGGAAAAAAGTGTTGTTTGAGATGCTTAATTTACGGTTAAAATGAATGATGCTGGGTTCATGGTCAGTAGCTCTTGCATTATGCTCGTATTGATCAGGAGGTAAAAAGCCTGTCATGGCAGTTGATCTCATAACAAGTTCAAAACCATGTGTCCTGACAGCATGGGGCAAAACAGGCTCCTGGTGAGGTTTACAAGCCCCCTGCACACGCTCACAGATGGAGATTCAGCAGGAGCTGCTCGCTGCTCAGGTCACTGACAGTTCAGACTCCCAGATTTCTGGTCCTGCAGCGTGGAGCTGCTGCTGAGAGAGGAGGTACGGAGAGAGACTAGAGAGCTCTGCAGGCACAATCTTATTTATATTCAGTGTATAGATTTACCCTGACTCATCATGGTGCAGAAGGAAGTATTAAATGTGCTGCCGCATATCACTGGAAGAAAAGAAATCTGCTTATACTTCTTTTGTCAGTGGTATCAAATAAACAAAAAGCATATCAATCATTTACATATGACAGTTGGTTGTGAAACAGAAACCCTTGTGTTTGCATACTGACTTCACACATTGCTTAAATTTTTATTAATCCCTTTTTTCTTCAAAAGCACCCACGCAAAATGCCAATCAAATGTCAGCATAGCCTCATATTTATACAATATATTTTTTAAATAACCGTACAAAACAAATGCGAGATCACCTCTTTTCATCAAAACCACTTCAAAACATTCTGATTGTGGAATTGAGTTTGCATATTGTGCTGTCTGTCTGCTTTCTTGTTCTCGAGTGAGATGAAACCATACTGAAGAGGGATGTTTCATCATATCAGAATAACAACTGTTATTCCTGATGCCACAAGCCACAGTATAGAAAATTCACAGCTGCCTGTGTTTAAGGGTCTATTAATTCCAGCCATGACTGCTGAAAGATGAAACAGCTGGCTATAAACTATCTTGACAAACTTGTGCGTTGTGTGGGAAGAAAAAAAAAGATAGGACAGCCATACTTAGACAGTCCCTGTGTTAGTGATTTTTTATTTCCTCTATCATCGCTTGTGCTACATTTCCCAGAACTCTGCCAGAACCATCACTTCTTAAGAGGAAGGACAGAGAGCATATTTAATTTCCCAACAGCTCACTTAGGACGGTTTCTTAGGATTCCTCAAGGAATTTGCAGGTAGCCCTTTTTTCAGTGGTTTAGTGCTTGTTCTGTACTTCCACTGACATGAAAAATTAAATGGATCCTGCATGAAACAGTTGGGACTTACAGTACCTTGAACTTCATGTCTAGCTCCCTGGTTTCTCCAAGAGCAGTAAATCATAATGTTAAAGTGTTGACAGCCGGGTTTAATGACTCAAAATCTAAACTCAGGCCTCATCAGGCAAAGTGGAGTTTATGTAACACACAAGCCATTAGTGGTGTATTTGAAGATGAGCCTTGAAGACGATTCCCTTTCCTGCCTGTGAAGCCAGTACCTCTGGGGGGCAGTAGAGGCATCGACACTTCCTTTCATCTCATCCTGGCTGCAGGAAAAGGGGCAAGGTCAGAGGGGATTTGAGCTTGGCTCACCACCACATGTGTCTTTGCTTGCCCAGTCTTGCTTCAGGCGCAGATTATCACCATATACCGGCTACTGTTACAGTCTACCTTTATGGCTTGTGTCCCGCGCCAGCTCTTGATTGGCGTGTCAGAAGAATCTTCCCTGAATATTTATGCTACCAAAGCCCTTTCTTCACTTTGCTGATAAAAATAAACACAAAATTTAAGAGCCTCTTAAAAGGATTTCCTACATAAATATACAACAACAAAGCGAGAGCTCGAAGTCATTTACAGAGCTTTAGCTGGAAATGCTTCATCTGTGTGGACTGAACATTTAGCCATATTTTTACTTCTCGTTTGTGCGCTACTTTTATCAATTAGAAATAACACTGCATTTTTCTTTATTGATATTACACTCTATGATAGCATGGTAACACTTCCATCTCCATAACGCATTATAAACATATTAAAATGTGTTATAATCTTCATGTAGCTCTGTATAATTATAGCTATAAGCCCTCCTTGATATTCATAATGTTTTATAATAATAATCATAACACATCATAACGCATTTTATAATGTCTTAAAAGGTCAAATATCATAATACTATTGTTGATCACTAACTGACCTTTTTAAAACCCATTCTATGACAACCATGTCTATAATGCATTTTAAACATGCTTACAATGCATTATAATACCTATGGCACCATTTCATTATAGATAGAGGCACTCATTCATAATGCTTTATAGCAACAGTTAAGCATTTTATTAAGATTCATGACACTAAGTGTTGTAATACTCTTGCAAGTATCCCAGTTTATTATTATTCTCATAGTTGTAATACATAAGAAAATGCATACTGTGACTAATTATAAAGTTATTTTACATTTTAAGTCATTATAAAATGCTTTATAATATGCTATACATTTTTTGCAGGGATTTAATATATTATAATTCTTATAGTTGTAATACTTAAAAAAAATGTAATAATGTATTATAATGTGATGAGTGTTGGAGTCATAGGCAGCTATCATACATTGCAACTTGGTCAAAAGTCACTGTAAGTGGTCAATGTTTGCTTTCAGTTAAGTAAAAAAAAACCCTAATCTATACAAGGACATACGAAATGTAAAATGAATTAATATAAAATGTTTTATAATGTGTTATGCTTATGAAGCCTTAGGGATACGTATGAGAGCTTTTAACTTTAATTATACAGTGTCAGAAGCAGATTATGACCCATTATAATTATGTTTATAATGCATTAAAAAGATGGTGTCTTATTGATAGAATATTCTCGCCTTTTATTATAAAGATTTCCAGCCAGGCATCCAACTGGACGCCCCTTTAAGAACTCAGCATGTGATAAAAAATTAATAAAGCTTTGGGGATGCTTGCAGTCTCCTTTGACGACACATCCTTAACATGGCCTACATTTGTTTAGATTTGAATACTTGTATCACAAACACAATGAGGGCTCTCTGGGTTTGCAGTGGTGTGTAAACTGAAAGCGTGTGGCTTGATTGTGCTAATGATTTGGCAGGAGGGAAAAAACGGCGTCAGTCAGAGCATGACTGAAAGAGAAATCTTCCAGTGAGTGAAAGGAATTAGAAATTCATTATGTTTCTGGGGAGTGAGGACTGTGAATTGAAGATATGTGGGATGGAAATTAATAACTTTAGCACTGTCGCTACTTAAAATGTCACCAATCCTGCCATTTGAGCAAAACAGTAAAATTGACAAATGTAAAGGTCCTTGAATCAAAAGAAAATCAAGAAAACTTCAGCTGTCCCAAGATCTACAAAATGAGTATTTCACAGCTAATATTGTTACCTTTACTCCCCCTATTAAAAAGTCAATTGGTAGACAGGCAAACAAATCCTCCTCACACATTTCTCCCATAATGAACACTAAACAAAAAAGCAACAAACTGTTGTTGTTTTATGGACTTCTCTAAGTCTCAAGAGGCCTCAGGAGGACTTTGCTTAGACTCCTAGTATGGTGAGGTCGAAGTCATCCAGCAGTGGCCTCCGTCTGGCATTTTACCCAGAGCACATCCTGTGGGAGCGGGAGCTTTGGAGCCGGCTGCACGACCACATCAAACAATGGCTTTTTGTTGTAAACAAAGCCAGGGCAGCTTGCCGGGGGCTCTCTCTCTCTCTCTCTCTCTCTCTCTCTCTCTCTCTCTCTCTCTCTCTCTCTCTCTCTGTCCCTCTCTCTCTAGTCTGCCTACCATAATTCTGGACTGTCAGACAAATGTGCGTCAATGCGCCACAAGTCTCTCTATTCTATTTGCATTTGTACACAGAGACCATGGACCTGGCAGTGCAACAGACAAATTCAAATTTGCTTGAGAATAGTAAGGCAGGATGAAAAGCAAAACTAAAGGTTTGCCTCAAGAGGATAGTTAAAACAGAATCACCTGAACAGTTGTTTGAGTGCACGGCATGAAACATAATGTCCTTATGTTTGTTTATTGTTCAGTGTAACCGCTGCTGCAGCTGCTTTGTCCAGGGGACAGAGTAAAAGTTGTGCATAAAATGTTTTATTTGTGTTTGTTTTCCTGAAATATACTCTCACATATGGCTATTAATGGCTAAGTAAAACAGTAAATACTGCCCTACAAAATTATAGAACAGTACCCACAGAAGCAGTGAATTTGAAGTTTTTATACTGGCTGGCATACTGCAAAATATATAGTTCTATTTTCTGCCAACATCATAATAAAATATGCACTTGCGTGTTGGCAACAGAAGCATCCAGACAGTCAGCAGGCTATAAAAATCGATATATGCTTACAGCAGATTCAAGTTCTACATAATTCTGATGAGTGAAAGGCTAGCTGTAGCTATCTCACCACCGCTGTAGCTTGATGTAGCGCTCCTGCTTTAGCCATAGGTCTTTAACTCTGTTTTGTAGCCTGGTTACTGCAACTATAAAAAGCTGTTTTCACACATATATTTCACATTTCTCTTGTGATGTAAAACAGATGTAGAAATGTCAGATTCAGTTCCTGACTCAATTTCGATACAAGAAGTTGATACTGTTTTGCCATTGTAGGGCAGAATAGATTTCCAGCATGGTAGCTCAGTTGGCACAATGACCAGTATAACTAACAAGCCGCACTCACCATGAAATTACACTTAATAGGTACCCGAAGGTGCTGCTCCACAATGTCACATTACATAGAAAAAATCCATTTCAGGATCTGGCCTGATACAAAACACTAGCAAATGCTGCAATGTGCTGCAATCCCTGCTGTTTCATGTTAATGCTATTACCTCTCATGCATCTGACATGTACTTGATCAAAGGTGACAATGCAGAATGTTTTCACAGTAGGACTCAAGCTGATCCCAGTGATTAGCACCATGTTATTGTCAGGAGTGTTGACTGCACCCGCTTGATATAGACCAGTGATCTCACTTTAGCTATGATAATGAAAGATTTTAAACACCCTGCTAATTGAAATGCCGGTCCAAGGCAGCAGCTGGGATGCGTGCTTCGCTATTATCACTACTAATAGTTTTGATCAGAAAAGGAAACAGGAAGGGGAAAGGAGGCCCATCTCTGTGTCCCAGGAGCCCCGGAGCCCCTCTAAGGCGGCTCAAGTTTGTGTTTTCCTATTATGGCACCTATGTATATTTTATCATAACTGATATTCTGTCAGCAACTCATGCAGAGTAGAATTTGGAAAGCTGGTTAATTGCAAGGTTTGCCGATAATTGTTTCATTAATTCTAGCTGGCTCCCATTGTTCCTGGCCAGGCACATGGGTCCAAGTCTACCCAGAGCTTGGCAGTAGTCTTTAAACGAAGGGGAAATGGAACAACCTGCTTCACTGCCCCCGCTGATCCCTCGGGTTTCAGCTAGTTTTTCTTTTTTCTCTCATACCTAGTGTGTCAAGGGCATTCCCTGTTTCCAGGCTTCTGGAAACCTGCAGAGGACAATCACTGTAAAAGCTGGTGGAGGCGCACAGCAGGGGACCAGATTTACGTACTCTCTCCATATTCCCCTCGACAGTCTGTCCAGAACGTTTGTTCTTAATAAATACCACAGCTTTACAATCATGTAAAATATTCTCTTCAAAGAAAATGTACACTGTAAGGTTCAGACATCATTTGTTTTGTTTTTGACAAAAGGAGGATTAGCATGCTGTTAACATTTATGTTCTGTTTCTGCTTCATATGAAGTGGAAATTATAATGGATTGAATTCTTACCAAGTATGTGCATGCTAATCACAGCGCTTTGCTATTTGAGATCCACATGCTGACTGCTGAAGGGGAAAGAGGCGCCTATTGACTCTATTTGAATCCATTGGCGAGCACATGTTCCAATCTCAACACTGAAAGCTGGGGTTATAAAGTGTGGCGATGGGAAGTACACCAGAGGGCAGAGGCCAGTGGCTTTATTGCTATTTGGAGCACTGCTGTGTGTCTTTGAGGTTTGAAAAGTTTGAATTAGATTTGCTTCAGCACATCTCCAGCTGGGAACTATGTAAATTGACAGTAAGGAACCTTATCTGTGCAAGAAAAGTTAAAGCCTCGACTATCAGCTCTACAGCCACAGGCACTAGCATTTTATATCCTCTACACTGAGTGACTAGTCTATAAATTGTCATGTACCAATGATTCAATAGAGCTCCTCTTGTTATCTGGTGGCCATCAACAGTGAGAATGTATCCATATGAGCGTATCCTGCTGATAAAATCTATTTCTGGTTTGTTCTTTGGGACGGGTCTTTTTTCATTTGAGGGAATTAACCCAGCATGGAAATATTTTCAGTATCTTTTTGTTCCTTAAAGAAAAACAGGATGCCTCGGCTTTTCAATTCATGTGCAGTTACTCAAAATAAAGGAAGACTGAAATCCCTTCAGTGTGAGTCTTAGAAGAATACACTTCAGCTTTGAATCAGTGTAAATTCAGTGTGCTGTGGGCTGGTGTGGCCTGTAGACTCAGGGCAGGGTTCTAAACAGTGAGGGACAACAATCCTCTTGTCATGGCTGGTGGCCGTTTTTTCTCCTTGAACTGCAAAAACATATGAGGAGCCGAAGCGCCTCTGTGTAGCAGAGAAAAAAAAGGCTATCATTTATTATTCAAATGAAATGAGGTCCGGCAGATGGTGGAAGAGGGGCCGTGGGCATGCGGCAGAAAACCTCCTGCTCTCTACCTCTGTGATTTCAGTCAGCCCGTGACGAAATAAAAAGTTCAAAGGGAATCAGCGATCGTGACGGATCTCATTAGCATATTTCCAATGAGCAACATTAGAAGCAGAAATGGGGGAGTTGGGTGTGTATCCCAAGCAGGAACTAATCAATGTTTGCTGTGTCTATACGATACTGCAAGCTTCACATACATATTCTTCATTTACTATTTACTGCAGCCTGGTCTCTTGTTCCCACGCTACGAAACTGCATTGTCGATTTTGTTTTCAAGTAAATGTTTTTTTTTGTTGCATTATGTTTGTTCTTGGTGCATCACAAAAAAAACATTTCTAATCAAAGTTTGTGCATGGAGGTGGTCGGGGTTGATGTCAAACAAAAACAGGACTTGCAACCAGGAGACTGCTGTTGGTGTCCCGTGTGAAACCAAAAGTCAACTCAGGGGACATGTCCCCACCTGTTTCTGAAAGACCTATTTGTTTAATAGCTTGCACCAAAGAAATGTTAACTAGTGAACGAGAACTTTTTGAGAAAGTTTTATGAGCACACACAATGAAAACATACAATACAATGTAAATATAGAAGAAACTATTGCATTGTCCAGAAATAGAAACCATACCCTACTTTAAAATGACCCAAAAACACCAAAAACCATCAGATGTAGCTGTGGATGTGATGCATATTGATGACTTGGTCGATGTTGTTTTGTGATGTACTGAAGCCTCTTTTTGTATCTTTGACTTTGTAGTAGCCTACGGTATGCTCTTTGATGCATTGAAGAAGTTATATATATATATATATATATATATATATATAGAACGTTTGTGTGTGTGTATATATATATGTATATATATATATATATATATATATATATATATATATATATATATATATTTCAACACAGAGTGATGTCCTGCTTTAAATTTAAATTAACCAAGTAGTTTTGGTGCCTAATCAACCAAATTGCAACCATTTCATAACATTAACCATATGATTAAAACTAATATTTGATATGGGAGAAAATACATCTCCCTTCAGAATGCAGTTACACTGAATGGTATGTCATTTTTAGGAGACAGGGTTGTGTTTATAACTTTATCCAGTGTCAGACCGGCCTTGGATTCAAACAAGTAAACACTGACTGTGAATATTTGGATTCAAAGTTAAAACTCTTGGAGTCAACCAGTTTCGTGCTTTAGTTTGCCTATTCACATTTAGTGTACATAAGACTTATGTTCTGCTTTTTAATAGTTTGGGGAGAGGGAAAAGAGCTGTTGAATATATCCAGAAGTCTGTAACATTTGAAACATTTATTGCAGTATGTTGTGTAAAAACACATTTTCAGGCTTTGTAGCTTTATATTATTACAGTGTCAAGAAAAGATAACAAGAACTGAATAGGCGCTAAAGGAGATTGTAAACAGAGCTCACACACTTTGAAACAAAAATGGTTTGTTAAAAGAATAGGTCAATATTTTGGGCATATGTGCATATACAGTTTCTTGAGCTCTGTCCACAGTCTCCTCCAGGCTCCATTCAGTTTTTCCAGTACTTCACAACATAAACAGTTCCTGTCATAACATAAGACATCATAAATCTGAATAGATGCATTACTACACAGTGTACTATTCTGTACAATACATGCTGTAAACAGTTATGTCTTTTCAGAAATCCACAATAGCTCTATTCACTCTGAAGACACTGTAGCATTATGGAGTGCAGTCATGCCATTTGCCTGAGCACTGTAAAACACCGCCATGTGTGGGGTGAACAACCCAAGGCTGGGCTTGTAAAAGAGCAGAAAACTCTTAAGCTGCCCTTCAGACACATAAGACTTCAGCACCTGTCAAGGGGTTACTTAAGTGTCAGCCTGTGACCACGTGCACAGAAACACACAGCCAGCCTATCATATATAGAACTTATTTTTTTTCCAGTACTTATTCAGTGGGAGGCCTTTCAGTCTTCTTTATAGAACAAAGTACCACTCCATCTGATTTGAAATATTGGGCTGGGAGATGCTCTTGCCCCCCAGGCCCGGCTGTATTTCAAAAAACTGAAATTCGAGTGAGTTTTTCTGAAGTTCCCTGTGGTGCTGTTCTTTTGGACCACAACAGGCCACAAATCTGGCAGCAGCAGCCTTTTCTCAGTGAAAAAACAGAGAAACATCTACCCATTAAAGCACAAGAGGAATTTGGTTAGAGAAGGAATGCAATAAAATGTATAAAAAAGGCCAAATTTGACTTTACACAAAGGATCTAAGAATGTCACAGAACCAAGTGAGGGATATAAAAGAACAAATAGATCACAATCTTTTCATTTATGGCTTATAAAGAAAGGGGCGGTCACATCCCGCAGTAGGGTTTTGGTTATCACATAACATAGGAATGTTCTGTCTGCAGAGCGGAAATAAATCTGCTGCACATAATATCAATTTGTTAATCCTAATTTGGAACTGATGGTGGGAACGGTAATATGTTGGCTGATTAACTACTTGTTATTTGCATATTAATTAATAGGGTATAATTCTAACACAGTGACCTCCTTTTTGAAAAAGTGTTACATCACAAACTGTTCGGATCGTAATGGAAGTCTTTAAACAGAAACCTTTGGACATTTGGTTTGGCATCACTTTGTTCTTTTGTTCAGCACAGATGAGACAATAGCTTTAATGCATTGCAGATTAATATAACAAAAATCCCTTTGCTGGGAAAACACCCAAATCTTGCTTTATTGGCAGTAATCGTGGTTATGAATGTCTGTGTTCAAGATTAATCACTAAGGCGTTTTAAAACACAAAGACAAAGACGGAACAATTGAGCGGTAAATTGTGAGTCTTGGTTTAGGAGGGAGATCAGTGTTAGAAGCTCTGACTTTCTTGTATCCACTTCCTGCTGGCAGATAAACAAAGCCCCTACGGAGGCTTTTTGCAGCTCACACATGACATTCTTGCAGTATCAGTTGTGGATCTCACTCCTCTTTGCTGTGTCACCTTGTAAATTCCCCCCCCTGCTTTAAATGCATTTTAGTGCTTTGAATATGAAGAGACCACCATGTGCTTGGAACATACCTTCCCTCGCAACAGGTTCTTCTTTTTTTTTTTTCGACTCCCACTCAAACACTCACCCACTTGCTCCTCTCCACTTGGCGACCAGAATAGAAGCAGCAGAGCGACATTGACGAGCCCACTGGGCCTGCAGGCTGACGTTAGCCCACCCTGGGATGAGGCTTGTGGAGGACCACCCCAGCAGGCTGCTAAGCCCAGGGTGCCTCGGTCAATTTATGACACCTACAAGCGGGAGATTGCACTGTAGACACTTTAGAAAGCAAGTGGCTGAGTCATAGACCTGCTCCTTTGCCTCCTGCTTCCATTCCAAGGGTTTATTTTTAATCGTTCATTATGCCAACAGATTTCTTTGTTACCATTATTAGCATGATTGCTATTCTGCAACAGTCACACTCATATGCTCTTGCATACATTATAATTATTATTCCTGTGCCCTTTTGGTCCCTCCTAGCTTTTGTAGTTTATGCTACAAATCCTCTTCATATATCAATACATTCGTAATTTTATTCAGTTTTCGTCATTTCCATAAAATGTGCATAAAAAGACCTGAAAAAAAGGACCTGACCTCTGAATCCTATCTCACCACCTCCCAAGATCATTTTCTTTTTGACATTTTTATGAATTATTAGAATTTACAGTCTTATATAGACATACATGTAATTTATATCTTAGCTACTATATACAGTACAGACTCCACTGATATCTCGAAGGTCACACACGGATGTAGTCTACATAAGCTTATTATGATAACATGTATTGATGTACACATTGCATTAAAGTCTAAAGGGAACTATTTGCTCCCATTGAATTTATAACTCTGTATTTGTGTACAGTACAACCTCCTTTGAAATATTTTAATAAACTATAATAAGCTTGCTATAATGATGTTTTGTTGTTACATAAAGCATTATTGTCAATGGAGCTGAGTTGTTGCTTGGTTTATATGACATCTTATGAAAACGTATGCACAAAGTTTGTATGATATTTGAAGAAATACAACCCCGATTCCAGAAAAGTTGAGACATTGTGTAAAACGTAATGAGTTTATATTTACAAAAAACAAAAGTTTTTGTGTTTGACCTTCAAATATATTGCCTTTGGTAAAATAGATTAGCCAAAAATTGTCACATTCTGCTTTATTCACGTTTTAGACAATGTCACAGCTTTTTTGGGGTTGTATGACCGTTCTATTTAACGCTGAGAAACAGTCGCTCGTTGCTGTTTTAAACACCTCAATGTTGTGATACAGAATTACTTTGTTAAAGTTAGGCAACAAAACAAAGTGGTTAAGGTTAACAAAAAGAAAATGTTTGAGTTAAAATAACTACTTCCAGAATAAATGTTTCAGTTTTTTTTCGTACTAAAATACACTTTGAATTTTTGAACTGCTACCCAAGCTAGCTAGCTAGCCCAAGCATTATCTGACAACTTAGCTCCTCCACAGCTCCGCCCACTTATCCAAATATGGTCACTTCAATTTCCCCCCAAAAAATATGGGTACGGCCAAAATGCCAAGGGCATTCAAGGCTTTAAATCTGTAGTCCACAAACCAATGGTTGACTTTATACAGTCTATTGGTAATTAGTAGAAACTCCACCACTTTTTAATTACATTTACAGTTTCTGAGTAATTAAGATAATGGAGGCTCATTAAGTCCCATTGTATTTATAACATATTTGATTATTATTGACTCCTGAAATTGATCAAATTGCAGTAAGCCTTCAAAGGTATAGACGGTAATCAGAAGCACTCCCTCAGTCTGACTGCACAAAAGGAGTGAAATTAAGACCAGACTGCGGACGGGGCTTAATCCACAGCAGATTCTCCCCTCAGCTTGAATAAGGGCTTTGCAGCGTGGCTCTCCACGATGTCTGCTTGCTCTGGTAACAAGCCTCTTCTGTGAGCGGGGGAGAAAAAATTCATAAGCAAGGCAAAGGTAGGGATAACCTCCCTCTCTTCCTCTTCAAATAGAGGCATGCTGAGCTTCACTGGAGAGGGTGGCGGTAGGGGGGCACAGGGGAGCATTCAAGCCCTCTCTCCCCCTCGCTGCTCAGTTTTTAACCAGCCTTTTCCACGACACAGTGTGCACGCAAGGCAGGCCAAAATAGATAATGTGGAATGTCAGCCTAGAAACAGAAAATCACCTCTACCAAGACCAAGCTGTTCCAGAGGACTGGATTGCATTCCACAGCAACTCTGAGTGATTTATTACTACCCAAAAAAAAACAAGTCCCCCAAAAAGACATCTAGCTACACAGCTGGTTAATGCCAACTGGTTGTGACTTGTGATGAGTAATGACATCCCTTTGAGTCCGTAGCTTTGTTCTGCCACGTCTGGATGATGGATCATTCTTTTAAATCCGTTTTCAAGATGTGCAGATTATCCGTTTCATAATTATTATTGTTTAAAAACGGAGCAGAGAACTCCAAGAAGTCATTTTCCCCTCCAGCGGGTCAGTTGTGTTATCACGTTTCTGCGGAGAGTTGAAGCCGTAGATGTCCACTTTTCACTGTGCTCATCAACAGTAGATCCAGGGTCCATACAAACCCAATTAAGAATCAATTTGAGCCAGTGTCAGACAGTCTGGCGCCTGGAGAGGGGTAAATGCTTTTAATATGAACATTTTATCGTTGTCTCACAGTCTTCCATCGTCTAACAGTCTGGCATGTGTAAAGTATCTGTCATGAAGCCTTATGCCTGAATACTACCACAGTAGTACGTCCACAGACCTCCACACATGGCATGCATATGAAAAGAAAGGTAGAAAAACTGATGAGTGAAACAATCCCACTTGAAAGGCATAAATCACAAAATACTCCAGAACAATGTGATTTTGACAGTAGCTGTGATTGCCATATTTATTTTTCTCTGCTGTTCAGTCTCAATTTAGTCCCAAGACAAATGTCATGGCATGAAATGTGCTCTTGAATCATGTCAAACATATTTGACATGCACCCCGATTGATGTGGTTGCCATGACTGCTTTGAAAAACTGACACTTTTGCTACTATTATCTTGCAAATAGCCCAAGTAACTCCCTCCCATGCTTCCTCTCACTTTACATCTATCACATGAAACTAATGGAGCTTAATATGTACGATATGGATCTGCAAATCTTAACATTTTACTTTTGACATAGCTCCATGGGAGACCTCTAAATTATACGTATAAGAAAAAAACACCACCTTTTACCCCACAGAAAAATGCATAAATGTACCATAACAGACCAGAAAACCATGCCTGCTTCTCAGAGTGTTTTAAAGGCACATGTCATTTATAATATCATACTATACTTCTTCCTCTACTCCCAACAGGTAGCACGCTGCACCTGTATTTTCCATCAATTTGTAGCATTTCAGATAACAAGAGCCTGCACTTAGAGCACACGCTGCCTGAAACCTGGGCTATAACAGCTTTCTTTCTGGCGGCTCTCTCCAGGCTGACATACCTGTGGCTGTGAAACGCCGTGATTATCATTAGCTGAATGCTGTGCAGAAAGGAGCTGTGCAGAGATGTTGGCTCCTAACAGCTGTTGAAAAATGAGACGTATTTTCTGAACATATATTAACCTAAGCATGAAGGTAATTTTCACACAAGATGTAGATGGAAGTGCTGTTTTTCTTGCTGTTATTGGGTTTTTTTTGTCCCTTTGTTGGAATGTCTACTGCAGTATTGCTGTTTTAAAGGGCCTTGATGAAAACTTTTCAGAGAACCAAAATTTCAGGCTAGCTTTTGTGCTACAAGCCTTTTCTCAATAGAACGTCTTTTATTGTTCTGTGTCGGAGGGTAAAACACTTTGAAAATGAACAGGAAGAAGAACGGGAAAACCTCTCTTTATTCTGACTTGATGTTCAGACATTATTCCAAAATGTTGACCCCCACTACAATTTTATCATGTTACATATTAGTAGCAGTTTGGTGTCAAGAAATAAGAGTAAAAGAAAAAATGTAACAAGTGTGACAAGTTTTAAAAAATGGTCTCGCTACAATGAAATAGTACTATAGCCACTAACATCATCACTCATGAATCAGCTTTCCATTGATGCCCATTTTATACAATTCCAAGTCTGTTAACGACCCCAGTATGCAGAAATATTAAAATATAATAGTACTGCATGAGGAAAACTGATGGGTGAACTGAACGGATTGGCTTAAAATAGGCATGCAAAGTGGAGACTAGTGGCTACCCATAGAGACCATTTTCATTTCGATATCTTGAGGTCAAGGGACACCTTTTTTGAAAATGGCCATGTCAATTTCGGTACCAATTTCTACTATTGTACCAATATGGTGTGGTACGTACCAATGGATTCTTTAGATCAGGGGTGTCAAACTCTGGCCAAATTTGGCCCGCAGTGTAATTTTAATTGGCCCGTGAGGAAATACCAAATTATTATCTTATTATTGTACTATAAAAGCTGACCCGCCGGTATTATACGGCGCATTTACCGCTAATACTACAAATCCCACAATGCCCTGCTGTTGTTTTGGCGCGTCAATCAGGACAGGACCCAGAAACGCTCCTCTGTGACAGTCGTCATAGCAACCTCAATCTAGAGCTGTCTCCGAGCTACCCCTTCCCAAAAATGGCGAAAAGAAAGGCAGAATGTATTAACCTGTTGAAAAAGTTTATTTTGATATTTAAATCAGAAGGATGCAAATACAAAAAGAGGCATACGATTTTTATTTATTTTTTATTTAATAAATGAATGACATTGATGTGTTTTTTATTTGAAATTTGATTTTGCATGTCTGCACTATTTAGTTATATATTGTATGTTTATAAGCGTTGCTGGTTCCATATTTAATGTTAAAGCAAAACATGTTTGGTATATTTCAAAAGGTTTATTTGTTCAATGTTGGCCCGCGATTTTATTCAAGTTTTAAATTTTGGCCCATTGTGTATTTGAGTTTGACACCCCTGCTTTAGATATTATAGTTTTATATAGTTAGGTTCTTTAATGTCCCCAAAGGGATAATTGTTTTCACACAGTCCGGTTCTCTGTAGCCATAAAAAAGAGTCTGCTACAGCCTCTGAAAGAAAAAATCTGTAAAAAGTTTGGGCCTTCAGAACGCTAAGGGGTTAACCTAAACCATTATATTTCACAACAGTTAATCAAGTAGCATTGATGCCTAAACTCAACCAAACTGCATCCGTTTACCATGTGCTTAATAACTGTAATTTTTGGGAGATAGGGTTGATATATAACATAAAGGGTATTGACCCGTTTTGCAGCATTTTATTCATTACAGAATGTATTTATTTAAAGTCCCTGCCAAACAAACACACCCATGCATGCTCAGGTTAAGTTGGGTGAAGGATGCTGTTAACTATGTGAATTTAATTACCTACCAGACACAGACAGTGAAGGTGTAATTTGTCCCGCCCAGACAGGTACAAGACAACTAATAGAGGGAGATGTCAATCAAACACTGTCTGAACACACTAACAAACCCCTGAGAAAATACAGTATCTAATCAACCCCCCAGCACTTCAGCTATTCAGAAAGACCAATTAAAGACACCCTTCATGAGAAGTATATTAGGTAAGTGGAACAGACGTGAGCTTGAAAAGGGGGAAGGACTACATTCAAAGTCCCCAACCACCATAAAGCTTGCTTGTGCTCCACTAGCATCTATTCCTCCATGTGTTTTTGCATAGAGGATTTATTTCACCCTATTTTCTTTGTGAGCTGCTTTGCAAATTAATGACTTCCAACCAACCCTTGAGAGGATAATATCTTCCTGTTTGGAGGATTTATTATTTATTGCGTCTGTGTTTGTGTCAGGGTTAAACTGTATGGTATGCGTCTGAGCTCCAGGTACTAAAAATAGAGGCAGTCCCAGAACTCCTACTTGACTGACAGGATTCCTTTCACTGGCACGCAAAGATGACCCATTTCCTCTTTTCCTAAAAAGTTAACCTCCATATACTGCATGATGTTATACATTTACTGCTGTATACAGAGACGTAACTTTCTGCCAGAACAGTTGTTTTTAGTGTGATACAGTTTATTCCTCTGTCTGTATTTCTTTAGAGAAAAATCCGACTTGGAAAGTGAACAGAAACAGTGTGAGGGAAACTTAACTATCAGCTACCGTTGAATAGAATCTTTAGATGCTGTAAATCTTTTTTTTCTTTCTCTCGTTTTTTCTTTTTCTCTTTGCGCTGGAACAATGAGCATCTGTTTCCAATGTTTCAGTGTTTCTGCCTCATATGTGCAAGAGGGTAGACTCGCTGCACAACAAGCAACACTTAACAACTACACTCTAAGATAAACATTCATCATTGGAAAGTAAATTAAAACAAATGTTCCCAAGTGCTCTACCAAGTGCTTTAAAATGCTCAAGCATAGATTGAGATGCTCTCTTCAGATAAGCTTGTTTTCAGGCAGAGCCACGCTGATACTTTTGGAGCAAATCACACAGTTGGAAAGCACTCACTCTGGTACATTACTTTTATTTGTTCGGTGCTTTTCCCCCATATAAGCGCATTTCTACAGACGTCCCAAGGACAGAGGAAAGGCAAAGTTCTGTGAGCCAAAAAGATCTAGAGAGGAGACAAGTCTGGATCCATGTTACTTGTCAGATTTTATCTATTGTAGAGAGCTGAATTCGCTTTCTATGCTTGATCTAACTTCTGTCAGCGGAGTCTGCAGTTGACACAAGTCTCATGGGGGGGAAAAAATAGAGGACTACATAACTTCCAGAAAAGGAGAATATACTGTACCATTCTGAAATTCAAAGCCACCTCTAAAGCAACTTTAAAGACTCAAATTAATAATTGAGTATGCTGTGTCTACCATGACTAACAGTAGCTAGGTTCCAAATTAGCTGGGTTTTGTCTGTTTCTATTGTTTGAAGGCATTTTTGCAAGGAAAATATTTGAGGGAGTGATATAGTACTTTTTTTTTGTACAAACACCATTTAATTAAAGAAATAAGAATTTCCTATGCATGGAATGTGTTTTTTAAGGTATTGTTACAGTTTTTTGTAAATTCAAAGTTAGCCTCGTTGTAATTTAAATCTTTACTGGAGCTTTACAAATCACTAAATTAAAACTCATTGCACCACAGAGACTTGTTTTTTTAATAAAGATTAGCACCTGCCACTCGTGCATACTTTCTCTTCGCTAATTGGATGAATAAACACTTATATTACAATAGATTGGCAGCCAAATTGAATATATTGATATAGTATTGCCCCAAAAGTGTTATTATTAGAAGCTACGTATGTTGATTGTGAGGTGTTACAGATGTTTCCTGGGCTCTGATTTACATTTTATTTAAAGGGTTTGTACACAACATTCAGAACATTAATAGTAAAAGTAATATCTATGTCTTCTTCTTTTCACTGATAAAAACACCAAGTGCTTTACAGAAGAAAAAAACATAATACATATTTAAAAACACAATAATAACACAATTAAAATGTAATAATGTTATATACAGTTTAGGCAGGTCATCCAAGCGCCTGTCTTAATGATCGATCACCACATGTTTTTTATTATAGCAGCAAACAACTAAAGATATAGTGGAGTGATGGCGCCTGAACCAGAGAATGAAGCCACGCTCCCTCCATGTGTGTTTTAATCTGAGCTGTTCTGTTCTTTGCTGACAACAAACAACACCAAATTGTTGTGGTAGCTGGTCAAGCCACATGAGCATGTTAGTGCATGTGAGTCTGTGTGTGTGTGTCCCACTCCCCGACGTTCTGCACTGCTGTCATAACCCGGTTATCAATAACTCTCCTAACCCATGGTGTTTTCTTGAAAGCATAACGGCGATTCCTTAGGGCTACAATGTTAGCTGTGTCCACACTGTTGGACATTTTTAGGACTGTTCACAGTGGCGTTTGAAGTTGTCATTGGTGCAACCTGATTCAGCAAATAAGTTTGAAACCATCTATTATTTACTAAGAACTTTGGAGAGTCTATGCACATAATCTAAATGTTGGCTGTATAAAGAGCTGTTACAAACCAATCCTCCTGGTCCTTATTGAATTAAGTCATTGTCTTATCGTGAATGTGGTAGACTTCACTTGTGGTTGAGCCTTATAATCGAGCCCTTTCCATCATGGGAACCATCATTACAAGCCATCAAGATCATGATAATTCCCACCCTTTTTCATGCTGCCCTATGATTACAAAACTATAGAAAGCTCTTCCACACAATAAGCTGGGAAATGAATGCCGCAAAGAATTAGCTTCCTCTCTAGGCAGAAAGAACAGACAGTGTTTCCGTTTGTATGGAACAAAAGCATTTATCAAACCCCGTAGGAAAGCCTCAAAAAACTTTAGATCCTTTGATTTTTCCTTTTTTTCTATACATGTCCCTTTAAGCTCCGAGATTGCCTTTGAATTTGTGGCTTTTGATCTTAATAAGTAAAACCACCTAATAATGACTCGAGACATATTTACCGCAGCATTCCCGGCTACCCTCTTATTTACTGCATGAATGTTTGTTGAAACACCCCACATTATTACATGAGGTTTTTCCCATAATGTGAACGCCGCATTTGGAGGGGGAACACACACAACGCATGAGAGGACAAAATCAAAAACAACATGTAGAGGTGAAGGGACTTCTGACACTCTGTCTCTCTGTGGGGCCCCAAAATACCACAAAAACGCTGCAACCAAAGAAATTTAATTATCACTTCTATAATCCAATGTAACGTCTGAAGTTTGGATTCACAAGAAGTCGAGTTGACTTTATATGTGAAGGCATGTGGGCTGTTGTTTTCTTGCATTTCTGGAGCTAATTTTCAAGTATAAGAATGAGCAACAGGAGTACAATTCCAAAGCAATAATTTCAGTGCATTGCACAGTGTAATGATTTAACAACTAAAGAGCCAATAAAAGTAATAAACATCTGTACTCACATAACACAACATAACCACAATGCATATGTACAAATTTTGCATGTGTTGTTGAACAAGATAAGCCAGTAGGATGTTTGTTTCTGTCCTACATTTAGCTATAATGTAGAAAGAAAGTAGTAGCAATCATAGGTGAGGTAATATCTATGTATAGATGGTATTTATTCTCACCAGAGTTATTTAACACAAATTGAATAAGCAAAAGCTATGGCCAAATGTGGAAGTTAAGCTATTGTAAATACAGAGGGAAGAATGCAGAACAGAGGGAGCATGTTGTTTCGGCACTGCTATAATTTCAATGTGGCTTAAACTGGAGGCTCATAAAGGCCTATAATTTACAGCATGGAATCCGTTCTTATGATAAAGTCTGATCTCTCGCAGTTAAATTTATTTACACTCTTTGCATGAGTCAGCGGCAAAACTGAGTCTCGCCTTTTTAGTTCCTTTGTGCTATTACTCTGGGTTTTGATCGCACACTGAATGCAGCAAGAGTGACGGGGCTGCAGCAAAAAAAGCAAAGCCAAGCATTTTCTGACAACTTCATCACTCCTCAAAAAAAGAAAAAAAGAAGGAAAAACAGAGACAAGGCCGGCTGTGTGTATTTACATATATACTGCATTGACCACAATGAATAAAACACCAGCAAGGCAGCCAGTCTCTCCTGGGTCACTTCAAATGAAACAGAGAGTTTACACTTTCAGTAGTAGGCCATACATAAACATTGTTTCTCTAAATAAGGATGTGTGCCAGTGGATGAGCATCATTACATCTGTTTTCTTTTTACTCTTCTTTTCTTTATAATGTAAAACTACGCCTCGGAAAACATGCGAGCTCTGCACTAATCCTCTCACTTTCCACCTGGTGAATTTGACCCAAATTCACATTTCCCCCGTGCGGCCAGGGGACTGTTTTTTATTGAAGCCACATGTAACAGAGACCACTGACCCGGCTATGTACTTTGGCTCATCAGAGGAGGAGAAGAGAAGTGATATTTAGGACATTAATAGTTCCAAACTTGGCCGTTTGAGTGTTTGTTCATAGACAGACTTTTCTCAGGGAAATGTGTCCTTCGCCTGAATGTGCACCACTGAGGTAGCTCTTTTATTACAATGCTGAAAAGTTACGATCTAAAAATAGGCGTAGTGTTGGGGAAGAATGAAAGCTCCTACTCTCAGTATAATATCATGTTCAAAAGAAAGCTGCATGGGGCAGACTTTAGAAACCTGAGGAAAATGTTACCATAAACCTGCTTCCAGCTGGGCAGATCATTTTCCTTCCAGTACATCGATCGGTGAGAAATGACAGCAGAAACTTCATACGATATTTCGAGGTAAAATGACAGCATATTAAACATTGCATGTCACATAAGCAGAATGGCGTCTGTGCAGAGACACCTCTGCTCACAATGAGGACACAGCTGGTAGTGCAGCACAGGTAGACATTACACATTTCATGAACCATTAGTGTGCTGTGTTGCTTTGGCTTATCACAGGCATAATGGTTTCTAATGATAGCCTTAATGTGGTGACTGAATAAATCAGAACATTGTGAAATACATTTATTTCTTCATGTTTTTTCTTCCGATTTTATCAAGACCGAAAAATATGTAGCCTGCAGCTGGCATATCCAAACCAGGCAACAAATCATGACTAAATAATTGGGGCTCTGCCGTGCTCAAACATGCTGTTGTCCAGTTTGTCATCGAGATTATGTCGTATTTGTTCACAAATGGCAATTTAATGCTAATGTCTTGCAGCTTAAAGTCAAATCCTAATGGGTTTTCAGCTTTGAAGTGTAATTTCGTCGACAAAGCCAAATAATTTCCAGTCAACTCAGTTATACTCTCATAGTTTCTGGGGTGCCACGTCAGTTACAATTGTGGTCTCCATTCAAGACGTAATATCAGGATTCAATTTGCTTCTTTTCCATTGTAACCAACAGAGGAGGCATGGTGTGCTTTTAATATGAGGGCAGAGTCAATGCAACATAATTCCTATTTGCATCATGGATGATTTATTTAGTTAAAGGCAAGCATCTGTGGAAACAGTTGCAGTATGTTGCACAAATATCCATAATAGTATTCTTCCATTTAGTGAGAAGCACAATGACCAAAGATACAGAACTGTATTCAAAATCAATATCCCCTAAATATTCCTATGAGGGCTTTTAATGTGCCTCCCAGACAAGATAATGGCCTTTTTTGCACTTTGTTTCTTTTCTTCATCTCCTATTCAGTAAAATCATTAAAATATTCACTATGCAATCTATAGAAATGTTTATTTTCTGATCCAGCTCATATTCAATCGATATGATGCTGCTTGTTTAGGTACACATTTATTATCTTACATAAGAATGTCGCATATGAAACCTGAATTTGGACTACGTGTGCTTTTCCAACATATTTGGACCAATTATGACAGAATAGCATATACCTTGCAGGAATGTGTGTCTTTGCATGTAAAATTAAAGGACCATACCATGGGTTTTTATTTTATTTTAAAATGTTTTTCATCTCATTTACTACAAATTAAATTTATAAAATGTTGTTTTCTTATAAATATGGGTTTTTCATTTGATTTCATTCAACTATTCCTGGCAGCCATTGGTTTTTATTGATAGATATTCAAATAGAGATCAGTTAACAAACTCTTGAAGCCTTCTGGAGTCGTGTAAGGTGTTTTCACATTTTTACATCACATTTTTGTTGGGTGGTGATTCACTTAACAAATGTCTGATTGATATAAAAATCTGTACCACATTACCTAAAAAATGAATACAGATTTCTGGTCTACTGTGATGTATTATTATTTAAGCAATGTTCAAGAGTTTGACATAGTTCATACTGTAAAGAAATGAATGGAAATCAATGGCTGTCTTAACATTAGGAAAAATACAAACATGCATTTAAATTTAGAGCCCAACTTATTTTTGAGACCAATATCAGTAGAGGAATGAAATTCACCAACTACCGATATGGGGCCGATATAGTGATTTTTGAGCTGGAAGTAAAAAAGACCCTTTCTATGTCAATTGTGAAGCGATTTTTCTACTTTATATCAACCAATTCTAGAATTTCTAGAGGAAATAAATACAAATAAATGGATAAATTGACTTTAGTGCTGACCATTTAAATAAAGAATAGTATGAGGCAATTTCTAAATCACCCCACACATATCAAAGACACGCTGATGCAATATATACTGACATGTCTGCAAAAGGAAAATATCAGCTGATAATAACGTCCGACCTTTAAATCAGTCTGGCTTTATTGGAATTGTCAGTAAAAGTTTAAAGTATTTATGACTTGTATTTCAGGAAATCAACACCTGTATGGTCCCTCAATTTCCACATGTGAAACTAGTAGTCATATGCTACATTGACATAAATATACAGAACAAAAGGGGTTTAGTTGTGAAAATGATATTCATAAATGCATTTTACCTTGGCTTCAAAAGCTGTAGTTATCGTTATTCACTAGTGGGATTTTATTTAAGTGTGACTCTATGTTAGGGATTGTAAATTAAATTAAATGTATTTAAATATGTGCATGAGATTTCAGTGGAGGATTGTTATGTTTCATGGTCTCAATCGTGTTTCAGAAGCTTTTCAATGTCAACAAGAATAGGATTTAAAGCCAGGCGCTGAACAAAAAAAAAGGGATTTGCTTCCTTGAACATATGGATGGACACTGAATGATTGGATTCAACGTGTATCAGCATCTGCTCTCATCGGTGATTGGATATCATTGTATTCTGGTGGTTTAGATGCATGTTTGTATGAATATGACTACTGGATTTATCTTGTGCAAGGTTAAGGGTTAATCCTTACCATTATATTGTTGTTTTTTCTGAATTTACCCTTTGCATCTTACATACTTGCTTGCTGGATATATAGCACATGACAGAGTCGGATTCTTTCTACTGCACACATACACACATAACGTAGCAACATTCATTTGTTCGGTGTATGTTGTTTATAATTTGTATTGTAAACTACCTCTCTGAAACATGTCAGGGCTGTAACTCATGAGTGTTTTTTTTTGTTATTCTTCTGCTCTACTTTGCCGTCCCATTTTTTATAATATGCATGTGTCTTTTAAATACTTTTCTACTGCTGTTATTTGATGTTAAACCCTTGTAGAAAGCTACAAGATGACCTTCAAGTGCAGAAATGAGGATTGACCTCTGGAACCATGACCCTGCTGCATAAAGCATAGGTTCTCAATCTTTTTTCAGTCAAGGACACCCCACAATGTATGAAACCCCCTTGTATGTTTATTGAAATCATTTT